>NC_135578.1:4774206-5088611 GCF_965152235.1 Eretmochelys imbricata | reverse complement strand
GGGCACTGTGGAGACTTTGAGCAAATGAAAAAAATGCTTTAACTTTTATGGAAGAGCCAGAGAAACTACAACAGGGCTGGGTATGCTTTTCCCATGGCTATGGCATGGTCAGGATACTCTGCATCTGACCCAAACTGAACTCAAAAGCAATGTCACAGCTACCTTGAAACAGCCCTCCTTTCTAAACTCCCTGAATGCCCACTGTGTCTGTTCCTTTTACCTTTTTTTTTTTATTATAGCCTTTAAATGGAGATCTGTGTTTGGAGTTTATACCAGGGACAGTAACAACTAGTAGTTCCTATGACACTACCTCCTTGTTTTACCAGTGGGGAAACTGAGGCACGGGGGGGCAGTGAGTTGCCTGTGGTCATCCAACAGACCAGTAGCAGAGCTGGGAATAGACCCCATGTCTGAGTTTCAGGTCACTGGATCACACTGCTTCCCTGATTGAGTTTGGTTCCTGGCATGTGTGTCTGGCTCTTAGCAAGGAGTTGTAAAGTGTAGACCCCAAAAAACAATAAGCACCACACCTGCTCCTGGATTCACGAGGTGGTGCTTTAGTATCCAGTGTTCCCCCAGAGCAAGGCCAGCTCCCAAGGGGTTGGAAGGAAAGCTCTTTTTTCCCTCTACTATGTGCCTCCAGACCAGGGACTATGGCCATGCCCCTTGCCCACACAGCTTAGGGTGCAAGCCACCCAAAAGGTCATATGGAAGGAATGGTCCCAGTCTGCTGCCTCTGCACATACCAGCGGATCTAGGCAGCCACAGAGGGTGGTACATGTTGTATTCTCTGAAGGAGGGATGCAGCAGGCAGGCTCCCTGCCCAGTGGGGAGCTCCAGGGGGAGGCGCTGCCCATTTGATTAGCTCCACGCACCACTCTGGGCAGCATTGCCTGGCCCAGTGGCACCATGTGCTGCTTGCTCTCCTTTGGCTGCAGCTGCTGTTACTATGCAAGGAGCATCAACTGAGTGCTTAACACAGGCATGTCCTTTAGGGAGGCCTGTGATCACCTTTGCCTGCAACAGCTGATGGACGGACAGGCCGTTAACACCTCTCCCATAGCAGCATGTGCCAAGCACAAGCCCTCTGCCATAGGGACCCAGTCTGGTCCATAGCGTGTGTCTATAGTCGTTCTTTCTACCTACTGAGCTCCTCCGCTGGATCGTCTCTTGGTGTCTTTATAGCTCTCTGCAAACTGCAGCTAAACATTGCACCCAAACGAAGTCATCTCCAAATGAATAACCTGGGGCTGGCTCCCTTAGGGAAGATGATGTCTGTCAGTTGGAAATTTAGGGTATGTCTACACAGCAGTCGGGAGGTGTGATTGCAGCTTGTGTAGCCATTCCCAAGCTATCTAGTCCTAACCACCCATGATCCTGGGTATGTACACATCCCATGCCACCATGGCTTTAGTGCTATTGGTTCTCAAGCGAGAGCAAAGGTAGCTTGGGTGTGTCTACACTTGGTGCAGTCACCCTTATGTAAAGGAGCATGGTGAGGAACTTGTTTATGACAAACACAAACAAGTTGGCTTTCAACAGAGTGAGGGTGGTGGTGGATAAATCAGACCAGCTGACTAATCCACTGTTCGTTTTTATCTAGAGACTATTCTGTATTGCTGCCTATTTCCCACGGTCATTTCTCTTGAATGTCCCTTCAGTTTACATTTATACATTAGAAATCCACATACCCAACACCGTGGTTGGATAGCCTGAAGAATCACAGGATTTGCTTTGGGAATGGGGGAAACTTCTTTTTTAGTCAATCTGGAAACTTTATCACTGACCATCCCAGCACAGGACATAACCAGTATTACAGGTTTGAAAGGTTTCTCTGAACATTCCTATGCAGTGTTAACATGCAGCTTAATCAGTTCTCTGCATTTTGTCCCCTTACCAAAATTCTGTCCTGGCAGAATGAAAGGGGAATAGATTAAATGTGGGGAGCCTGTGGGGTGTTTGCTATCATTGCTCTTCCTTGTTCTGGTTCTGTGGAAGTGGCCATGGTCTCTCCCGTCATTTGACTTGGGCACGTGTGATCAATAATTTTATGAAGAAAGAGGGCTTTTTTCATACTATACCAGCTTGATTTATGCTAATCTCTACAGCACTGCCATCAGATGAAAAGTCTAGTGAACCGCGCAGGCTGTGGCGGGGGGGTTGCAAAACGTCTGTGATGCTGTAGAAATATTGCAAACGCCACTGGGACAAGCAGACTTCACAAACGGCAGTGCAGGGAGCCAACACCTTTTAGCTGATGGGCTTTCCACAGCCTGGCCACACGCGGCTCAGCTGGCTTAGCATAGATACACAGTAGAGTAGAGATTGGACATTTTGAATATAGGCTGCAAGACTTTCTCAGCCTTTCTCCTGTTCACGGGATTCTTTGTTCAAAATGTTTTCAGTGGAAGTCGGAAGAAAATGATGCGAGTTCTAAAATATCTGTTAGAAAGTGAGTTTTCCGTGCAAGGATCCTGCAATGGAACAAAGGACTGAAGCCTAATCACCTAGCTCATGCTGCCACTCCCACAGCAGTCACTGGGATTACTCATGTGCAACTGGCAAACGGGAACTGGCTTCAAATGCATCACACTTCTGTATCCCCTCAGTAAAAGCACTTCTCCGTGAACAGGTGTGAGCCATTATGTCCATTATTAGGCTGTTACCTGGACACTGATGTAATTCTGACCCGGTAATGACCAGGCATAGCTGCTGCCATT
This sequence comes from Eretmochelys imbricata, assembly GCF_965152235.1. Lineage (NCBI taxonomy): Eukaryota > Metazoa > Chordata > Testudines > Cheloniidae > Eretmochelys > Eretmochelys imbricata. The sequence goes on along the minus strand of NC_135578.1, from coordinate 5,085,891 downwards.
TAGCCGTCCAGGTACCTCATTACATCTGTACTTACTCATACCCATTACCTTTTTCCATTGTTAATCATAAAACTGAAAAATCCTGGATGTAAGTCATACTTTAAATGGCCATTTTACACAGGAATTGGTTTAATGGGTGTTTTGTGGAACTGTTCACATGTGGATGAAATTTAAGTATTACCTAGCTGAAAACCTTCATTTCATTTCTGCTACTTTGCTGTTACCTGCTCAGTAGCTGATAGAGAGCCCGAGAGTTGTAACTGCAAGGCCTAGGGTTTGTCAATAGACATGACAATAGGAATAGCTGACTTGCACAGTGAAAGAGGTGTTTGGTTTTCTTTTAATAAATGCTGACATATACACCCATTAGAACTTTGCAGCGATCATTCTTTCTCAGCCTGCCTTATTCATACTGGACATCCCAGAACCCACTGAGTTCACGGCTTATTTTCCAAAGAAACATGCACCGTCTTCGTGACAAACCAGTTTTCCATTGCCCTTGTGTCAGCATCTCTTCGTATCTCCCCAATTCCCTTCTCTGTCTCACTTGCTGCATTCATCATTTTCTGATGTCCAGCGCCTCCAACCCCTATGTCCTTTATGGATTACCTCCTGCCTTGACCAGCTGATCACAAATCTGTGCTGGTCAAAGCAGACCTCTTGAAATGCTGCATTTTTCTAAGGCATTTAGTTCCCCTTGCTCTGAGGGTTGCCTAAAAACTGTCACTTTGTTAATTGGAATGAAGAATAAATGTAACCTCATTTCACCAGCGAGAAGGTCACACTGCAAGTCCCTTCACCAGCCCTGCCCTTGGTTGACTCACCACAAGCTAAACGCTCTTATCGTTCACAGATAGGCTGTATAAGTAAAAATCACAGTGTCCACTGGTGAACTTCCAGTGCAGAATCAGTGCCGTTTCAAGTCCCCTTTCACCCTGCTGCTGATGTTACCCAGCCAAAAAAGGCAAAGCTGGGAGACGGGTTAGTGAGCGTGCCCTGGACATGAGTAACTCTGGGACCGGAGTCTGGCCTGGGCTCAGCATGTGTGTAAGGAGGCAGCAGGCTCTCTGACTCTCTCTCCCCAGCACTTACACACCCACGACAAGCACTGTGCTCTTTATGGACTAAAGCCCAACCCCCTTCCCTGACAGATGCATGTGAGAACATAAGCACATCAAACAGCTGGGAATGTTCTGAATGCCATGCTTGAAACACTGTGGAGTGGTATTAAAAACCTCCCAAGTCCTCGGGTCATCCCCGAGGTCTTTAATTATTGAGAGCTCATAGCTACCCCTAGCTGCCTGCACAGCTTCCTCCCACTGTGCTGTACTCCTGTCGTCCTCTGCTTCATGAATTAAAACAGCCGTTTGTTCTCTCCAGGCAGCCGTAGCACTGTGGCTCTCGTATGGGGAGGGTGGAAAGGAGTCTTTCTCCATGTCCCCTACCTTGCTGTTCACATGGCGTTCCCTGCTCTCCATGGGCTTGTGATGTTTTGACCCTTTCTTGTAGCAGGGAGAATATTCTCATCTATAAGACCATAATACCTGGTCTGCTCGTTTTATCTACCCCCCGCCCCAACTTATGTTGTGCTGGGCTTTGCAATAATCTCTTTATAACATGAGACTGAATCAAAATGCACCCTGGGTGTAACAGCCTCTGTTTCAATAGAGTTACACGTTGGCGGTGGGGATAAGAGGCCAGGGGAAGCCAAGCCGCCCCACCAGCCTCATCCTCTTCTCCTGAGGCCCCGCCTCTTCCCCTCCCTGCTCCACCAACATGGGAGCCTCGCGGGAGGGAGTGAAGAGGTAAGTGTGAGCGACCAGCCGAATGGCAGGTGGGTGGGCAGGGAGGTCCGGGGGTGGGGGCAAAGAGGTACATGAGAGGCCGGATGGCTCAGTGGGCGGAGGGAAGAGGCATGAGCGGGGGGGGAAGAGAAGGGGGTGATGAGGTGTGCACATGATTGGGGGGGACCTCATGGAGGGGGTGGAAAGAGGTTGGGCAGAGCATGGGGAGGGCTTCTGGGGGAGGAGGCTGAGTCGGGGTGGGTCTCAGGGCAGGGCCCTGGTCCGAGTGTGCGCCACCTTCCCAAATGGAGGAGTCACATGCCGCCCATGGAGTTACAACAGGAATGATTTTGCCCTTTTCTGACTATGGCTGTAGAATATACTGCTTTTTTTATTTTAATTGATTTTTTTATCATATGTGATGTTTCTGAGTTAGCCATTGGTTTACAAAGATCAGAAGCTTTTCCCCCGTCTTTTGCTCTGTTTCGCCTCTTGGTCTAGAAGGTTTGACCACGATACTGCAATGTTGCTTATGGTCTAAGTAGGAGGGATAAAATCTCAGCATATGAGAGCTTCTGGAGACACTTTTGCCAATGCACGATTTCTTTGAGAAGGCATTCTTTAAGCACAACTACCTTTACGTAAATAATTCAGCTCCTACATGCAGCATCGCGTCTCTCTTGCTATCTCAGCAGGACACTCTGCTGAGGTCTGCTTCAGTTCAGTAGTCACTTCCTTCAGACAGAAGGATAAGTTGATGTCATGATGTATGGAATCCAAGTCTGCCTTAAACCAAGTTGGGTTTATTCTAGAATCTACCCCTACAGACTTCCACCCAGCTTGAGCTGCAGCTTTGTCTTCCCTCTTTACTGGGGTATACTCCCTTGTCAGCTGCGCAAGAGAGTGGCTGAATAACATACCGCAAGTAAACGTATCTCATTACAATTGGCAGCCGTTTTAAAAACCTGAACCAGTGAGGGCCTGGAAAGAGTGTTGAACAGAACTTTGTCATGCAGGATATGGGACTAAAGCCAACTTCAGGGACCAAGGCTGGAACTCAGACGAATGCTATGGAGATTTCAGAGCTGTCCATTCCAGCTGTGTCATCTGTTAATGAGATCTCAAAGCTTCCAGCAATTTTCAGTTCAGCCACCACTCTCTAGGGTGAATGTCATCACCTCACACACCTTCAAAGACAGAGATGTATTTTTTTGCCTCAAGGGAGGGATCTGTGTGAGCGATTCTCTCTCCTGGGTGGATTTTTCTCCTTCATCCTTTAATCTCTCCCATCTCTGTGGGGAAGGGGTCAGTGCTGACAGGAGGTGCCTAGGAATGGAAGAGCGTAAAGAGATGTTTTTAATGTAGTGGCTATCACACCACCAGACACTTTCCATCTTTATTGCTTGCCCTCTCCCTGCTCATGCAGACAGATAAAACAAAGCCCACTGTGAAACATGAGAGATGTGAAACCATTACAGATCGGCTGCTAGCCCTTACCTAGTGCTATGGATTCAACCAAGTGGCCAGCTCTGAAGTAGTGTCCTGTCTCTGGAGTCATTTATTTTAATTAAAAAATTGTGACTGCACACAGCAGGCAACAGTGACCTATCTGTGGAGTCCTTTCTGTTCTGGGGTCAGGGCTGGGAAGGGGAGCTGGATGCCCAGCTTGCATGCTGAGATTGTACTAATGGATGGAAGGTTGGTGTTCTCGTTCAGGGTGCAGTAGCTCTTTTGCTGCTACGAGACAGTGTTGTATCCCAGCCGCATTCCAGCCCCCAGGATGCTTCTCTCTGTTAGTCATCAGGTTATTACTATGTGTTAAAATTACATTTAAAATACCTTACTGGTTAAAGGAGCCAAATAGCAAGGATCACGTTAAGATTTTAGGGCAGCGTAATCCCAGAGTAACCACACAGAAGTCAAGGGAGAAAGCAAAGGTGTTGTAGTGTGCACGCAAACACCACATGGACCAATGGGTGTAAATCCGCATTACTCCATGGACTTTTTTTTACACCAGCTGAGGGATCTGGTTCTGTATGGCCAGGATTTAGCCAAGTGATAAATTTCAGAGCCGTGCAACAGAGAAATTTTATCCTGCACGTTTTGACTGCTTCACCTGCCAACTGACATACACATCTCCCCCCCGCGTTGCTCTAATATGCCAAACACCTGAGCAGCTCTAAACCGCTGCTCTCATTGTGGCGTGTCGGAGGACTGGCAACTCATTAGACTGGTGTAAACAGCCTAACTCCATTGATTTCAGTGGCGTTAGTCCAGGTTTACACTGACAGCAGAATTTGGTTGGATGACTGTAGGCACACAATAGCTCTTTTGTTACAACAGAAGCTAGAGCTAAAATACACTCCTGCATCCTGAGCAGTATTTATGTATTCGGTGCAATATGACTATGACGTTAGGTGAAGTCCTGATTACATCAAAATGTTTTTGCTTAGTGGTCTGGCTTTGTTACATCTCAAAGTCCAGACGTGACCTAGTCTAGCAGCGCTTGACTGCTGCATGGGGATTTGGAAAGTATTGTATAAATAAGTTAGCTTCAGGGCCTGCAGAGCTTCATATAGACAAACAGGGTTTTAATGATACTTTACAGTAATTGGCGACTACAGAATGGAGTCACTTTTTTTTTCCCCTGCCTCTCTCTCTCCTTGCAGGTGTTTCTGAAAAGTGATCGTGTGGCCCGGATGGTGCAGAGCGGGGGTTGCTCTGCAAATGACTCCCGAGAAGTTTTCAAGAAGCACATTGAGAAGAGGGTGCGCAGCCTGCCCGAGATTGACGGCCTCAGCAAGGAAACGGTTCTCAGCTCTTGGATGGCAAAATTTGACGCTATTTACCGTGGTGAAGAGGACCCACGCAAACAGCAGGCCAGGATGACTGCCAGTGCTGCCTCAGAGCTGATCCTCAGCAAGGAACAGCTGTACGAAATGTTCCAGAACATCTTGGGAATCAAGAAATTTGAGCATCAGCTGCTGTACAATGCATGTCAGGTAAGGGTCCCTCCCTGTCTTCCAGGATCGAGTCTTTAATGGTACTTCATGTGCCATTTTGCTGTCATTATCTTTGCCTTTGTACTGCCAGCTTGCCAGTATAGAGGGGAAGCGCATTTCTGTGCATCTGTAGGAAATCATATTAGTATTTGAATTTCAGATGCACAAGGGGTGAACATTTTACGCAAATTTGCTTGTTGAGATGGTGCTGGATTGTCTGTGACCTGTGCACTGTTGTGAAGCTAATAAGGCTAAGCAATAACCAAATCCTACTACTCTCACTCATGCCTGACCCCAGTGGGACCATTCCATGAGTTAAGGGACACAGGATTCACTCCCTGATCCTTACTGCTTGTGGTACCACTGGTACTCTGGGCGTCCACTCCATTCTTCTCCGTCCCTCTGCCTGTGTGTAAAGGGACAGTGGGTGATGAAGAGGGGGCGGTAATGCATGGTGGGGTATGGAGGGAGGTGAGACAAGAGGAGAAACAAATGGAATTGGAAGGAGATCACGCTTGTAGGCTTTAAATTCAAGCTCAGGCAGCTCTCTGTTCCTCTGTATGAGAATTCGCTCTAGGAGTGATTTTGGGGAACTTCTCTGGCCTGTGTTCTACCAGAGGCCAGACTACACGATCATGATGCTCCCTTCTGGCTTTATAATCTATGAACCGTTTGAGGTTCACTGACCATTGTTTGAAGCTTTGCTGTGGACCATCCAACTTGTAATTGCATCTCCTTTGTCTGAACCACCCTGGTTTGATTAACTATGGCTTTGTCTTCACTGCTAAGAGGTGAGTTTTTACTGCAGGATAACTAACTCAGGTTCCCTATCCTACTGTAAAATCCTAGTGAGGACAAGGCATGTGTAGTGTTTATCACAAGGTAACTGGGTGAGGTCAGCCACGGGCAAGGTACAGTGCTGTCCTCACCTAGCTACCTCGTGATAAACACCACAGGTGCCTCATCTCTGCTAGGGTTGTACAGCGGGACAGCTAACCCATATTCCTTATCTCCTAATTCCCCCATGTTTTTGGCAGCGCAGACTTAACGTTAGATGGAATATTTAGGGATCCTCTGAATTCAAACTGCAACAGGGATCAGGAGGACATTCACTACAGAGTAAAAATATCCTCCAACCTATTTCCAAGGAAGACTGAGATCTTGGCCTCCCCACTTCATGGAGAACAAAATGATTTTTATTAGTTTCTTCCCTCGTTTTGGTACTTTCTGCCCAGTAAAGATGAATTTTGCACCATTTTCTGTTCTTCTAGTTCAGATGATCACTGGAGCCAGTTCTGCTGTCCATTCCCCCGCCCTCAATTGCAATTCTTTGCATTTCCATTTTCAAGACGGGGGTTATATTCTGGCCCATGTTTTCCCCTCCTGACTAAATTAATTCTCTTGTTTTCCCCCCTTTTTCATGTTAGTCATTTAAAAAAAGAAAAAAAAAGAGGGAGAGAAATTTGTGACAATGAAAAAGGATCTAATTGGCATTACAGCTCTGGTTAGTAACATGGCTTCTTGGCAGAGACCCTACCGAAGAAGGACTTAAGTAGCAAATGAGCAGGGCAACCCAAAGCATATCCTGGTTCAGGGTGTACTCTGCTGTCCCATGACCACAGGGCCGTAAATATGTAACCCAATAAGACTTGGCAGATTTCCTTTGTGTGCTGAAGTGCTTCTGACCACTAAAAATGGCACAAATGGTATGTGGTTTTCTGATTAGTTGTCTCAAGGAGACAGTGTTGTCTCAAGGATTAGTTGTCTCAAGGAGCAGGAAATGCTCCAGAAAATGGCAGAAAATTATTATTTTCACTATAAGACCCATCGTGATGGGCCCGGGATTCTTTGTAAATTTCTATGGGTATCATCAATCCCTAAACTCTGTGTGTGTCTGTGGCTGTGATAACAATGCATGGAATAACTATTGTAAGACATGTTTCTCAAGGAAAATAGTTTCTCAGATTGATGAGTAGTTGAGAGGCAAACTGAATTACCCAGACTGTTGTTTTTTCTTGTAGCAGTGTTCTCAGATACATCTGAACAATGTTTTTTCCTTGTCCCTCAGTGTTGATCCATCGACCTTGGAAAGGGAGTTACTTTCCAAGTGACTTCAACGTAAAGTTAGCTTGCCCAAGTAGGAAGTTTAGCATTTGTTTTTATTAACCTGTGTCATAAATATAAAGGGAGGGGTAAACACCTTTAAATCCCTCCTGGCCAGAGGAAAAACCCTTTCACCTGTAAAGGGTTAAGAAGCTAGGATAACCTCGCTGGCACCTGACCAAAATGACCAATGAGGAGACAAGATACTTTCAAAGCTGGAGGGGGGGAGAAAACAAAGGGTTCTCTCTGTCTGTGTGATGGTTTTGCTGGGAACAGAACAGGAATGGTGTCTTAAAACTTAGTAAGTAATCTAGCTAGATATGTGTTAGATTCTGTTTTGTTTAAATGACTGATAAAATAAGTTGTGCTGAATGGAACGTATATTCCTATTTTTATGTCTTTTTGTAACTTAAGGTTTTGCCTAGAGGGATTTTCTGTGTTTTGAATCTAATTACACTGTAAGGTATTTACCATCCTGATTTTACAGAGGTGATTCTTCTACTTCAATTAAAATTCTTCTCTTAAGAACCTGATTGCTTTTTCATTGTTCTTAAGATCCAAGGGTTTGGGTCTTTGTTCACCTATGCAAATTGGTGGGGATTTTTATCAAGCCTTCCCCAGGAAAGGGGGTGTAGGGTTTGGGAGGATTTTGGGGGGAAAGACGTTTCCAAGCGGGCTCTTTCCCTGTTTTATATTTGTTAGACACTTGGTGGTGGCAGCAATAAAGTCCAAGGGCAAAAGGTAAAATAGTTTGTACCTTGGGGAAGTTTTAACCTAAGCTGATAAAAATAAGTTTAGGGGGTTTTTCATGCAGGTCCCCACATCTAGAGTTCAGAGTGGGGAAGGAACCTTGACAAACCTGTATTTCCATTCATTCTAGCCTACTTTCTCTCCCTGGATAATCCCTTGTTGTTTAGGAACACTAGTTAATGCACTCACTCTGGATTGATGGAGCAGATAGCTACTTGTAAGACAGCATTGCTGCCCAGTACCCACCTGCTAGGAGATGCAAAAAGCAGTGTACTCTGTAGCATTTCCCACAGCCTGAGAGTGACATCTGAACAAAGATCCCTGCTCCAGTTGGATTGATGAGTGAAACTACCAAGGTCATGCCTGAATCTGGGTTTCCTGTGTGGACAGCTTTACTCATAAGCTTCCACTGCACAGCTAAACTATCTGAAATCATTGTGGCCAACCCCATGCATTTAGAAGTCTTGTCATGCCTCCCCTAACCCCCAAAATCATGAGATTGGCTTAAAAATCTACAGTACGAGATGATCAGCGAGCCATGCAAACACAGTCATTTAGTGTGCCAGTGATCAGGCCAAAAAAAAGGGAGGGAGTTGGGTTATAAACCCAAATGGCACGTGATTTACCTCTGAATGCCGGAAACTGCCAATGCTGTCACTGCTGCACTAGCCGAAGGATCGTCAAGTGGCTTGCCAGTTCCTGTTGTGGATCAGACACCAGGCCTCCTTTATAGCCAACTGCCAGTCTGGGCTTTTGACACGTGTGGACACTGCAGACTGTCTGGAAGGCAGTCCTAAACCGGACTTAAATTGGGCAGGAGGCACCTTTAACTGAGGCACTGACGTTAGTCATCCTGACTCCTGGTTACCCTGCATAGCAACAGCCAGTGAAGTTGTACACACCGCCATTTGCATTAGCCACCCGGTTCCTGCCTGCACCTCATCCTCCAGCCCACCCTTGCCTAAGGAACTTCTGTCACATGCATCGAAGTGTGAATTACCCTTCCATCTCACATACGGGCCCCAGGCGGCTCTGCTGGCTACATTTAATCATCGCTGCGCTACCCTAGGTCAGTGAAAGCCCATGATGTGTGACAGTCTTTCTGACTGGGGGGAGGAGTATACTGCTATGAGTCGGAGCCAATGCCGTACCAATTGCAAATGGCTAGCTGAGCTCCTGTCCTGCATTCGATATTCCCTGAAGTCAGCTTGTTAGTTTTACTGCAAGAAGGAAAGACTGTTTGTTTCATCCCTCCTTTGTAATCCTCACTGAAGAAGCAAAGGTACAGCTAGGCTTTTGAGAGAGGTGTATTTTTTAAATTGAACCTGTGAATGCTACGGTGAGTTACTTTGCTGTTTGTAATAGCTGTATGGTAACCCTCAGAACTATACAAAGGGAAGGCACCTTATATAAAGCTCCACTTGGAAATCTCCAAGCTTGTAGCATTGGCCCTAGTCAGAAATAGTGGAGCTGTTTCATAAGTGTCTCTGTGAAGTTCAGACTGCGCAGTTTGAAATGATGATGCCCCCGAATCTGAATATGGATGTTTTCTGTTGTAATTCTCCAGGTGTGAAGCTTGGCCTAGAGCTGCTGTCAACAGATCTTGAGATGGTTTTTATTTTCCCCTTTCCCCATTCATCTCCTGCATTTGCTTCTTGTTTCCTATAGCCACTGTTTAGGAGACCGCACAGTCAGCCAGAAGATGAGTGCTGTGAGGTGCTAGTGAACCACCTCACGTGAACCCACACCTCGCACGAGTTCCCTTATTTCCCAGCATTTCAAACTACCCGCCTCCTTTGCTTTGAGAGACTTGTGGTGTCCCGCACACAGAGCGTTTGTGGTAAACAAAGACATGATGCTACTTACAACGTGCCAACAGCACATAAACCAGAGCCTGATCTGAGCTGCAGCAGGTTGCTCTCTGTTCTTACCAACATGCCCAGCTCTGGATTGCAGTGTACAGAGTGGCCCCTTGATTCTCTAGCCACACCCAGCACCCTTAGATAACAGCAGGGGCTCCACATGGCCCTGTATTATGGAACCTTCCCTGCTAGTTGGATCTTCTTTCAGAGCCTGCTGGCTGCCAGGGTCATTAGTGAGACATTTACATTACCACTGAACAGTGCCAGAGACTCTCACTGCCACCCCACTGCTATGCACCCCTCAGACTCCGTATACTACCTCTAAATCTTTCTCTCCCTCTCGGGCTGCGAGACGCTAGAGGTGCAGATCAGTCAGCAATCCCGTAACAGTGTAGAGCGCAGTGGCTCTGACATGGGTGCCTATCCTCTGAGCCCTTTAGGTGTTCTGTTCCATGCATATGAAACTGGTGGACAAGGGGAATATTGGAGCAAGCCTCAAATGAGTGTTTTAAACATTTCTTCCTTGCACTGTACATAGCAGAAACCCCAGGGGTGGAATCCTGAGGGTCCCTGCATGGACTTTTGGCTAAGGAGACTTTTCTTGGAGGCTTGTTTTAGTTTTTGATCCCCGTCTCTGTGATCAGACTGTGGAGCAAGGAGACATGGTTTTGGAGCCAAATTATCCTCTAAATTCAAGCTTTGTCTTTGGTAGGGATTTTAACTAGCTATCAGCATAGCTGCCTGAGTGCAAACTTCTAGTATGCACAATCGCTGCCAGGATAAACAGTGCACCAGTGCTTGAAACCGAGGAAAGCAGCACTGGTCCTCGTAATTGGGGTGAATCCCCAATGCAGACAACATCTTGTACTGGTGATCACCTGGAACCAGTCCCTTGCAGTAGTAGAGATACAGTAGCACAAGTGAGGAGAAAGTGTCTCCCAGGACAAAAATAAAACAGCATGCACGTTAGAATTTTTTTTGCTTGGATAGGAAGATCAGAATTGCCAGATTGTGTCAGCCCCATGGTCCACCTAGCCCTCTGACAGTGGTCAGCACCCGTGCTTTAGAGGACAGAAATCCTGCAGTAGGCAGTGATGGTATGACCTGTCCTAAGAGAACGTTTCCTCCTGACTGCAAATAGTTCAGGGTTGGCGTAAGCCCTGAAGCAGGAAGGTTTCTCTCCTTTCCTGATCTCTTGTTTCTTTGTTAATGCTTCCTACTAAAACTGTGGGTGTTCTTGTGGCCCATGGGAGACTTTGAAAGGTGCAAGTGGGAGTTAAGTGCTTAGTTCCCATTGACTTTTTGCTGGAAACCATGCACTCAAGTGTCCCTAGTGCCTCAGAAAGTCTCCCCTGGGTAGCCTGCCTGAATGCTGCTGAACTCATGTTTGTGTGTTGTGTTTTGTTGTTCGTTGTTTAAGTCTGACACCAATTAGCGAGAGAGAGACCTGCCAACATTTGAAAACTATAAATAGAGACCTTCAGAGAGAGAGCTGAGATACATCCTGTAACACCACTGACATGCCTTGGGTTCAGGAAGTCTCTGGAGACAGTGTGAGGGGAAACGAAAGATGTTTTGCGTCTATAAATAAAGGGTGTATGTGCGGAGGTAATATTTGTACAGCTGTTTCAGATGGAATGACCCATCGCAATATGGACAATTAGTACATTTTAAAATGCATTCCCTGATACCCCTGTTTATTTTCCATTAATTTTCGTTCAGCTCTTTTCATTTTCACTAGTATGCCAGTCTGAGAAGTGATCTTTGTATGCCCTTCTGCCAGCCCATCAGCCTTCCCTTAGAAATTATCCGGACAAGCTTGCTGAGCAGGTAGGTTTCTGAAGACCCCTCAGCCCTGTCTGTGGAGTGATATTTGCCCCATGTAGCACCTTTTTATGGGCTTCCGTGCAGTTGGCCTATTCGTAGGTAAATTGCTAATTGGATTCCATCAGGCTGTATTGTTTCAATTCTAGTCTGTCTAAGCATTGCACTGCTTCCTAGCTAAAACATACCAATTCTGTCTGTGATTGAAACTGATACACACTGAGTTAGATTAGCATGGTCAGACTCTCTTGTCTCATCAAAGTTAATTGGAAATCTAACTTTAATCTTTCTCTAAGTAACCTGATTGAAGTATCTATTGGCTGTTTCCTATGACTAAAACAGTATACACGTTTTTTAATTGCTAATATACGAATGTGCAGTAAATGAATTTTTTTAAAGTGTGTATGCGTGCCACATTTCACTGGCATTTTTCTGGATGCCCTGAAAAAATAGTAACCTTCACATGAGAGCACTGAAGGCTCACACTGCGCGTGTGTGCATAATTAATCATGCATGTGCCTCTACTGAATATGGACCACTCCTGCTCTTAGATGCCACCGCAGAATCTGACTCGCGCGTACGCTCACGCTCTCTCGCTCTCTCTCTCTCTCTCTCTCTCTCTCTCTGAAAAGTGCGGCAGGAATGTTTGGCAGCCATAATGCTGCCACCATTGCAGGCTTTGCTCTGTAACTGATCAAGCTAAATAAAGCTACATCTTAATGTTGAAAATGGAGGTAACAATGTAGTTTTCGCCTGTGGTTTAAGTAACGCACAATATACTCAAAAGCTATTTTGACTTGAACTTATCTGATGCCTAGGTACTGGTATTAGAAAACTATTTATCTCCCTGATCGGCTTTCTGAATTTCTGTGTTCTTTTCAGAACGCTCAGTATACTGCCACTTATGCAGTTAGAGAGACAAGTGGGTGAGGTAATATCTTTTATCAGACCAACTTCTGTGGGTGAGAGAGAGAGAGAAATTTTTGAGCTTACACAGCTTTCCTTCTATCTCCTCGACCTTGTGTGTGTCTAATACCCTGGGACCAGCCTGGCGACAAAACTGCAGACAACTAATGCAGTTAATGATTCATCCCTCATGCTTAGAAAAGCTAATCAGATCTGTTTATGATATTGTTTTAGGTAATTTTGGTGACCGGTATAGTGGCATCAGAGTGAACTGTATGCTGCAGACTTAGAGACTACTCCATAAGATCTTTCTTTAGTATCCACCCTGACAAAACGCATTATGGAGTTCAGCCTCTAGAATTAGGTATTAGAATTAACAATTTGGTGCCAGTGTGTCCAACGCTCTTGGAACGGAGTCCTAGTGCATCAGGAAATCCTCGCTCTCGGTGCCAAGAGCCTCGTTACACAAGCAGATATTGCCCCAGATGTATCCAAGACAAAGCCAAGGAAATAATTGCCATGTTGACAAATCTGCCCTGTCTTACTGCCCTCCTTTCTTTCCTTGCAAAGGAATGTAATAATTATCATATTTTGCACATTGCTCACACCTTTCATCTGACCATTTTGATGTGCTCTAGAAGGGTGGTTAAGTATAACTGCCCCCATGTTAAAGACAAAGAAACTGAGTCCTGTGGTGGTTAAATGATTTCCTAAGGGTCAGCAAACACAAAGGCAGGTCCAGGGATAGAACCCAGTTCTCTGAGTTTCTAGTTCAACATATAGCTGCTAGATCATGCTGCCTTCCCTGACCCCATTTCAGGTGGGCTTGGAAATATATTTCAGGCTTTCTTTTGCTGTTGAAGTATGCCAAGTGGTAGCTACTAATGCTAATCTGAGAAATGTGCTGTGTGAATTTTTGCTTCTGTCTGTAGTATTGATCCTTTTTTTGCTTAAGCAAAATGACATGGTTTTCAAAGGAAATGTTCTGGTTTTTGAGCACTTAGAAGTATATATTCTCCCTTTAATTCGTGCACAGAGCTTGCAATGATATGAATGGTAGTTAAGCGAGCGAATACTACATCCCTCAGAGTATATCCCTTTGTGATTCCCATTGCATCTAGATGTGTAGACTGCAACATACATACTGTAGAAAAAATCATGAGCAGGGAATGAATCCACTTGGCCATACAATGCAAACACTGGAGTCTTAAGGAACATTCCCACCTTGAAAATTGTATTCCTGTCTGAAAACCTCATGCCTGACTCCTAGCACAAGAACAGGAGGACATTTGATAACACTGAAAGGTGGCAAATTAAAAATTCATAGAAGGAAATATTTTTCCACATAATGTATAATTGGACTGTGGAATTCATTCCCCCAAGATGCTACTGAGGCCAAAAACTTCACAAGATTCATGAAAGGATTGGACATCTCTGGATAGTGAGGCAATCCATAGAATTGTTATAATTTAATACTAACAAATTTTGGAAGGGATATTAAACCTCATGCTTCAGGTTTTAAGACAATCTCTGACTACTAGGGATTGGGAAGAGATCTAATGTGGAGAGCATATTATTCCACCTCTGCAAGATTTCTTTTCCCTTCTTCTGCAGCATTTGGTGCTGGCCACTGTCAGAGATGGGATACTGGAATAGGTAGACCATAGGTCAGGGGTCCAGTCTGGCAATTACAATGTACCTTCTGTTGTTTCCATACCTAATGTTACTGTAATTGATGTATAGCACTGAATTAAACACATTTTTCCCCCTTGATTTGTTTCCTTTGTGCATTTGAAAGCCCTTTTTATAGTCCATTTCAGTGTCTCCCCTCTATAAACATGTAAATCCCAGTCCTGCAATCAGGTCTGGCCCTGTGTCCACATGCCCGTTGCATCCATGGGGCCTTTTCAGTTTTCCCCTTGTAGAAAGACCCTTATAAGCATCAGTGGGAGAGCAGAAAAATCCATAGACTAAACCATTTTTTAGAACAACTTTTAAATAAAAATTTCAGACCATCCCATTTAAAGGGTACTCTGTCAGAAACTGGCCTCTTAGTCAGGGCTGAAGGCTTAGCCTATTTAATCCTGAAACAAAAGGAGGGTAAATCTCACGCACTATCCCTAGCGAGTGTCTTTTAGATATCAATATTGCATGTTGTTTTTTCTTTGATCGTCACATGGACATAAAAAGCTTAATGTTACAGCACCCCAGGAATATGTTGGCGGTGAAGAGGTATTTAAAAAGACTTGCCTAGTTTTTCTCTAAAGCAAACATTGGCTGGGGCCCTGGCAACATGCTTGTTGAGGGAACCCAACTGATCTTTCTAATGTAGCCTGAAAGCTGGAGCCAATGTCTTGTTCTGAGATCACCTGTCACTTGCTCCACATCTGTGTCGGCTGGGTTGTGGTTGATTACTGCAGGGCACAAAGGGGGCTGTAGCAGATGCAGTGTGTTATACCTCTCCAACCCAGTGTTGCCCTTGTGGAGTCCCACTGTGTATGAACCTACTAGTCATACCCCCAAAATGCCAACTCTCACTTCCTCCTACCACCACTCCTACCCTGCTACAGTGCCAAGAGCCCTTGGAGGGAGGATCCTGTGAATGAGGCCTAAATATTTGGGCCTAAAACAGGTTCACACCAATGGGCACTTTCAGCTACATGGGGGCAGTGTGGCAGAGTTGATCCACTCCATGTTGGAACTCTGGGAGGAGACGCTGATTAATTCATGCTGACTGTCTCTTTTTATCTCCACCTGGATATAAAGGAAGTGGACGTAGCTCTTTACTCAGAAGGAACTAGGACTTGGGGGAAGGAAGCCTCTGCAGAGAAAATTTAGACACAGCCAAGCTTTGGGAGGAAATGTAGATGCGAGTTTAACAAGAAAGGCAAATCCCAGTCAGGGGACAAGGCTGGACCAAATAGGGTGGGTGGAATCCTGGCCCCAGTGAAGTCAATGTCAACATTCCCACTGACTTCAGTTGGGTCAGGATTTTACCTAGCAAGTGTAGATTTTGTTCAGAGCAAGGTAGGAACTCCAGCAGCTTACGTATGCCTCTAAGAGTGCGTTTTCACCGTGGATTATTCTGCTGCCTTACTGTGACCTGCTGTTAATTATGTCATAGAATCACAGAATATCAAGGTTGGAAGAGACCTCAGGAGGTCATCTAGTTCAACCCCCTGCTCAAAGCAGGACCAGTCCCCAACTAAATCATCTCAGCCAGGGCTTTGTCAAGCCTGTCCTTAAAAATATCTAAGGAAGGAGATTCCACCACCTCCCTAGGTAACGCATTCCAGTGTTTCACCACCCTCCTACTGAAAAAGTTTTTTCTAATATCCAACCTAAACCTCCCCCACTGCAACTTGAGACCATTACTCCTTGTTCTGTCATCTGCTACCACTGAGAACAGTCTAGATCCATCCTCTTTGGAACCCCCTTTCAGGTAGTTGAAAGCAGCTATCAAATCCCCCCTCATTCTTCTCTTCTGAAGACTAAACATCCCCAGTTCCCTCAGCCTCTCCTCATAAGTCATGTGTTCCAGTCCCCTAATCATTTTTGTTGCCCTCCGCTGGACTCTCTCCAATTTTTCCACATCCTTCTTGTAGTGTGGGGCCCAAAACTGGACACAGTACTCCAGATGAGGCCTCACCAGTGTTAATTAGAGGGGAACGATCACGTCTCTCAATCTGCTGGCAGTGCCCCTACTTATACATTCCAAAATGCCATTGGCCTTCTTGGCAACAAGGGCACACTGTTGACTCATATCCAGCTTCTCGTCCACTGTATCCCCTAGGTCCTTTTCTGCAGAACTGCTGCCTAGCCACTTGGTCCCTAGTCTGTAGCGGTGCATGGGATTCTTCCGTCCTAAGTGCAGGACTCTGCATTTGTCCTTATTGAACCTCATCAGATTTCTTTTGGCCCAATCCTCCAATTTGTCTAGGTCCCTCTGTATCCTATCCCTACTCTCCAGCGTATCTACCTCTCCTCCCAGTTGAGTGTCATCTGCAAACTTGCTGAGGGTGCAGTCCACACCATCCTCCAGATCATTTATGAAGATATTGAACAAAACGGCCCGAGGACCGACCCTTGGGGCACTCCACTTGGTACCGGCTGTCAACTAAACATGGAGCCATTGATCACTACCCGTTGAGCCCGACAATCTAGCCAACTTTCTACCCACCTTATAGTGCATTCATCCAGCCCATACTTCTTTAACTTGCTGGCAAGAATACTGTGGGAGACCGTGTCAAAAGCTTTGCTAAAGTCAAGGAACAGCATGTCCGCCGCTTTCCCCTCATCCACAGAGCCGGTTATCTCATCATGGAAAGCATGTCATGGAAAACATATGTCATGGGAAGCATATTTTTTATTCACTTCTGGAGGATATTTTTATATAAAGGAAGGATTATTTCTAAAGAGACTTTTTATTTTTAACACTATATCCCTAAGCAGTATTATAGGAGTATTCGTAATGTAATGGAAGCGATGCCTTGGAGTCTGCACATATAACCAAAACAAACGAGATTGATGTGGTTGGAAAGGTTTTGAGGAAACAAAGAGATGAAATTACATTACAGTGAAATAATGATGGATTTGTCTAACAACTTTCTGACACAAAATTTTCAAATAGTGCACAGAGTCTAATAGTTTTGCATATTCACATCTTTTCTTGCAGAGATGGTTTACTCCAATTGTGACAGTCTAAGAATAAAGCATCTGGGCTCCTACTGAAGAATTCTGTGTCTCTGTGTGTGTGTGTGTGTGTGTGTGTGTGCGTTCGCGCGTAAGACAGATGTTGTATAGTGTTTTGAGAGGAAGGGATGGTCTTGTGTGTCAGGCCCAGAACTCAGAGCCAGGAGACTTGGGCTGAATTCTTGGTTCTACCTTAAAATTCCTCTATAACCTTGGAGAACTTAGTTAGGGCCAGATTTTCAACAGAGTTTAACCCCCATTGTGATGCTGCAGTTGGAGGCTGAGCTGTTTTGAAAATGTGGCCCCGGCAGTCTGATTTTTTTCAAAGGCACTGATAACTCGCAGTTCCCACTGTCTTCCATGATAGCTGTGTCCTTGGCGTTTCTGAACATCAGGTGGTGTTAACCTTTGCCGTGGTTTCCCTATCTGTAAAATGGGGATATATTTATCTACCTCATTTATGTATTGAAAGTCCAAGAAAACCAATGAATGTGAAGCGGACTGAGAAATGACAGGTTATTGCAAATTACTTCTTAGATTAATCTTTTTATTCTGAATCTGAACTCCAGGTACCTGTAATCACCAGAATTCTTTCATTTTTCCTACTACAGAAAAAGCAGTACGTTGGCATGGTTCTTATCACCCATTACTGACTGTGGCTGAAATTGGTTTCAGGCACTCATTTTCTAAATGTATGATTAAAAAGCTTATCAAATATTTTTCTTTGCAGACCCCAAGCATGGCATACACATTTCTCTAAAATACCAGTGTTATAATTCCAGTAGACGTGAAATTTAAAACAAAGGGTAGAGCCTGTATCCCTTACTCACTGAATATTACATACTAGAACATGCCCTAGGTAGTGTTCTTTCACATTCTATCCTGTCAACCTCAGTGTTAGCTAAAATAGCTCTGTAGAATGTAAGTATGTGTATACAGTGTATATATATCACAAACACAATGAGGTGCATCCCTATCTAGTGGCTAGTCCACATAGCAAGATAAAAGCTTACTATTGCTATCAGCGAATGGAATTATTCCTTTAGCTCAACTGCTAGGAGCCTGTGCCTTTTAGATCTGAAGGCATTGAGCTCGAGTCCTGCTGACTAGAGCTGGCCTAAAATCGGACTTTTCATCCCATGGCAAATTCAGGTATTTTTGACATTTCTTTTCATCCCGAATCAGTATCAAAAGCTAAAGTACATATATAAAAAATTCCTGGAACAGAAAGTCCAAAAAAATTTCAATTCAGAAATGTCAAAACAAATATTTAAGTATTCTCTCCCAATTAAAATATTTTATTTCGGCTTGACTCAGCATTAATATGCGTTCTTCTGTGCAACTATGATGTGGGGGAGTTGTAGTTTGGTTGTTTTGTGCCCCCTTTCTCCTCTATGAGCCAGGCAGCTTGGCTGGACTACATCTCCCATGATGCACCATAGGAGTTCAGCAAGGAGGGGACTGTGGTGCATCATGGGAGATGTCCAGTCAGGGTGCTCGGCTGGTAAAGGAGAATAGGGACATGAACCCCGTGAGGCACTGCAGCATCTGACACAGATTAAAGTGAAACTGATACCCCACCCCAAAATAACCCATTTTGATTCAGTTTGAAAGACTGAAGTGTTTTGATGTGGATCTACCTTACCTGAAATTAAGCATATAGTTTAGATTTTTCCCAACAGAAAATCAAATTTCAGCAAAATCGGAGTTTTCCAGTGGAAAATTTCAATTTTTCAGCAACTACATTTACCATTGGAAAAAGCTCTTTGGTGGAAGATTTTCAGCCAACTGAAGTGCTACTGTCTCAGGCAGGAGTCATTACACATGCTTCAGATACTTCAGATCTATCCATCTTTGTGCACATCTCTGGGTATCTTTATTTCCCATCTGCATCTCCGTAATAACAGACAAAATAGGCATTTGTTATTTTTTACATACCTTGGTGGCTGCTCACCTGCATTTTCAGGTGACTTTTTGGCCTTACCCTATGTACCAAAGAGCTTTATTGCATTGAAGAAGAAAGAATTAGCATTTTTTGAAGAACGCTCTAAAATTAACATATCGAAAATACATATTTTTTTTACATGAAAGGAATGATTTTTAAGTTTACACATTACAAACTTTAACTCTGCCGGTACTATCGTTTTGAACACTAATGGCCTCTTTAGTGACCCCTCTGAAATGAGATCTGTCTCAGTGTAGTACCCAGGGGAAAAGTAGCCAACTCACAAAAAGCAGCACATCCTTGGCACTAACCGAGACTGGCCTATTGGCCCACTTTCCTCAGGGAGGCCAAGTTTTGAAATGACTATGAAAAGCCCTAGATATGTTCCATCCGGACTATTCAGAAGGCAAGACAGGAAAGCTTGATCTTCTGTTACTTGTGATGCACTAGGTCTGTGGAGAGAGTTTCAGATCGGAAGGGACCACCAGATCATCCAGACCAGTGGCTCTCAAACTTTTGTACGGGTGACCCCTTTCACATAGAAAGTCTCTGCGTGTGACCCCCCCCCTTATAAATTAAAAACATTTTTTCTATATTTAACACCATTATAAATGATGGAGGCAAAGCAGGGTTTGGGGTGGAGATTGACAGCTTGCGACCCCACCATGTAATAACCTTGTGACCCCCTGAGGGATCCCGATCTCCAGTTTGAGAACCCCTGATCCAGACTGACTACATTTTTTTTGTAAAGTTATCTAGGAATGGAGGATTAGGGTTCTTTAGGGGTCACAGGCTACTAATCACCACCCAGCACCCACTCACCAAGCCAACAACCAGAATTAGACCAAAATGGTACAGCCCTCAGGAGCACACGTGCCAGCTTCCTCTCGGCCCCGAGGATGCTCAACACCCCGCTCCATCCCTGGCCCCACCTCCTTCTCCCAAGCCCCCACCGCTGCCCCGCCTCTTCCCACCCCCCACCTCTTCCTGCCCAGTTCTGCCCCCTTCTCCAAGTGCGCCCCATTCCCACTCTTCTCCCACCCAGCCCGAGTGCTTCCTGCACACTGCAAAACAGCTGATCACGGCAGGTGGGAAGCACTGATAGGGAGCGGGAGGAGTTGATCACAAAGCCACTAGTGGATGGGAGGCGCTGGAGGGGAAGGCAGGGGAGCTGGCTGTCCATGGGTGCGCCTATACTCTGGAGACTAAACAACTGTGAGTCACAGGCAGAGAACAGGATAAACCAAGGACTTTAGTCTGCATAGCTGTCCAGCTAGCATCTTCACAACCACGAGCTTGATTCCCTCCCTTTGTCTCTGTCTCTTAAAGTCACATGAGTCCTTACTATTGCTGAGTCTATTGTGTAAAAAAAAAAAAAAACAATCCCACACACCTTGGCCGACAAGCTTTTAAAATAATCACTAGTTACAACCCTTTCAGCACCACCCTCTGTTTGTGGTAATTCAATATTTATTTCCATGGAAACGGGAATGGCAGCATGACGCCTTCCTCAGAGTTGTAATTACTCTTTTCAGAGTAACAGCCGTGTTAGTCTGTATTCGCAAAAAGAAAAGGAGTACTTGTGGCACCTTAGAGACTAACCAATTTATTTGAGCATGAGCTTTCGTGAGCTACAGCTCACTTCATCAGATGTATACCGTGGAAACTGCAGCAGACTTTATATATACACAGAGAATATGAAACAATACCTCCTCCCACCCCACTGTCCTGCTGGTGTAATAGCTTATCTAAAGTAATCGTCAGGTTAGGCCATTTCCAGCACAAATCCAGGTTTTCTCACCCTCCACCCCCCCACACAAATTCACTCTCCTGCTGGTGATAGCCCATCCAAAGTGACAACTCTTTACACAATGTGCATGATAATGAAGTTAGGCCATTTCCTGCACAAATCCGGAGTGAGAGAACCTGGATTTGTGCAGGAAATGGCCTAACTTCATTATCATGCACATTGTGTAAAGAGTTGTCACTTTGGATGGGCTATCACCAGCAGGAGAGTGAATTTGTGTGGGGGGGTGGAGGGTGAGAAAACCTGGATTTGTGCTGGAAATGGCCTAACCTGACGATTACTTTAGATAAGCTATTACCAGCAGGACAGTGGGGTGGGAGGAGGTATTGTTTCATATTCTCTGTGTATATATAAAGTCTGCTGCAGTTTCCACGGTATGTATCTGATGAAGTGAGCTGTAGCTCACGAAAGCTCATGCTCAAATAAATTGGTTAGTCTCTAAGGTGCCACAAGTACTCCTTTTCTTTTTGTAATTACTCTTGTTGCTTTCAATGGCTGAGGCTCAGCATGCTTGTCAGCACCGGGGTAGCTTTGAAAGCTGGTTTGGAGGTTAAACTGAAAATGGAAAGTCCTGGGTGAATGGATGAAATTGCCTTTTATGATCTTTTTTTGGTAAAGTTATCTGGGAAAATGGGGGATTAGGGTTCTTCGGCTGTTCCGGGTTTATTATTTAGAAGTAATGTTGGTGCACACCTGAGAGGTGTCCGAAAGGTGGAGAGCGGAGAGTCCAGTTTACAGGCTTTATTTTATCACTCTAGTTAGCTTTTTCCACTGGTAGCTGCCCAGTTTTGGAAACGGAGGCCCAAGGTTTGTATGTAAAAATGTACACAAGGAAGTAGATCAATTACCAGCGTTGATCAGTCACTTGGGTGCCTGCATGCAAAGGGGTTCTCTGTCTGATAGCAGTGTGGCCCTTAAAGTGTGATTCTTCTCTGCTAAGTGACTGTGTAAAATTATCATGGTGGTTTCCATGTTTGTGTGTCAATTCTTTCCCGTCAAATATGTTCAGTTTACCAAGACTTTAATAAAAAAAAGGAGAAAGGGGTTCCCGCTGGCAGTTACACTGATGCATGCTTAGCTCTGAGAGTCCAGCCTGGGTTCTTTCCTGCCTTCACAGCATTTGCGTGTCATGAATAGACCTAGACAAAGCGGGTCAAGTTTAAAGAGGGACCTAGGTTTGTGAGGGAGGGACCTGTGGTGGGATATAAACAGCAGAGCCTCCATGTGTTTAATAAAGCTTTGTGGATTAGAGCTCTCCCATTTTACTTTTAGCTAAGGAAACAACTCCCACCAGTAATAGAGTACAGCAGGTCAGTTTGGACCCTGAGGCTATGCCACTCATACCGCTGCAGCCAGGCCCCTTTTGTCACACACTAGTTCGAGCAGAACTAGTGCTTGTCTGTCTGCCTGAGCTGGGGCTTATGCCTCCCAGCTACTGTGTAGACCTACCCTTAGTGACACTTGTGTATCCCCCTTGTTTTCAGTGGGTTTGCACACGTGAGTGGCTGGAGCTTGGTGAACAGTTGTACTGTTGATGGACTTGGCTCACAGAATCTTAGCTAGGCTAGTTTGTGAGAGCAGAGCGGAGTAGATGGCAGTAATCCCTTGCCTGTCTCAGCAGGGATAACCGAGTACACAACTGGAGCAGAGCTGTCGGGTAAGAAGGTGCCATTTGTACATAGACACTTTTCAGAGCAGGACTACATTTCAGTAGTTTAAGGGCTCTCTCCTTCTGCTGTGTATGACATATAAAGCATGTGTGCATGCATGCAGTCACTGGCTGCTGGGTAATCTATTATGTTCTGCAGCATAATGGACAGAGCGTAATCTCTGCTCCCCTAATTATATTTGAAGCAAATTAGCTCGTCCATTAGCCAAAATAAATTTGATGTAGCATAATATGGAGTTCTCCAGTGATCGTTGATCAATAACTCATGTGAAGAATAGCCAAATGCTGCTGAGCAGATGGTCATGGCTGAGACATGGTCAATTAAACTTGTTTGAGATACTTTAATTTCATCAGAGGGTTTTTAACTCCTTTCTTTAGCCGCTGGGGATGTGTGGTTTTTGTGCAGTGGGAAGCTGGGCTCGGGTTCTGCTGTGGACTCAGTCTTCTGGGTTTTGGATTTGTTCTAGAAACTGAATTAGAGCACCTGAAATAAATGAGACACTAAGGGAAAAAATGATAATGGCACACATGTTACAGTAATAAAGACACCCAGCTTCTAGCATCAAACAGGGGTATTTATTGGAAAGAGGAAAGCTGTTGTGCTTCTGTGCTGCGTCTTTCCCAGGCTACCTCCTTGAGAGAGAGAGTGGATGCATCCCCACAGCATAGACAAACTTCACTGTTCTCCCAGTGAAGCCTGAGACTCTGTGCATGGTGCTAGAATTCTCTCTTCTGATTATTGGTCTATTTCCACATCTCTGTATTCCACTGTGGCATGTGGGTGGATATGAAGGGGAGCCTTGATTCGTGCTCTCTGCTTTTCTGGGGAATGGCTTGAATGCTCAGTGTCCCATATGCCATGGCACAAGTTTGGAGATGGATTTCATTCCTAAATTGCAGCTGAAATTCACTGGGTCTCCCCAGCCAAAATGAGTGCTCAGTGGTAATTGTTCACATCTGATCTACCTTGCTTTTTCCACCCTATTCCATTCAGGTTTTTCCACCATTATCACCATGGTACCCATCCCCTGTATGTAACCTATTGCTAGCCTATCCGGAGAATGTGACCCATGGAGTTGTATTACTTGTTTTCTACCAGCCTAATGAAAAGAGGGAGTTCTGAGTACCCACTGCAGTAATTTTAGAAGAGATTGACTTAAAAAGGCTCTGAAGTATAATAACTAGAGCAGCTCAGCCAACCAGTAAAAGTTAGCACTGGGGGGGGCGGGAAGCTCACCAGTAACCGCTGTCTTGGTGCATTTCAAGCATCACGTTCAAATTAAATTGAAAACTGTTATGCTTCATCTTCAACTTCAAAAGTAAAACCCGACCTACACGGCACCTCTGATAGTAGCAGAGACTTTAAAATTCAGATTCAGGGTGATTTTTTTAACATTAATTCTCAAGGCAATCGTTGTTGGTTTTTTCAAATATTTATTTATTTATTTATTGCTGGAGTGATCCTCTCCTAACCATACAGGCTTTCTATAATATCCACAGTTCAAAGTTTAAATTACCATCAAGATGGCTCTTCAATTTTATTTTTTTCTAAATGTTCCCATATATGCTCTTCATCCTCCTGTTTTCAAGCTGAAAAGGGGACATAAAACAAAACAAAAGAAGACATACACTGTAAAATTCAAATACCTTGACATTTTCAGTCTCTCTTAATCTCTCTAGTCAGGGACTTATAATGCTTTTTTCCCAATCTATTGGTAGGATTTCCCTATTTCCTCACCAGATTTATTTTTAATCAAATCAGAAGCACCATTTCAGATGGATATTTATGAACACGGTTCTTCCATTTCAGGAAGGAGAAGCTGTGCTATAAATTCCTGGCACTAGGTAATAGCTTTTGGGGAAAGAAAGAATGATAATTTTGCAAGCGCCCAGTCCAGAATAGGGAATCTGCCTGCTGAAACTACCGTATGCAGAGGATCAAAGAGCTTGAGGAGAGGACAAGTTTTAAAACTTGAATTATGAGATGAGAGAACTGCTTTGGAAGTGTTGGAATGCCTCTGATCACACGTATCAGTTCAGTGGAATGTAGAGATGTGGAAATAGACCAGAACCCAGAAGAGAGAATTCTGGCACTATGTAAAAGGATGATAGGACCACACCTGACACTGCTGTGCAAGACGGATGCTGAAGAGGTGGGGAAGTACTGACAAGGGCTGGAGAAAGAATAAAGGTTCTTCAGGGGCATTAAGTGTGCCAGGTTGGGAAAACTTTTCTTTAAATTCACTAGTTAAAGAGGAGATTTGAGGAGGTTATAATTGAGGCCCAGAATAGGAAATGATAGGTATATGCCCCGAAATTACTAGTGAGAAGGGTCATAATTAAAAACTAGAGGGAGTGGATAGAAAAGAGACATTTTCTCTAAGCTTCTTTATGCTTATTAAAGGATAATTGAAGTGCAGAATGGGCTCTTAGATTTGCAACAATAAATACACTGAAATAGATTTTAAAAGGAAAAACAATTTCCAGGTTCAAAACACAAGACAGGCAGGTTGCGATTCAGCGGAGTCCCACACTGTTACTGTGGTAGACTTCTTGGCTGGTGCTGTGTGAAAAATTCTGGGCGCCAAATTGTCATCTACCTTTCACAACAAAGTTGCCGGGGGTGTTGCTGGATCAGTCATGGAGCTCCTCCGTTCCAAGTCAGTGGGAGGGAGAAAAAGAAAGAGAACCTTCAAACATATAATGTAGCTGAGCTTCATGGGGCAAAGGCAGCCCCCTCAGACAGTGCAAGGATGAGGCAGGATTTGGAGGGGCCAAAGGATCTAGCTTTATAATATTCAATATAGGTTCTTATTCCACCTCCATCGTTATAGTATTTGAGCATCTTCCCGTCATGCACTATGCTATGTGACTAATGTTTCTCACATGTGGTTCATTATTTCTCTCCTTCTCTGGGCTTTCGTATGTGGTGGGAACACTCTGGGTTCTTCCACCCATTAGGGAAAGGATCCCTTATTCCCAGCAGAGATACACAGGCTCGGGGTGGGGACTCTTGCCTTAGGTATGTTGTTATAGCCTCCTCACAAGCAAACTACCAGGCCAAGTTACACATCTGGGATGTCGCCATTCCATAAACCCAAGCTGGACATGGTTCATCATTGGGCACTAGGGGCCTAAATCACAAAAAGACAGTGTCATGTACTTTAGGAAAGATCCACGGTAATTTAATAATAATCCGCAGAGTCAAGCAAATAACTGACACCAACAGGAGGTAATGGAACAGATCTTGTATTTAGAACAAGCATTCCCTTGCTTTCCATTGGTGTCGGTGGTGTCATTGCTGAGAGAGAATTTGGCCTTAGAGGTGAATTATTTCAAACAGTGCCTCATTTCCTTGTGAGGAAGAGTTCAAATCCCTGTATCTGTAATACAAGCTGCAGGGTGAAAAAGCCAATGAATGCCACAAGGTGTGAACTGTGTGTTCTGTTAGCAATATGTTAGCAAAGCCAATTTTCACTCCTCTCTTTGCATTCTCCCTGACCAAACATGGCCAGCAGGAGGCCAAACAAAGAAATGACTTTTACCCTTTACTCCCTGAAAGCATGGAAAGATGCAGAATTATTAGTAGTAGCATTCTGTGTTCCCCCATACATGGTCCTGCCAAACAAGCTGGGAAGCACTCAGAGACAGAAGGGATGTTACCCAGACCCATCTCCTTTTCAGCAATTGAGCAGGAAAGAATCCATATGCAGTGGTGTTAACAGTGCTATGGAAGGCTAGAATATTCCGTAATGCATAACTGGTGCATACTCCTGCCCTGTATTAGCTTTTTTCTTTTAACATGGAATGCGATGCAGCAGTTAAAAAATTAAATTGTGTGTTCAGGTCTTTTAATTTAGTTTTGCATTCTGTGTGAGACTGTTAACCTTCGGCAGCACTTTGCTCCTCCTCTCCCCATTTTACGCTAACGTACTGTAGTTTTACTGGGTGAATTGTCAGTGACGAGCAAGGAATGTTGTTTTAAAAATATCAATAGTCTTATGCTGGTATAAGGAGATCTTTTGTTGGCATAGATAATCCACCTCCCCAGATGATATAAACTATAATGGCAAAATGAGACTTTCTTCCCACCTCCAACCAACATAACTATGCTAACGACACTTTGTAGTGTAGACGTGACCTAAGAAACAGGAGTTTTCCGTTGATCTGCATTGGCCTCAGATCACTCTTTCAGCTTTCTTTTTATGACGAAATAGAGAAATAATTTTTTTGATACATCCCATCCTATAGAGAGTATTTTAAAAATTTTCTATCAAGTATTTTACAAAGTCTTTTTGTTTCTCCAGCAAAGTGGTAAAAGTGGTTTCTGAGTGATGGTTGCTTATTTCCCAATGTCCATATTGTGTTCACTCTTCCAGAAAATAGAACTATTGAATATCTGTCAAATAATACAGAAATATGGACAGCCTAAAAGAATGAAATGTACAGAGGTTGGAAGGGGGAAAGAGTTCAGTTTATAAAACTACATCCTGTTTTGAATGCAGTACACAACATGATTGTAGTGCCAATCTTTAAAAAAGGGAAGGAGGAGGATCCTGGGAACTACAGGCCAGTCAAACCTCACCTCAGTCCCCGGAAAAATCATGGAGCAGGTCCTCAGAGAATCAATCCTGAAGCACTTACATGAGAGGAAAGTGATCAGGAACAGTCAGCATGGATTCACCAAGGGAAGGTCATGCCTGACTAATCTAATCGCCTTCTATGATGAGATTACTGGGTCTGTGGATGAAGGGAAAGCAGTGGATGTATTGTTTCTTGACTATAGCAAAGCTTTTGACACGGTCTCCCACAGTATTCTTGTCAGCAAGTTAAAGAAATATGGGCTGGATGAATGCACTATAAGGTGGGTAGAAAGTTGGCTAGATTGTCGGGCTCAACGGGTAGTGATCAATGGCTCCATGTCTAGTTGGCAGCCGATGTCAAGTGGAGTGCCCCAGGGGTCGGTCCTGGGGCCGGTTTTGTTCAATATCTTCATAAATGATCTGGAGGATGGTGTGGATTGCACTCTCAGCAAATTTGCGGATGATACTAAACTAGGAGGAGTGGTAGATACGCTGGAAGGCAGGGATAGGATACAGAGGGACCTAGACAAATTGGAGGATTGGGCCAAAGAAATCTGATGAGGTTCAATAAGGATAAGTGCAGGGTCCTGCACTTAGGATGGAAGAACCAAATGCACCGCTACAGACTAGGGACCGAATGGCTAGGCAGCAGTTCTGCAGAAAAGGACCTGGGGGTGACAGTGGACGAGAAGCTGGATATGAGTCAGCAGTGTGCTCTTGTTGCCAAGAAGGCCAATGGCATTTTGGCATGTATAAGTAGGGGCATAGCGAGCAGATCGAGGGACGTGATCGTTCCCCTCTATTCGACATTGGTGAGGCCTCATCTGGAGTACTGTGTCCAGTTTTGGGCCCCACACTACAAGAAGGATGTGAATAAATTGGAGAGAGTCCAGCGAAGGGCAACAAAAATGATTAGGGGTCTGGAACACATGACTTATGAGGAAAGGCTGAGGGAACTGGGATTGTTTAGTCTTCAGAAGAGAAGAATGAGGGGGGATTTGATAGCTGCTTTCAACTACCTGAGAGGCGGTTCCAGAGAGGATGGTTCTAGACTATTCTCAGTGGTAGAAGAGGACAGGACAAGGAGTAATGGTCTCAAGTTGCAGTGGGGGAGGTTTAGGTTGGATATTAGGAAAAACTTTTTCAGTAGGAGGGTGGTGAAACACTGGAATGCGTTACCTAGGGAGGTGGTAGAATCTCCTTCCTTAGAAGTTTTTAAAGTCAGGCTTGACGAAGCCCTGTCTGGGATGATTTAGTTGGGGATTGGTCCTGCTTTGAGCAGGGGGTTGGACTAGATGACCTCCTGAGGTCCCTTCCAACTCTGATATTCTATGATTCTATGTCATTTTAATTTAGACAAGTTCAAAGTTGCATGGCTTAGGCGGAGGACAGAGCAGAATAAATGGAAAATAAAATTAGGTGAACCCATCAATCTTGCATCTAAAACAATGCTAAAATAAAAGCTGAGAGTAAGCATATTTGCTGGGAGGAATGGGAAATCTCAGCAATTGTTTCTCCTAAAGGATATCCCTGCAGGGCTGCCTTTGCATCTCTCCAAAACGACTGTAACTCAGGAAGCAACCAGCAAACTAGATTTCATGTCATTACAAATGCGCTGTTTTAGTATCCACAGAGCACGCAAGCCACCTCTTATAGCTTTTTCAATATTAAACTTTCATACTCAAAATATTATGCGTTGGTGATTGAACAATCTCCTTCTACTTGTGCATGTGAGTCGACCAATGAGGGATTGGAGCGTGAGTTAAATGTGGGCTTTGATGTAAGCAAACGTCCGATGTAGTGAACTAAAGAATCCCTTACCACGACACTACAGCTGTTAAAAAATCATACAGAGAATGGACCAGACTCCAGCATGCATGTTCAAGTGTGTTCTCTGCAGTAGAGTGGTGGTTGCTGGCAGGAAGAGAACTCCCTGGGACATTTTTCACATGTTATTTGCCATTGTCCCAATATTAGAAATGTTTGGCCAAGGGTCCGAGATATAGTTTGCAATGATAAGTTGCCAGCTGAGAGAGAGAGCGAGCTGTTTACTACATGATTTTTCATCATTTCCATGGGACTGCAAAGTCTTTTCATAAAATGGCTGCAATCGATGGACCTTGGCCATGCAATGAAGAGGGGAAACTCATGCATCCCACTGCTTCATGATGGGCATGTCGACACAATAATTGCTGGAAAAGAGCCTGGTGTTTATAAGATTAATGACAAAAGTGAAAAGAATTTCATGGGGTGCAGGAAAAGTGTGTTTCTGACCTACTGTGCAGATGAGGTATATAAGGGGTTATGTACATCCAGCTGGCATTTTGATTTCTGTGGAGTGTGTTGGCCCTTAGTTTATACTATGCAGAGTTTGGTGGTGGTGTGAAATGAAGATATTTTATATAAGTTAGGGTTACAGTTAAGGTGGGATAGGGAAGGATGATGGAAGTGGCAATACACTGCATTACACAGCAGCTGCTGGCAGATGACCGGTACGGGTTGGGTGGACAGATGAAACGGAGCATGTATCCTACTGGAGAGTCTTGAAATCAGAAGGTAGATCCTCATGCTGGTGACATTTCTTTTAGGTGTAAGCATTCCAGAATTACGGCAGAAGGGGGAGGGAAACAGACTCTGCACTCCTACAAAATGTATTATGAAGTGGTGATAGCGTTTTGCTGTCCTCTCATGAGCATGTGCCAAGGTTACTGACATCAATAATAGAGGGGGCTCTCTTAGGGGAGACTGACGAGGCCACTAAAGCTATGGATGGTTAAAGGTTAATACACAGGTTTTCTGTATTCAGCTACTAGGCATGCACTTGCCCTGAATTATGATGGCAAACCATGCGTGCGGCTTCTATCCATTGCCTGACAATGGCTTACCTTTGCTTCTGTATTGGAACAGGAGGGATATTCTACAGGGAGCTGTATACTTAAAGCCTTATCCCTTTGACCCACATAAAGAGAATGCGCACCAATTGGAGCTTTTCATCTGCATGGCTTGGGAGGGGCTGAGAGTTTCCCTGCTCATGGGTTGAGTGCACAACTTTGTCTGCTCAGCTTCTACTGAGTTTATAACATAGCAAGCTCGTTTTCAGTCTCGTTGTTTTCAGAGAAGATGGAGAAATCTTGTGGATAGCGATGATTTGGTTTAAAATAATAATACAGGAGGGAAGAATGTTCTGTCATTTTTTTTCCTTCCCTCTATACCTTTATCCTGATGATATTTGAGCAGGTTTGCTGGCAATCTAATGTCTAATGCAACTGAAGAGAGCACAGGGAAAGAGGCAAATACCTTGCACACCTTTATTCAAAATCAGGTCCTGGTTTATGAAATATTTGTACGACTGAGTTTTATTAGAAATGCTTCAATGGCAGAATAGTTTTACTGAATCAGCTGACGCCAGCTCCATATGGTGGAAATGTCACCATGCATGCATAGTATTTTTGACATCATTCTAAATTTCCACTATTTCTCTGTCGTTCCTGAAACATGCAGCTCTCATAAATGGAAAGATGTGCAGTGTAAAATTTGCAAATATCTCAAACATTCCTTACTGTAGTATTTTTTTCACCACTATTGATCATTGTCTTCTAATTGCTCAGTTTGATTATTTTTATTCTTCTGTGTATATATATTTTCTATTTTTAACTAAGAGTAGCATAAGTGCCAGTTCCTCAAATAGCAGCAACCCAGCCACACACCTGAGTTTTTGAACAATTCTACTTTAAAAAAAAAAAAGTGAATTTGCCTGTTTGGATTAAATCTTACCTTTCCCCCTCTGATTTGGGTTTCTACTCCCCCACATTGTGCATAATTATTCCCAGCCAAAAATCCAGATGGCTAAATAGCAATTTCATGTAAATGAGGTGGAAAAGCTGTGTCTGCCACTGTCTAAATTATTCAAAAATAGTCTTGTGGAAGGTAGCAAATATCTGGCCAGAAGATGCACCCTGTTTTCAGCGGGGGAAAGAGATTTAATTTGAAATATTATAAGAGAAGTAAAACAAGTTATACAGTATCAAAGATATGTATCTAGAATTGATGATAAGCAAAGGGCGTTATCAGCAGTAGGATTTTGGGAAAGGAACTAATTACAGAAAGGCTGGAAACAGTATCTTGCAACATCCTTGCATTGTTTTTAAAGAGACAGGTGTCGTTGCTTCAAGACTTAGACAGTGGCTTCCTTTGGGGAGCCCCTCTTGACAAGCTAGGTCTTAGCAAACTGTACCTAGTAGGGAACCTGCAGATCCCATGTATTCTTGCAATGCTTTGTTCCTCCCCTTGCTTCCCTACTGCCAGCAGTGTGACTCCTGGTTTTTCTTATTATCATTAAGCTATAGGCAATCATTCAGGGCCATTGCTTGGTCAATCTGTTCCTCCTTTATGGGTTGATTTAAAAAAAAAACAGCTGAGAATGTCCTGAAGTCAGTAGGAGAAGGTTTATTTCACCGGATGAAAATAGCAAAAGAAGCTAAAATACATAAAAAGAGATAATTGGGATCATTAAACTTTGCCATCAGAATGACAGTCACGGCCATATCCATTGTATGTCTAAAAAAGGCCAGCTCAAGAGATTTTCATCCTAAGTATACCATCAAGTGCATTTAAATCCAATGTGAGATGGTTGGCCTACATTAAAGCTGCAGCATTTTAAATAGTGATCTCAGTAAAATGAAATGATCCTCAGAACTGACTCATTCTATTGGACAAGCTACATACCCGGTATTTGATATTTACCCGGTAATATTATTACATAAACGTGAATAGGGACCATTGAGGGGTCAGGGCTCTGGGCTCCAGCATGTTAGCAGCTACCCAAACAATCTGCGCCAAAGAATTTACAGTGTCGTAACCCACATGAAACAACTTGGAGGACTTTTTAGCCTTTTTAGCTCAGTGAGTATTGTGCTATGTTAGTGGGGCATGACCGGAGATCACTCAATAGTCATGTGGGCCTATCATAAGTTATTGGATGCTAAACACAAATTAGAGGTGGTTAACACCCGTTCAAAGATATTAATGATTATTAGGTATTTACTAACAAATCCCGTTTGGTACTAATACATCCCATCCCATTCAAGAGGAGGAATTCTGGTCAAAGGAAGGAAATCAAAGTGATGGCAGGAAATATTGGTCAGCAGTAAAAGAGAAAATCCCATTTGAATCCTGTAGAAGCCCAAAGGGTAGCAATAAATCTCTTCAATAACATTAAGTTCTGTGCAATAGGAAATCAACAGGGACAAACCTCTATTTGATATGAATAAGACACTGACAAGCATCCCTCACGGGGACATTATTAACCCATAAGAGAAGAGCAACAAATTAAGAGGCAAGGCTAAAAACAAGTTACCCTTCACAATCCATTTTACAATCTGCTCTTGGACTGTCTCCAGAGTCTGACTCTTTCTAGACTCCCCTCTTACCATCCATACCACTGAATAAAAAAACATTCTCCTGGACTCGATTTCTGCTTCCTGTTGCTGTAGGCCAGAGGTCTGTAATCTCTGCAGAACATTTTGCCAACTGTCTGATATCTTCGCACAAAAGAGCCACCCGAGGAGCATATATGACACAGAATCATAGAAATTAGAGAGAAGACCAGTTAGGTGATTTATCCACCCTTCCTTGCTGACTCTGGATTGCTCCCTACAGTATATTGTACCAGGTTTTATCTGTTGTGATTAACTGATTTAATGACACTCCCACCACATTCCTGAGCAGGTGTCTCCAGAGTCTCATAGATGACACTATTAGCAAACATTTCATAATAATCTGGCTGAACTGAGTTTGGTATGTCTTTTGGTATGAACTTTTAGGGTATGTCTACACTGCAGGTGAAGGTATGTTGTAGCACAGGTGGGCACATCATTCTAGCTTTAATCTTGCAAGCATAGTGAACAATAGT
Source organism: Eretmochelys imbricata (assembly GCF_965152235.1). Lineage (NCBI taxonomy): Eukaryota > Metazoa > Chordata > Testudines > Cheloniidae > Eretmochelys > Eretmochelys imbricata. The sequence goes on along the minus strand of NC_135578.1, from coordinate 5,053,053 downwards.
AGCGAAGGTGTGGCTGTATGGGCTAGCAACCAGAGAGAATGTACCCAGGATCCTTGGTGGGTTTGTACTCTGGGTTAGCCTGTGTCGCCTTGTCTACACTCCTGTTGCTAGCTTCAGTCTAGCTAACACAAGTATGATTACACATGCTGCAGTCACAGCTTCACTTGCACTATAGACATTCCCTACATTATACTTGTTTTGGCCACCTGAACAAATCCCACTTTGTACAGTAAACTGGGTAGAATTTGATATGGGCTCTGAGCAACCAGCACTTCCCTCTCTCTGTGTAGGCTACAGCAGAGGGAAGTTCTGAGCAGGGTCTTGGAGGAGGATTAGGAGGTGGCTTATGGTTTTTGGGAGCTTTTCCCACTCGAAAAGAGACATCATGGGAGAAAGCTTAAAGGTTCTTGTGGGGGGAAGTGGACAAGCAGATCTAAACTGTCATGATGGACTGGAGGTGGGAGTAGACCATGCAATAAGATAATAGGTTGGATAGAAAGGGTGGGGCTAGCTTATAGAGGACTATAGAGGTTATGGCAAGAAGTTTGTGATGAATGCAGTGGAGGAGGAGGAGCCAAGGGAGAGACTTAGAACAGAGTGGCATAGTGACTGGCTGGGGAGATATTAGCAGCAGCACAGAACTTGAGGGTGTTGAGGAGCCAGGCATAGAGGCCAGAGAGCAGGAGACTGCAGTAGCTAGCTAGCTGCCAAACAATCCAGCCACGGGTGAGAGTTTTGGTTCTCTGAGATGTGTAGGGAAAAGTGCCAAGATTTAGATTGTGTTTCGATATGTGAATCAGAAATGAGGACAGTGTCACAAAAGAAGCGGAGACTACAGAATTGAGCACCGGAGAGGAGGAGGGCACTTTCTACCAGGATAGAGAAAGATGTGGTGGGGAGGAGGGCTTGGGGAGATAGATCAGGAGCTCAGTTTTGACCAGGGTAAGTGTCAAGTGCCAGCTACACACTGATGCAGAAATGTCAAGACAGGCCAAGATTTTAGTTTGGAAGGAGGGAGACAAATCCCAAATAGTGACTTTTGAAAAGAAGGGCTTGGGGGGAATGGCAAATATCAGTTGAGCATGAGTGGGATGCTTTGGGTAAGAGGGCAAACTCGATCCTTGGCTGTATAAGCATGGGAACTTGAGGTACGGATAGGGAGGTGGTGTGACCTCTGTACATGGCAGTGGTGAGACCATTACTGGATACTGCATCCAGTTTTGGTGTCCATACCTCAAGAACAGGTTCAGAAAAAGAGTTTTAAGAGTGATTTGAGGTCTGGAAAACTTGCCATCTTTTGAGAGACTAAAGCAGCTCAAGCTATTTAATTTATCCAAGAGATGGTTACATGGTGACTTGATCATGGTCTAGGAGTACCTACATAGGAGAAGAGATTTCTGCTAGTAAATGGTTCTTTGATCTAACAGCCAGAGGCAAAGGAGAAGGCCAAAAATGGAGGGATCCACACTCAGAGAGAGAGAAAAGACCTACCAAATGAGACATTGATACACAGGAATAACGTATTAATCTGTGGTTTCAGAGTAGCAGCTGTGTTAGTCTGTATCCGCAAAAAGAAAAGGAGTACTTGTGGCACCTTAGAAACTAACAAATTTATTTGAGCGTAAGCTTTCGCGAACTAGGCATCAGTTCATGCTATCACAAAGAGTTCTTGTGGGGGATATTTTAATTAAACCCAACTTGTTTCCAACCTAGTAAATCGACTGCTGCATAATTCCACCCTTGTGTTGATTTCAGAGAGATCCTCAGTGAGAAGTCATTCTAAAGGAGAAGTCATTGGGCATTTCTGTTAGATTTTTGTTTGTGTTGATGGCACTGCTCTTTTCACTTTAGGAAAGGGCACCATGAAGCGTTCCTAAACAGTAACAGATTGCTGTGTGAACACAAGGGCAAATACACAGGGAGTAAAGATCTCCTTTTAGACTGGAATACTAACCAGCTGCACTCCTCCATGCCGAGTAGCTCTTTCCTGACTCTGTGATGAACACTTAGGTTCTCCGCTGTGCCCATTTTCCCCCACTCTCCATTTCTCTTCCTCTTCTCAGCTCATTTATCAGATACATCAGGAAACCTCTCAGTGAACCATGCTGTTTCCTCACACCATTCTGTTCATTCTACCCGTAAAGGAGCACATTTTGGCACAGATGTGAAAACTATGGTTTGGTGTAACAGTGCTACAGACAGACCCAGGAGAGTTGGAGCTGTGAAGTGTGTGCGTGTGTGTGTGTGTGTGTTTGTTTTCAAGTGGAATATGGAAAATGATTTTAAATGAATATTTGTTATATTTTAGGAACATACTATGCAGAGCATGCGTGTGTGACATTTATAATGCACGTGGCCTTCTGTTCTGGGCCAACCGTGGGGCAATCTTCTACAGACAATGGGTCAGAGTTTAAGGAGTGGCTGCACAAATGTCTGCGAAGCTGTTGGGGTGGGGAGCTCTGCCTCAGCTCTGATGGCAGGCAAGCCAAGGGCTGGGCTAAAGGCTGGGTCAGAGGGAAAAGATTGCCCAGTAGCTAGGGTGCTGGCCAGGGACTTGGGAGACCCAAGTTCAGTTTCGTGTTTTGCCACAGACTTCCTGTGTGACCTTGGCGAAATCCCTTAGTCTCTCTGTGCCTCAGTGCTGCATCTTTATAGCAGGGATATTGGCAGTGTGCTAAGGATAAATCCAATAAAGAGTATGAGCTGCTCAGGTACGACAGTGAGCAGAGATCATCAGTATCTGTCCTTATGAAGAACCAGTGTTGGGGAACCCCCTACAGGAGGGGAGTGAGAGGCAGTTGCCGCTTCTCCAACCCTTAGACTGAACTTGTGTCCAAGAAGCGTTCTCACCCTGCAGCCTACCTGTAAATTGTGGATAAACTGCATGTCCCCCATCTAGCCCTATTTGATCCTTTGCACAGGGCCCATTTACTGTGTTTGGGTCTGTGCTGGGAGGAGTGAATTTCACTTATTCACATTTGATGAAACTATATGTAGACACAGTGAACATCAAAATGTACTCGGTGCGACCTGGTAGCTGTGGAATAAGCTAGGGGGTCTCCGTTCAGCAGACAGTTGCAAACTTTGGAAAAACCACCAACAAAAGAGGCCGCCGGAGAGAGTCTCGGAGCAAAGGCCACCTCGCCCCATCGGTGGAACTGTATGGAGAAGGTTTCTCATGCTGTACCTGCCCTGCAGACAAACAAGGGACCTTGACTTCCAGTGCTATCAGTGTGATGGGGGATGAAATGGAGGTGGCAATGGGAAAGGAAGGGTCCAACACGGAGGGAGGCCCTGTGGGAGGTAGGGTCTGTCTGTAGTGGTCCTGAGATTTTGGTGGCTCTGTGCCCTGATTAGGCTTAATTCATCCCCAAAAGTATCGTCGTTCTGCATTTTTCACACAATCCAGGTACTTATGATCATCTTGAAGGAAAAATAGCATCAAGCTGCGGATTTCTTTCCACTGTTCTTGGGCTATTGAGCAAAACTTCTCATGAAGCCATTAGAGAAAAATCACTTCCCACTGCAACCAAATTAAGGACATTTCAGATTTCAGGGACAGATTCTAACCACAGTTATCCCCATGGAAATCTGGAGTAAATCCATTTAAATCAATGGACATACTGTGAATTTACAGCAGTGTAGAGGTCGCCAGAATCTGTCTCTAAGATCTCAAACAATATTATACTGGTTGCATGGCTGTACAATGCAGACAACTTTCAACATATAAATATTAAGTTTCTTAGGACACTCTTGTAGTTTTAAAACATTCACACAACCTGTTTGTCAGAGTGTGCCACCTCAGTCATCTGATGCTGGTGTGTTCCATTAGTGACCGCTGGCCAAATGCCTTTTGGGTTTGACTAGCATGCATGTCTGTGTGAGTGTGTCAATGCTCAAGGAGCTCATCCATTAAATGGCTCCCTAATAAGGCAGGTACCTCTTTCTCTCTGGAGTTCCATGCAGCTACCGAATGATTAGACTCTGTTGCTAAAAAGCACAGTGGTGAAGGCAGTGGAGGTAAAATCTGTTAGATACGTGACTCCGAACCTGGACTGTGCTCATGCTGCTTACAGGAAGAGAATGATGGGTTTATTAGCAATAGCTGTCTTCACTACTCACGGAGGGCCCATTCTGGGTGCTGGCACAAGTGAGTAGGGTATGTCACGCCCTTATTCTCTTGTGCAGGGGTGACATCACAGCTTCCTGTGTGCAGGGGGAAGCAGTCTGCATGGACCCATTATGCCCCCGCATTGTGAAGATGGGAGGGGACTTGGTGGGGCTGAGTCAAGGCTCCACCCCATGCCTTGTGGTGCAGTTACTGTTGCATTTGTGAGCCTGCCCGGCACTGGGTATATGCCTATCACAATTTACTCCCTCCTCAGAGTAGCAGGGAGATTGTGACTGCTTACACAGCAATGTGCTACCTCTTGCTGAAGGAAGATCCCAGATTGGTGTCCAGCCTTAAGAAAAGCTGCAGTCTTCATTTCTGGTTAAATTACGGCTTTTCTGTAAGCCCTGAGGGAGCATACCAGGAACCAGGTTATGATTTAGAGCCACAGTCTGATCCCCAGTTTTCCCCCTTGCTGTTGTAGGAGTATGTATTCTGTGGAGGTAGGTAATCTGTGCCAGCCATATACCTGGTGCAGATTACTTCCCCAGCTGGATGTGGGGCAGGGGCAGCCAAGGCACTATCTGCTCCCTGCCCATTGCAAGAGGGGAAAATCAGTCCTCATAAAGGCTGCTCTCTTCTGCTGTTTCTGATGATATAAGCAGTGAGAATTGGTACGTAAGAGAACACTTCAAACCCTGCTACTCCCGTGCATGGGTGTGAGCAATGCTCACAATCTGGCCCATAAGTAGTGTTCCATGTTTTCAGTTTTTATTTGTTTAAAAAAAAATTACAGAAATTTTTCAGTGTTTATTTTCCAAACATTCCAAAAATCAGGGGAAATTACGGGGAAAAAGAAAAACTTTTGTAATATACACATTTGAAACTTTTTTTAATGTACATATTGTGTCTCTCTCAAAGCTAGTAGTTTTTCCAGAAATCCTGTTTTGCATACAGTCGCATAATTTTCTTCAAAGTATGCTGAGCCTCTTGCTGTCTTGGAGGTAGTCCAACTTCAAAAAATATGCACTCTACATCAATACATCCAGGGCGTATACTCCAAGCTCACTGTGCCACTTTGCTGAAGTCAGAAAGTGTGTCTTGATGACCGTTCCAAAAAGCCAGCACATCCAGTTTCACATTGGCAGGGTTAGGCAAGTTCGTGTAAGTAGTATATTCCCCTTTCAGATTTGAAATTTCATCTCTAGTGGCAAATGGTTGAAACACTCTGGAATAATGGTTGTAGTCTGCTGCAAAATTCACCTTGAGGTGAAACACCTGGATGACATTCCAGAAAGAATCTTCGGCACCAAATACTTTGGGGTTCAGATTATGGGTCATGGTTGTCTCCCATTTTTCGCTGAGCATTGTGTTTAAAGGTTTAGAATTTTTTTTTGGTTTTCTCATATTCCGGGGTGAAAAGGATTTCCAGATACAGTTGGGTTTTCTCATATGTTTCTCCTGCAGCTTTTGTTCTCAATTCAGCTGAGATTTTGGTTGTCAGGATCCAGTAAAGTCTGTATTGGCAACCATATTGGCAGTGGTCTGCGAAGATTCCACTGTTTTCTGTGTGCCATGTAGATTCCAAGTTTTTAACAATGAACATAAGCTCAGTATGCAGAATCTGACAGTCATTCTGGTTATTTGCCAGTCTCTTCAGAGTTTCTGCTTTAGAACCAACAAACTCAAGATGATCTAGGAGACTCATTAGTACAGTCCACGTGTTATTTACATGGCAGGGAGCAAAGTACAAGCTCATCCACCAGTGTGGCACAACAGGGGTAGGTAATCAGCAGTTAGCTCTGGACTCGTCTCACACTGTGTAAAACAAAGCCTTCAACTTGTTTTGCGTGATTGAAAATGGCCCTTAATCCAATGATACAAGATTTCTCGTCTTTCATTTCTTCTGTAGCAGTAGCTGCTGACAGCGCAATGTTAATCAGATGAGCAGGACAGGACTGAGTTTAATCTTCCAGGAAAACTCAGCTATGAAGGAAGCAGAATCTGTGTTAGTTGTGGCCACATTTTTTCCCAAGTTAGTTGGTACACCTCAAACCTGTCAGTTATTGACGTGTCAACAACACGGGTGTCAGCAGAGGGAATGAATGTCACGTCAGCACAAAACAGTGCAGTTTTATTCACTTTGAAATAAAAAAATAAAACAAAAGGCCAAGAATCAGACGGTCCAAAGCATCAGGAGACTTGTCAAAAATCAGACTAGACACCACATTTCCATCAATTCGTTCCATCAGTTTAGATACTAAAGCATTGCCATTTTCTTTCAGATACTTATGAGTGAGGTTGTCTGCATTAGGAAGGGGTTTTCCTGTTGGACAGTATTGCCGGACAAAGTCACCAATAGGCCCTGCAATTAACAGTGGTTGTCTGCGAAACAAAGATCATGCAAAAATTCATTAACACAATCGTGCTATGTCCTCTCTTTCATTAAACCCCTGGCGAAAGCTCCTGATATTGACTGCTTAGCCCAAAGCTCACTTTCTTCCTTAAGCCTCTAGTGTTGCTTGCTTTTGACGTGCTCCTTTGTTCTGTCAGCTTAATACTCAATGCTGCAGAACTTGCGGTGCAATGCATCCTCTTCATTCCCATCTTTACTTTCCCTGAAGATTTCTAAGCACCGATTTTCTTGTTGGTATTAGGCCTAGATTTGCATTTTCACCCCATGTTTACCTTTTTATCTTATCTTATCTGTAGAGGATTGATTGATTAAATTCAGCACTGCACTAAACGGCTGCAAATAAGTAGGGGGTCAGCGTCTCCTTATAAGCCAGTCATAGCGCAATATTAACATGGTTTGATTTTTTTTTCCCAACCTCCACCTTGTGTGTGTTCTGTTTTTTACACTGAGACACTGCTTCAGTCTCAGAGCTCCGGGACACAACAATCGTGTAAAGCATCAGTGCTTAACAAAAATAAGTACCCGGGAAAAAAATGAGTGGTGTAAATCAGTAAAAACAGAACTCATTTCATTAAAAAAAAACCCTGGTAATTTATCAGTGAAAATCGGTAAAAACTGAAAACGTGGAACGCTACCCATTAGGTCATAGACACGTAATTTGATTTTATAATTCCCAGACCATTGTATGGGCACCTGTTTTGCTTCCATAGATCTAAATAAATAAACTACTTGAGACGAAGTGACCTGCGAAAGAAAAATGATTTCAGGTCGGCATTTCCTATTGGCATGCCACCACACTCTCCCAGCAAGCAGCAGCATTCAAAGGTATGTGTCGTGCCACAGGGGTTTTAACTAGCTGATTGGCTACAGCAAAATACCGCGACAGCACTATCTGCACAGGATTACACGCCAGAGAAGAAGAAAGCTAAACCCCTGTGGAAAGGTTTTAACTGTTTTCTTTTTAATCTTGTGATTCTCTTTTAAAATGAGTGACTTAAAAATGCAACCAAAAATGCAAGAGATGGGTGAATACACTACACGTATACAAGGCAAATCTGTACACGATAGGTAAACTGTGCTCTTTTGTCCCTACTGCAGATCTCTGTTGCATATTCTGCACTCTTGCATACCCTGTCCCTGTGTAAAACTCACTCGCTGACCTCAATGCTAAGCTAAGCAAACATTCTGAGAACCAGGACTCCATCCCAAGAGGAAATGAAGGCTTTGCCTGGGGGCCTGGCCTATACTAAGCTGCAGGGAAAGAGAGTTAAAAGCCAGTGGAGGAAGAATTGACTTGTGAGTGAGAAACTGAGAGTCAGGACACCTGGGTTCTGTTTCCATTTCTGTCACAAATTCCTTGTCATGACAGAGATGAGGGCAGAACTCGTGACTGGAGCAGGCTGAGTCAGGTTACCGTGAGATCAGAGTCTGGGAAAGGCCAGAGGGTGGACTGAGAGTCAGGTGTTAGGAGACCAGACCAGGTTACCAGAAAATCAGGGTCAGGCACTAGGTTATAGATAGCAATCGAAGAGCAGAGTGGAGGAGAGTCGAGGGTCGATTACAAGCAGGGGTCTGGAGCAGAGACAGGCTGGCAGTCTGTGTTGTTGCTCAGACAGCTTTCCATCATGGCTTCCTGGTTTAACTACTGGTATTGGCCAATCAGGGCTGTGAGGGGCTGCCACTCCACTCCTGCTTGGAGGGACTTCCTGCTGAGCCCGGTTTCACAGGGTCCTCCTGTGGGAGCCCAGCCGAAGCTTCCTGTGGCAATGCAGAGGTGTCAGTGGCCCAGACCTCCCATGGTCCCACCTTCCACCCTGGCCGGTTCTAACACTCCTTGGGTGAGCTGCTTAACCTCCCTGGCCCAGATCCTCAAAGGCATTTAGGCACCTAATTTCCATTGAAATCAGGAATACCTTTGAGGGTCTAGGCCTCTGTGCCTCAATATCTTCCTCCGTAAGATGGGGATAACACTTACTGACCTCACAGGGCTGTTGCGAGGGTTGATTAATGTTTGTAAAGGGGTATAAAGGGTACTATACAAGTGCTGCATACAGTGGTATTAATTTTGTTTTAAAGAGCCATAAGCATTCAACGGTATGTTGGCTCAATCTGTCATCTTGAGGCAATTCTTAATCATGTGTTTCAATCTACTTCAGATACCTTAGCTATTTCCTAGTACTGTGAAAGCACTAGGCCTCCAGGATTTCAAGATAACAGCAGTGATTGTTTCCTTAACAAGCATTCTTTGCAAAAGGAAAAAGTGCTGAGAGTGCAAGTTATTTGCATACACACATGCGGAAAACAATTAGATAATTTGAAATGCTTTAATGTAACAATGCTCTTCATACAGCAGGCTATTAATGACAGTGAGATTGATTGACTGCATTTTCTATTGCCATTACCTACTGTATCTCTATTTAAATTGGCTTATGTTAACAGCAAACCTATTTAACTCTGCAATCCTGAATTTTTAGTTAATTAGTTTGCAACTGCAAATCACTTAGTGATATTTGTAATTATTTTTGAATAAATATTTGTAATGTTGCTTAATATCTTCCATCAGACAAGAGGCAAAGAAATCTTGGAAATCAGAATGTTGTTGCCATTCTTTTCCTGGGTGGTATGAGGTGGAGAAGCCTGACTGTTCTCTTGGCAAAGGAACCTTTGCCTTATAGAGCTGATACATCAGAGATCAAGGTCAACAGAAAGAAAGGGGGTACTTGTGGCACCTTAGAGACCAACCAATTTATTTGAGCATAAGCTTTCGTGAGCTACAGCTCACTTCATCAGATACAAGGAGAGTGATCACTTAAGATGAGCTGTTACCAGCAGGAGAGTGGGGTGCGGGACGAGAAAACCTTTTGAAGTATAATCAAGGTGGGCAATTTCCAGGAGTTAACAAGAACATCTGAGGAACAGTGGGGGGAGGGGGGGAGGAATAAACAAGGGGAAATAGTTTTACTTTGTATAATGACTCAACCACTCCCAGTCTCTATTCAAGCCTAAGTTAATTGTATCCAATTTGCAAATTAATTCCAATTCAGCAGTCTCTTGTTGGAGTCTGTTTCTGAAGTTTTTTTGTTGAAGAATAGTCACTTTTAGGTCTGAAATCAAGTGACCAGAGAGATTGAAGTGTTCTCCGACTGGTTTATGAATGTTAGGTTTCAGCCGTGTTAGTCTGTATTTGCAAAAAGAAAAGGAGTACTTGTGGCACCTTAGAGACTAACCAATTTATTTGAGCATAAGCTTTCGTGAGCTACGGCATCCGATGAAGTGAGCTGTAGCTCACGAAAGCTTATGCTCAAATAAATTGGTTAGTCTCTAAGGTGCCACAAGTACTCCTTTTCTTTTTGCAAATACAGACTAACATGGCTGCTACTCTGAAAAAAGGTCAACAGAGTGTCTTTGCGCAGCAGAGTCCATTAGATAAAGCCATCTCTGATATTACATATATCACAGTATCAAACACACTGAGCCTAGAGTTGGTTGTGCAGATTGAATTCAGTGGCTGTCTGGCCAGGGTGCACAAAATGAAGAACTTGGGCATAGCTGTAATTTAAATTGTTCGCTGAAGTGTACTGGATTATGCTTAGAGGCCTTGCAGGCCAAAAGAAGAACAGGCAATCCCCTTCCACTCCAGTATCCTAGTAAGACCCACTAGGTTCCCCAGACAGAAAAACATAACACCCCCAACCCCATTATTCTTCCCCTCACCCCAGCCAAGCTGACGCATGCTCATATTTTCTCTCTGGACGCTGGCAGTTCGGTGCCGCAGTTTGTCATTCATCTAGGAAATGCAGCACCAGGGTCCGTAAGGTGAATGAACAGTCCCAAGCAGTTTAAGTAGTCACAGAACAGTGGTGGGCAACCTGCAGCCCGCTGGCCGCACGCGTCCCATCAGGGTCATCCACTGGCAGGCCGTGAGACAGTCTGTTTACGTTGACCGCCTGTAGGCACGGCCGCCTGCAGCTTCCAGTGGCCACGGTTCGCCGTTCCCAGCCAATGGGACCTGCGGCCGGCCGTGCCCGCAGATGGTCAATGTAAACAACCTGTCTCGCGGCCAGCCAGCGGGTTACCTTGAGGGGACGTGTGTTGCCCACCACTATCACAGAATCACAGAAATACAGGACTGGAAGAGATCTCGATAGGTCATCTAGTCCAGTCCCCTACACTGAGGTAGGACCAAGTAAACCTAGATCCTCCCTGACAGGTGTTTGTCTAACCTGTTCATAAGAACCTCCAGTGATAATTCCACAACCTCCCTAGGCAACTTGTTCCAGAGTTTAACTACCCTGACAGTTAGGAAGTTTTTCTCAATGTCTGACCTAAATCTCCCTTGCTGCAATTTAAGCCCCATTATGTCTTGTCCTGTAATGTTCCCTTGTTTTGTGTTTCTCCATTGAAATCATGTGTGAACTTACTAATTCAGACACTTCCTGGCACTGTTTATTTCTGAAGCCCTGAAGGAGGCAAACAGAGCCTGCCTCATTCCCTGCCTTTGAGGCAGCAAAATCATGGGCCACACACCCAGACTGTTTTCTCTCCTCTCTCCCCCTCCCCACCATAGCATCACCACCTGGGATATGGCACTGTTTGCACTGAATGTGAAGCAGAGTCAGAACTGGGTTTCATCTGTGCCCAGTTGGAAATTCTACCAGCTTTCCTAATGGTGTCATGCTGGGGGAGAGAGAATCTCGAGACCTTAAGCAAGTGAGTAACCCACTCAAGTCAGTGGGGCTACTGGCATGCTTAAAGCTAGGCACTTAATTAATAACCTACTGACCCAGCATCTCAGTCAGAGGGTTTCAGTAGTGGAAGAATATTTATCCATAACCACCATCTGGGTTTGGTCTGAGGGGAAGGCCTGAGTCACTTCAGGGGATTTCCATGCCTGTTAGTTTGAAAAGCTGACCCTGTGTGTTACCCTCTGATTGTGAGGTTTCAGAATTTCAAAAATGGGACAGTGGGTAACTGTTGGCCAGTTGCCATAGTATCCGTCAGACGAGGAACCATCCACAATGCTCCTTTGACGTAACAGAAGTCAAGTAATAGTGATAAAACATTAGCACGGTGCCAGCATTTCCAGCTTCACAAATGTGTTTGTGTAATGATCATCACATTGGCCATAACTGGGGATTGAACCCCAGGCCTCCATCCTCCACAGTTTGTGCTAAAGGCCTTGTCACTTAGATGAGAACTAAGCAGTCATATCCTCTGTGGGTCAGGCACATAGGGGGATGCATTGAACAGTGGGTTACACTTACTTTGCTTCCATTTTTGTTGTCAGTACGTGCTTCTGCTCTGCAGAGGCCTCCATCTTCATGCCAAAGCATTTTGTTCCACTGATGAAGCAATATGGTTTTATATATATGTGTAACAACATGTGCAAGATAATCAGATTGCTTGTTGGCTGTTCCTCTTTGCTGGTGAAAGTTTATTATTCAGCCAGTCAGGAGCAAATGTATCACAGAAGGTGCAGGACCCTCACTGGAGAACTTGTCTCATCAGCTGAAGGAACTTTTCCATTTCCAGTACCTCCTACCTCTAACATACCCTACTCTGTTTAAGATGGGCTTCTTCTAAACGTGCTATGTTTTTTGTCCTATGTTCTCCTGTTCCAACTGCCCCCCCTTGTTACCTCTGTGTCACACACACCCCCCCCCCCATTACCTCTGTGTCCAGTTCAACTCTCCTCATATCCTTACTCTTAATGCTAATGCCAGACCACCTTGGGATGTTATCACATAGCGTTAAACTACATGTGACAGCCTCTTTTCAATCCAGCCCCACATCAGGTGGAATGCATTCATATTTTGTTAGTCTTCCAGAGAATGTAGCATTTCTAGTTTTGATTCTGATAGGACAGTATGTGTGGATTACCTTTTTGTTTTAGCCCTGATCAGAGCCCTCTATTTCTGGTGGTTGGAACCTTCATCAGATAATTCCTAATTTTAGACTAATATGCAAACTGTTTAAAAAAAAATTGTAACCCTACACTGTCACAAGACCACTCTCTCCTATTTTAGCATAAATGTCTTGGCTGTCCCATAACATTTATTTTTTGTTAAGTGCTTTGGCTTTACTTCAACATTTGCATAACAGCAGGAGACCTTTATCCCAGGAAAATATTCTATCCCTTGATATTGTCTCTCAACAATAAATATATTTTCAACATTAAGTGTGTAGTCTTTTTTCACTTAAATTTCTGAGTTCAAGGGTGTGTTCAGAGTAGGCAAAGGGAAGGATAACAACTCAACCAGTGCCATTTCTTTCATTGGTCAGATAACGTCTGGAAAAAAATAAGGGCTTTTGTGAAAACCCCAATATGAAGCTGGTGCAGTAGGTAATCAAATTCTATTGTTGTGGTTAATAATATTGCTTCTGTTAGAACTGGGAAATTACGTCCTACCTAAATTTAACTAAAACTTTGGAATGCTGTGAAATCTCAGCAAGCCCTCAGAGAACTCAGAGGAAGATAAAGTAATAATTTTTAATTGGCATTATGAAAGTTTTTTGTTCTGATTATTATTATCTTGATGAAAGGCGCTTATAAATTCAGTGTCTCTGCCCTGAAATTAGATAAATGATATTTGTTGTTTGTACGAACGTAACAACCATATTTGGTCAGACCACTGGGTTTTCAAACTCTGGGTCATGTCCCCGCAGGGTTAGCTGCTGGCTGACCGGAGACACTTTGTTTACCTGCGGCATCTGCCAATGGGAGCTGTGGGAAGTGTGAAGTACTTCCTTTTGTTTGTTTTTAAACCTGCTGCCTATTAATTTCATTGGATGACCCCTAATTCTTGTGTTATGTGAAGGGATAAATAACACTTCCCTAGTCACTTTCTCCACACCAGTCATGATTTTATGGACCTCTATCATATCCCATCTGCCTCCGGTCATCTCTTTTCTAAGATGAACAGTCCGTCTTTTTAATCTCTCCTCATATGGAAGCTGTTCTATACCCCTCATCATTTTCATTCTCCTTCTCTGAACCTTTTCAATTCGAATGAATCTTTTTTCAGATGGAACAGCCAGAATGGCTCACAGAGTTCATGGTGTGAGTGTGGATTTCTATGGCAGCATTATGATTTTTTCTGTCTATCCCTTACCTAATGTAACATTCGGTAATCCTAACATTCGGTTAGCTTTTTTTGACTGCTGCTGCACATTGCGGGGATGTTTTCCGAGAGCTATCTACAATGACTCCAAGATCTTTCTTGAGTGATAACAGCTGATTTAGACCCTATCATTTTGTATGTATACTTGGAATTGTTTTCCAGTGTGCATCACTTTGTACTTATCTACATTGAATTTTGTCTGCCATTTTGTTGCCCAGTCACCCAGCTGTATGAGATCCTCTTCTGATACAAGATACCAGATGACGTGACATAAGGAACAAATGCCACTGCTCCCACTTCAGACTTTGGTCTAGTGGATACGTTTGCCAGAGCAGCTGCTGGTGCTGTCCGTATTTGTGCCTGGTATTTTACTGGCTGCACTAAAACCACCAATTGTAGGTGTGCAGCGAGAATCTAGCCCCACATGTAAAACAAGCATAAAAGACTGGCCTGTCATCAGTCACTTTCTTGGAATACCCACCTGCTGAAGTGAAAAAACAGATTGACAGAGCCAGTAGAGTACCCAGAAGTCACCTACTACAGGACAGGCCCAACAAAGAAAATAAGAGAACTCTACTAGCTGTCACCTTCAGCCCCCCAGCTAAAACCTCTCCAGCGCATCATCAAAGATTTACAACCTATCCTGAAAAATGATCCCTCACTCTCACAGATCTTGGGAGACAGAGCAGTCCTCACTTACAGACAGCCCCCCAACCTGAAGCAAATACTCTCCAGCAACCACACAACAGAACCACTAACCCAGGTACCTATTCTTGCAACAAAGCCCAATGCCAACTGTGTCCACATATTTATTCAAGTGACACCGTCATAGGACCTAATCACATTAGCCACGCCATCAGAGGCTCGTTTACCTGCACATCTACCAATGTGATATATGCCAGCAATGCCCCTCTGTCATGTACGTTGGCCAAACTGGACAGTCTCTGTGCAAAAGAATAAATGGACACAAATCTGACATCAGGAATCGTAACATTCAAAAACCGGTAGGAGAATGCTTCATCCTCTCTGGCCACTCAGTAAAAGATTTAAGGGTGGCAATTTTGCAACAGAAAAGCTTCAAAAACAGACTCCAATGAGAAACTGCTGAGCTTGAATTAGTATGCAAACTGGATACCATTAATCTGGGTTTGAACAGAGACTGGGAGTGGCTGGGTCATTACACACATTGAATCTATTTCCCCATGTTAAGTATCCTCACACCTTCTTGTCAACTGTCTAAACGGGCCATCTTGATTATCGCCACAAAAAAATTTTTTCTCCTGCTGATAATAGCTCATCTTAATTAATTAGCCTCTCACAGTTTGTATGGCAACTTCCACCTTCTCTGTGTATGTATGTGTATGTATATATTACTACTTACTATATGTTCCATTCTATGCATCTGATGAAGTGGGCTGTAGCCCACGAAAGCTTATGCTCTAATAAATTTGTTAGTCTCTAAGGCGCCACAAGTACTCCTGTTCTTTTTGCGGATACGGACTAACACAGCTGCTACTCTGAAACCTTTCTTAGAATTGTCACTGTGATGGATGGTGGCTGGCAGGTGTGTTGTAAAAGAGATATGGTTGATAGTGGTGGCAAGTGCTGGGGGAATACTTCTGCGAAGGACCTAACTATCACCTTCTGAACACCGCTCTTTGCTACTTAAGAAATGAAGTGTAATCCAAATGTCAAGCTGAGTCCAACTCATTATTGGTGGTAGTGATCATACACATCATATGATCATTGAAGAATAGTGATGTTGCTAGTGGCAATAAGATGAGAGGGGAAATGCTAATGGATGAGGTGTGGAGTCACATGATGGCCAGACATGCAGATGATTGGTCAGAGTGGGACAGTGAGTTGGGCGGCTTAACTTACTGCTTCAAATAACCAGAAATCCTATTGCATAATATTCGTAAGGGGAAGCATCCATGCATTTTGCTCTGCTGCAGTGGTTTCTTCAGACACTGGGTTCCAATAGCAGTATTTCTTGATATGTGGCCAAATTCTGATGTCATTACTTGGGGCTTTTGCACTTGTTTAACTTAAGGTGTGATTTCAAACTGTTTTAATTAAAAAAAAATGGTGCAGGGCTTGTCTACACAGAAACTATTATTGGTTTAATTAAACCAGTGTAGTGAAATTGGTTTAGTTAAACCAGTGCTAACCCTAGTGTAAATAGTCTTACTTAAACCTGTTCCCAGTTGACTTAAGCTAAGCCAAAAAAGGCAGTCTTCTACCACAGTAAGAGCATCGACATGGGTTTGGACTAGTTTAACTGTATCACGCCTTTGGTTATACCAGTGCAACTTTCCTGTGTAAACAAAGTCTTATTTCAGTTTATGCCAGACAGTGATGGAGTGGACTAGGCCCAGAGGCCCCCTGCTAGAGGCCTCAGAATCCTTCCACACCCATCCCAGGAAAACTGTAGTAGAGGAGTCCTCCAAGCTGCATAGAGAGGCTGCATGGGATGCAGCCAACCTGGGAAAAGCTGCGAAGGGTAGCCAATCCGAGGGTTGCAGTCTACTGTAAAAGGAGCTGTGGTGCAGACCAGAGTCAGTTGCTGCTTGGAGCTTGAGGAGTGAAGGCAGTGCTCCGGTGATGCCGCCGTCCTTCAGACCGCTAGGCAGATCAGTGCTGGCAAGGGCCAGAGGAATGAGAGAGCCCCTGGCTGGCTGCTGGACCTGAATGTAGAAGGGACCTGAGGTGAGGGTGAAGTATTGGTGAAGGCTGAAGCCCCAGGGAAGTGGCCCAGAGAACTGAAAGCAGTTTTGTTAAAGGTACATGGAGGCAGATGGCTGCTATTCTTCAGGTCCCTGGGCTGGGACCCAGAGTAGTAGGAGGGCCGCTGTGGAAGTGACCTACAATTGGACAGTAATAAACCCCCAGAAGGGGATCTGAACTGTTAGGAGGCCAAACAGACCAGAGTGGGCAAAGAGCCTCTAGGGAGGAAGCCCTGGGGGCACGGCTACCTACCAGGGCCAGGAGTGCTTAAAGGCTTTGTTGGGCTAATACCCTGAAAGGGGTCTGAGTTGTGTCCCATATAATCAGAAACTGCCAGAGAAGCTGCCAGAAGGGGTCACCACAGACTGAAAAAGGAATGGCAGAAACACCCCCGAATAAGGGGGTGCTTGCGAGAGGTGGGTATCACCCTGTTATAGACCTATTTTGGTTTTAGTTTAAATCCATTCCTAATCTATTAGAAATTGACTTAATCAAAATAAACCTGGTTTAAACTGAAATAAGAATATTCACCCTGCCTTCTGCACCACTTTAATGAAACCATTTTAAAATCTAATTCAAGTAAAACAATGCAGCTTTCTTCTGTACACATGGCTTCAGTTCTCACGGCAATGGATGGAAATTTTGCTACGGATTTGTCTGGAAGCAGGATCAGGCCCTCAGTCCTTATCCATCTTATAAACCTATTTTGAAGTGTTTCTAGTGGACCTGGAGCCAACCCAGCTGCTTTGGCTTCCATCTCTTTCGATCGGCCCTATTGACAATGGCAGCAGGAATACAAATAGCTGACAAATAGCACTTGTTAACTGATGTTGCTTGCACGTCACTTCTGTGCGTATTAAAACAAAACAATGCTTATTGCATTTTGTTAATCAATGACAGAAAGAGGGGTTTGAAGACAGCAGACAATTTGAATATGGAACATGCTTTCTAAAGGGATATAAGAACAGCCATACTGGGTCAGATCAGTGTCCATATAGCCCAGTATCCTGTCTTCTGACAGTGGCCAGTGCCAGATGCTTCAGAGGGAATGAACAGAACAGGACAATTTTCAAGTGACCCATCCAGTCCCAGCTTCTGACAATCAGAGGCTTAAGAATACCGAGAACATGGGATTGGATACCTGACCATATTGGCTAATAGCTATTGATTGACCTATTCTCCATGAACTTATCTAGTTTTTTTTTTAACCCAGTTATACTTTTGGCCTTCACAACATCCCCTGTTAATGAGGTCCACATTTTGACTGTACATTGGGTGAAGCAGTATTTCCTTATGTTTTGTTAAATTTGCTGGATATTGATTTCCCCAGGTCCTTGTTATGTGAAGGGGTAGATAACGCTTTTTCTCCACACCATTCATGATTTTATAGACCTCTATCATCTCTCTCCATCAGTCATCTCTTTTCTAAGAGTAACACTCCCGGTCTTTTTAATCTCTCTTCATATAGAAGTTGTTCCGTACCCCTAATAATTTTTTTTGCCCTTCTCTACACCTTTTCCGATTCTAATGTATCTTCACTGAGATACAGAACCAGAACAGCATGCGGTATTCAAGATGTGGGCCTACCATGGATTTATATAGTAGTACTATGATAATTTTTTGTCTCATTATGTATTCCTTTCCTAATGGATCCTAACATTGTCTGCTTTTTTTTGACTAGCACTACACATTAAGCAGATGTTTTCAGAAAGCTATCCACGATGATTCCAAGATTTCTTTCTTGAGTGGTTGATTTAGACACCATCATTTTGCATGTATAGTTGGGATTACGTTTTCCAGTGTGCATTACTTTGCATTTATCAGCATTGAATTTCATCTGCCATTTTGTTGCCCAGTCACCCAGCTTTGTGACTCTTCGCAGTCTGCTTTGGACTTTACCATCTTGAGTACTTCTGTATGGTCTACAACCTTTGCCACCTCACTGTTTGCCCCTTTTTCCAGATCATTTATGAATACGTTGAACATCACAGGTCCCTGTACAGATCTGTAGGGGGCCCTGCTATTTACCTCTCTCCACTGTGAAAACTGAACATTTATTCCTAATTTTGGTTTTTCGATCTTTTTAACCAGTTACTGATCCGTGAGAGGATCTTCCCTCTTCTCCCATCTGGATTACTTTAAGAGGCTTTGATGAGGGACCCTGTCAAAAGCTTTCTGAAATTCAAAAAATACTGTATCCACTAGATCACCTTTGTCCATATGTTTGTTAACCCCCTCAAAGAATTCTAATAGAGTGGTGAGATATGATTTTCCTTTTCAAGAAGCCGTGTTGACTCTTCCCTAATATATTGTGTTCATCTGTGTCTGATCATTTTCGTTTTTACTATAGTTTCACCCAATTTGCCTAATACTGAAGTTAGGCTTACCAGCCTGTAATTACCAGGATCTTCTTTGGAGCCTTTTTAGAAAATTGATGTTACATTTGCTATCCTTCAGTCACTTGGTATAGAGGCTGATTTTTAAAAGAGAGGTTACATACTACGGTTGGTAGTTCTAAAGGAACACAAACACGAAACTATAGAACTCTTGGGTGAGTACCATCTGGTCCTGGTGACTTATTACTGTTTTGTTTTTTATCGATTTGTTCCAAAACCATCTCTATTGACATCTCAATCTGGGACGGTTCCTCAGATTTGTCACCTAAAAAGAATGGCTCAGGTGTGAGAATCTCCCTCACATCCTGTGCAATGAAGATCAATGCAAATAATCATTTAGCTTCTCCACAGGTGCTCGTTTAGCACCTTGATTGTCCAGTAGCCCGACTGATTGTTTGGCAGACTTCCTGCTTCTGTTGTACTTAAAAAAATTTCTGTTTAGTTTTCTGTCTTTTGCTAGTTGCTCTTACACGTCTTCAGGGCCTTTTTAAGAAAGGTCAGATTTTAGACCTAAGCAAACTGAGAGGGGTTTTTTTAATGTAGAACTGTGTGAAGTCTGAATGGTTCACTCAAAGCACATACGTAAGTGAATGAGGGATATGAAAATATTTACATCTTTCATGAACAGCAACCTAAATGGGGGCACTCTGCTTGCTGAGGTTTCGACCTCTAGAACATCAGTTCTCCTGAACTCTCTAACATTAACGCTACAGAATAAGAAACCTGGCCAGATCCCCCTCTCTCAGAGGCAGATCCCCCTCTCTCAGGTTGAATGTGAAGGCATCCTTCCAGTCAGTGGCCACATTTGGAGAATGGCCGTCTTTGGGGTTCTCAGGCTAGGATGGTAGAATCCATTTATGTGTATGTAATCTCCATGGATACCTCAAATCAGTTGCTGACCAGCTGAAGAGAAATTTGAAGGCCAAGGGCTACATTTTTTGGTGGTCTTTATGCAGGTTTTGCAAAAGGAGGAGACCCTTCATTCTTCTGTAGCCTGATCTATAGTATGGATTACTTTGACTAATTACCCACCCCAATGTGAGGGTTTATGCCTACGTTAATCTGTGAGGGTTCCACCTCAAGATTGAGAGGTTCCCAGTAGAAGGGGAACCCCATGGTGCACAACAGAGTCTACACAGTGCTCTTTGTGTAATTACTTTTAGTAGCCAGACACAGACACACACACTGCAATCTAGTCAAGGAGAGAGAACAATACACAGTGGTTAGCATTTGCATTGCGTGTATCGTCCCTTGTGGAGAAACCCAGAGAGTCAGTCATTATTATCATCATTCTTCCCACCACCAGTTGTCATCCTGGCATCTCCCCAGGCACGCAGGCCAGGATACAGCTTTTATAATGTGTTCTGCTGACACCCACCAGGTTCAAACTTATTTATGAAGGTTTCAATCCCTGTTCCTTATTTGAACTTTCACACCCCACTACATTTGGGGTGCCCTGGTTTTCATAGGCTAACTTGTTAGTTCTCCATATACTCATTAACATTTATGTCACTCAGTCACAGTAACAACTTGTGGTTAGCACATTGCTGATACCCGAAGTCTGCAGAATACTCTAATCAGCTTTAACTGGGTTCATAACAATATATATTTCCTAACTATCAGCAGTTTAACACAGCTATTCCTGAGACTATTTCATCTTGCGATAGTTGGCATCTCTCGTTGGCTGACATGAGTCTCTCCAGTCTTTAGGTCTGAGGCATTATTGGCTAAGCTAAATATCTTACAAGCCTGAGGTCTGTAGGCCCTATGTTAAAACATTAACTTCTTATATTTCACCTCTACGTTCTAAATATATCTAAGATCTTTTATCCTTGACTACACTTCCTTCCCTCTCCACGACTCCCCCAGTTATGTGGCTCTGTAAGGTGGGGGAAGGGCAAGCCATAATTGTGCCCTTATTGACCAAACTCTATGATGATGATTGAGGCTTGCGCTTGACTTAGAGTTTATGCAGAGCGGATAGCATTAAAATAATTGAGTGCCAATATTAGGCATCATGATCATGTTTCAAATTTCACGTGGGAGTGTGCAGATTTTTCTGATTATTCCATTTATCTTAAAATCCATCTTGCTATCTGCATAATTTTAGAAACACGTATTTATTTTATAGGACAGACTCCTGATTACAGCCTGAACTTTTTCCAAGAGAGAGTTTCTTCTTTTCAATATCTGTATTTTTTTTCAAATGTATTTTAGCTTTTTTAATGGATAAAAGCATTCATACATACTGATCAGTAGTCAGGACATAACATCCATGACTTCTGGCTCAATAGCTATACATCCATACATGTATGGTAACACCCATAAGATTAGAGTGCTGATGTCAACCGTGGAAGACTCTGTCACCATTAAATTATATACTGCTCCCCTAGTCATCCTCCTAAGGATGAAGCCTGTGGGGGAGAAAAGGTCTGAAGGACACCTGACCTCTGTCAGAGGAGTGAGGCTTTAGCAATCTCCATGCTGTAGCCAAGTATGATCTATGAACCAGCAAAACAGCTGCTCTCCTCTGTGACAATGCAGATCACAAAACACACGGTGAAGCCCTTTAGAGCTAGAGATAAAGCATTCTCAGGTGAGGGGAACCAGCTGTAGCACAGTCTTCCAGAGATCAAGCTCGTCCAGAGTCTGATTGTCTTTAGGATACGCTGCCAAACCACCTCCTTCAAAAAGGCCTGTCCACCGTAAGAATGATACATTCGGCCATCCTGTAGTCAAGCCACAATGCTATTCTAGTACTATGTTGTAGTTGAGCCAGGAGAATGTGCATAATACCCACCCTCCACTGTGTACCCTGACCCTCTTCACCCCACAGCCCCCAGGTGAAGGCTGCATCCAGTGGCATCACTTCCTTCAGCTGCTCATGCTTCAGTGCTCCTGATAAGAGCTGGGGCAGCAGTGCACAGGGCTGCATGATTACCAAGGCAACCAAGGGGTTTTGGGAAAGACTTCTTTCAGGATGTGGTCCCTGTCCAGTGTGGTTTGTAATTGTTTTTAATGATACCCCACATGGGTTCCATATGTTGGGCATATACAGGGTTTTTCCCCCCATGTCCATTAAAATTAACATTTAAACTGCCAGATTAGCTATTCAAAATCATAGTTTATTGTGCAGTGCAGTAAAAAACATGAAATGTTTTGTCAGATATTGATTCGAATTTCACCTTGGAATCCTAGTGTAACAGATGAACTATAAAGAAAAAGTCTGACCAAATCACCTGAACACTGCAGGCCCCCTTGTACCTTGGGCTATATGTCCTTGGAGTGGGGCTTACAGGGCACATACGTGAGGCACTGGCCCTCCGCATAGGAGTGCCTTTCACCCTTGTACAATGCCATAATACCTGAGTAATCAGTCCCTTCTTTTTGTTCCACGCTCCAGTGTCTGCAGCTAGATGATTGGTGACCAGTACGTCCCTGGAATGATTTTAAATTGGAATTCTG
The DNA here is from genome assembly GCF_965152235.1 of Eretmochelys imbricata. Lineage (NCBI taxonomy): Eukaryota > Metazoa > Chordata > Testudines > Cheloniidae > Eretmochelys > Eretmochelys imbricata. The sequence goes on along the minus strand of NC_135578.1, from coordinate 5,030,817 downwards.
GGGCTCCAGAAGTGCTTTAAATATAGCTTCAAAGAATGTTCCTTTAGGAGAGTGGTATCTTGCTTTCCCAGTCCAACCCCAACTACTCTTTAAATGCCTTTGAAAATGTACAGAAGAGCAGGCAACATCTACTTTCTCCACTCTCTCTCTCTTTCTGTTTTGTTGAATGTAATATTTATCTTGATGTATTGTTGCTCATAAATATGTAACCTTCACGTAATTCACTTGAAAATTTTCTGCTAGAATTGCTTCCCGCCCCCCAGCAGCAGCAGAGAACAATCTGTCCTTGTGAAGGGACAAACATGGAATGCTCCCAACTCGATTAATGATTTAGATCAGAATGAAGAATTCCCCTAGATTTCATTTACAATGCCATACACAGGGCTTTGTTCCCCGATCTTCCTCCCATGCCACAGGCACATGCTGATTGCTGAATGGAATATTGGGGGCTTGGCAGTGGGTAGCCAGATGTGAAGTTGCAAGGGTGAAAGGATCTGAGCAGCTCTCCCACTCATGCAGGCACCGTGGCAGTCCCTAAACAGACCAGCGATGTGGGGTCAGATTGGCTACAGCTTCTTGTGACAGCAGGTGAGAGTGAACCAAAGAAGGAAGACCTTGCCAGAAATCATGACCCATGTGGTGGCAGGAGCCCCAGGCCTATTGCCCATGATTGGCCAGCCACCAGACTAGTGAGTCGTCTTTGAGCCCCTGATCTTGGCAAGAGGGACTGGCCCAAAACTTCCTTCCTGCTCAGGCTTTGTCAGCTTCCCCAATGGGCAGAATACACATCACCAACAGCACCTGCGGCTCCGTTCCCCAGCACCCTAGTGGCATCGCTTTGGGAAAGCACCTTCTCCCCTCACCCAGTGGAAGGTGAAGCATTTGGCATATGCAAAAACGCAGTGCCACTGGTAGGCTTCAGCCAGGTTAGGACCTGCCTAGCAGGTAAAAGCCATGCCGGAGCGTCTGTCCAGGGTGCAGGGCACAATAGTGTATGTATGTATTTAGTTATTTATTTATTACTACAATGGCGTCCTGGGCAGGAGATAACCAAGTTCCTTGTGCCGTGAGCAGAGAGATGCCTGCTAGTTTACAGGTAAGCAGTAGCTCTCTGTACAGCTGCCATCTCTCTGCCAGTGCCATTTCACTTTGCACCTAACTGAAAGGTAACCTAACTCCTGGAAGTGGCACCATCTGGCTGTGATGCCACAGTGCCACTGGAAAAAACAAACAGATTCACTGGTGCAGCGTAGAGATGGGCCTTCTAGGGAGCAATTCAGCTACCTAAAGGATGCTGCCTGCACAGCATGAAGAGCCACGGTTTCCCCACCGACATTCTACTAAAATTGCTACTTGGTATATTCAAAACTAATGATTTGAGGAAAAGCTAATTTAACTGCTAATTTAATTTTACCCCAAAGAAGCAGGATTTACTTTACTATTTTCAGAAACATCATGGAAATCTGCATACTAGTGTGATTAAACAAGCATTTATAGACCCTCTTTCTAGAACAGGTAGGTAAAATTGAGCTAATTTAGGTTTCAAATGTTCAAACCTGCTAAGAAGACCTATGTTCTGGCATGTATTAACGTCTTCTAGAGGGCTTGGGCAGACAAAGCTGTAGATAAAATGTGGAAATATAGCGGCTGTACCTTCTATCATTAGCATTCAGGAAGGGTGGACCAACTGCCTCAGTCTCGGGAATGTTTTTATTGTAGGATCCAGGCACAGCCCTAAAGCTTGTGAACTGTGAAATAAGATTTCAATTATTAAAGAAAGAAACATCAGCCTGTACAACATTGTGCAAGTCCCCTGTGCCACCTTAAATAGCTCACTCTAGTACCTTCTGAGTATTTTCTTACTGCAGGGTTAGTTCATTAGGTAATATGGATGCTTGCTGGTATAACAAAAATAACCAATGATCTGCAGCTACTTAACTAACAGCCAGTAGTGTGTGGCCTTATTTGTGAATGATTTACACATCGCAGAAGGTCAGATTTTGCATAGCTAATTGGAAAATTACATACAGCTCTTCTCCAGTAAAACTGACATGTAGTCAATGTTTGTCAGCTCAGTGGATGATGAAATGCTTGGTCAGAATGCAGAAGGAGTTGTGCAATCGAGAGAGGAGGTGGTGAATTGTAAGAAAAGTGAATGAGACAGCACAATGATTACTAACTGGCAAATCTAATGGGGCGGTGTGTAATTCCCAAGCAGAGCTAGTCAAATGATAGTTGATGAGTAACTTATTCCATTAATTTTAAAATAAATTATACTGAATGGCTTTTTCCCAGCTTATGAAACCAGTTGGATACGTGTCCATTATGTTTGCTGAATTCTCTATTTGACAGTTTTAAAAAAATTGAAATGAAATAACCAATGAATAATCTTCTCCATGCACAAACTTCATTTCATGGAATTTTGCTGGAAATATTTTCCCTGATTTGCCTGACTTTGACCCTTTCCCAAAGTTGTGTGCAATGACAGTTTTTGTCTAGTCAACATGAGGCTTGCAAGTATTCAGGGTGGCTGCTGACTTTGCTCAGAAGAGGGCCCCAGTTTTGCTCATTTTGATTTGAAAATTGGTCTCTGCTGCTCAAAATCTCAGTCATTTCCTCCGCAGGTGGGCCTGCTGTTGCTTGAAAATGTTGCGTACCTTAGCAAAAGTCTAAGATAAACTGGAAATATTTTCGAATTCTGTCAATTTAGAGAAGTTTTGCATTTCATCATCAATATTTTGATTACTCTAAACCTGAGACTGTTTCCAGGGAATCTAAGTTAAAGGTACCCTTCGGCAACTTTTAATGATGCTACTTGTATTTGAAGAGCAGAAAAACCTTTGGTAAAATTACTAGTGACGGTAGTGGGTAGTATAACAGAAATTATGCTGAATCAAGGTCTTCTTGAAAGGTTCATAGAAAGACGTGCACTAGTTAAAACTTTTTTTCTCTTGACACCAGAAAAGGTTGACTTCTTTTTCTGCCTCTTTTTATACTATGATTACTGTGGTCAATTTGAAAAAAATCCTAATCCCTACAGTTATTCCCATATCTCCCTGTCTCTGTTATGCCTGGCCATGGATTTAGTACAGGATATTGATGCTTGCAGGTAAGGTTTTGGAGGATTCCCTTTCAAGATTCTAGAGTTCTGAAGCAGTGGGCAGCATTTAATATTTCTCTGAACTAGTATTTTCTTATTTTGGGATGGAAATTTTTCTTTCCTAATGTTGGCACACACAGACACACCCCTGATCTGCTGCATGGGACCTACTCAGATCTTGGACTGGGGGAGGTGACAGTGCAGTGGCTACGTGCCTGATATCTCCCCTTCCCACTGTGAGTGAGGGGTTAGGGAGCAGGCAGTCATGGCTCCCCCCACCACCACATGGAGCAGCGAGTAGGGATAATAAAGTATATTTGCTGTCCATGGGGAGGGGGTCCCTGCAACATCGTGCTTTCTGGAGGCTCATCATGGTGCTCCATCCATGCAACATGCCATTCTCAGGGCTGAGTCAAACGCCTGAGTCTGGGCCTTGGGGAGCAAAGGAAAATACTTCCTGCCTGGTGTACGAATGCTGGCAAATGGGTATCGTCTGTCAATAAAGTTCTTTAAAATACATTCAATGGAGGGCTGGTATAAATGCCGCTGTTATGGCCTTGTTAAAGCATAATGAAGATGAAAGATGACAAAACTAGCTACCCCCAAATCTCATTCCGGCTGTGTTGCACACCGGATCCTCAGCTCTTAAATCAAGAAGCTATTTTTCCTCTGAGGCTCATTTGTGTCCTAGATTTCTGTGTATTGCAATAGGCATTTCTTTGACAAAAAAAAAAAAAAAACCCCAGAGCCCTGCAAAAAATATTTTTTTACAATTCTTTACCAGCTATTATTATCTGCCTTCTCTAATAGATAGCTTGTCAGCATGGTGTCCAGAGAATAGGACTTGCACTTCTAATTCTCTGCGTACTGTTCAGAAAACGTCCGTTGAATATTTTAAGTGGTAAGAGTCTACATCCAGATGAGCTGATAACAGTGCAAGGCCCCTTACATAAGCCTGATGACACAGAGGTCTATAACACATCAAAACTTCCATTCTTTCTCCTTTTTCCTCCTTGTCATTTCAAATCCCAAAACAGCTGGCACTACTAGGGTTGGAATTTACTGTGCAGAGGATTAACACATTAGGAAAGTATTAGTGACTTAAGCTACCAAGACAGCTTAACATCTTTCACATTTCCAATTTTAAGAGAAAATTCAACATCCTACCTGACTGGGGGGTCGTCAAAAATTAAAAATTTAGATCCCCAGTTTTTATGAGCACAGCATCAATGGTATTCCAGGACGTCATGTACAGTTCACAATGCAGAATATATTACAGTGTGTCCTTCTGTCTTATGTCAAAAACAGCCTGCTTTATCTCTGGGAGCAGTGGCTTTCTGATAAGAAACCAAGGGCTGCCAGGAAACGTATCAATTCAGAAGGCATGCATTTGATTTTTTTTTTATAGCCTTCAGCACTCTATGGTGTCAGCTACTATAAATTGCTAGACTACGTTGACTTACAGATTAATTATTAATTAAAAGAAGCTTATGAATTTTTCAGTTTTTTTCTCATTGTACATTACCAAGTCAAACCACCTTTTACTAGCAAAAAGATCCCTCTAAAAGCCCTACATCAAAGCTGCAAATTGTCACCCGTATTGTTATCTTGTTCAGCACAGATTTACATTGTGTTTACCTTGAAATATTTAATCAACCATTTGCTGAGTTAGATGGCACATGTCATGGTTGAGTGGTAAGCACCATAAAACTTTTTCTTTGAAGCCTTTGGGTATTGTGGTTGCATGATTTGCCATTTGTATGGTGGTGTTTCAGAGAATATTAATGTTCCAAAAAGCACAATTCAATCTGCAGTATGTAGGTTGATTATTAAATGCATACAAGCCTGTACTTAGCATCACACCCTTCCATTTGCTTCCAGCAAATGCATAGAAGCAGTACAGTTGATGAATATCTTCTTAAAATGGTTGTTAGTAGTATGTTAAACTACTGCGTTGATAAGACCTTTAGTTTAAATTGGTGAAATTCAGCTCTCTGCAATGAGTCAGCATAAGGCCGGTGCCTCACTGAAATAGGGCTTACTCAAGGGAACTACATCTCAAGATGGTCATAGGCTTTATGCTGCCCCTATGCACGGGGTGAATTTCACCCAAAGGGACTTGGGTAAGTGCGGCTTCATTATATAATGGTGGATGTATTATTGTTCTCACACAACTAAAAAAATTGACCGTTTTCTTCTGTATACATCTAAATTCGACTAAATTCACAGATTCACTATAATCCCTTTTATTAAAAAAAGCAAACTAAGAAAAAGAACTGGACTTGAAACCTGCCAGTTCTGCTTGTAGCTGGTGTGTGTGAGTATGTTACTCTTGCTACTAACCTTGTCTTCCTTTCACCAGCCTCCCTCTAATCTTCTATATCAGCTTGACTGGATCCAGTATTTAACTAGATAACAAACTGTTCAGACTGTGGATTGTCTTTTTCATTCTCTTTGTACAGCACCTGGCTCAGTCAGACCTTCATCTTCATTGGGATCTCTAGGTACTGCTGTAATAAAAAGAACAATAATAATAATGATGTTCCTTGCCTGCCTTTTATATCTTGTATTCCTTGATAGTAATGCTGTTGTATTTGGCAGCCTACAAGACTGCCATGCTTAAGATATATAGGGGGTTGTGCCAGATATACCAGGCATTTGCTGCCCCCTACTGGAGGTCCCACAGCCTTGCACAGCCCACCCTATGATGCTGTCCTTGTGGAAAAGAGCAGTGAGTTTGGACCAACGGGGGTTGCCTATAGAAACCTCCTAGGATTGGCTATTTGTTGGTCCTCCAGTGGCTAAAAGGGCCAGGAGCAAGAAGAAGCCAATCCTAGGACCTCAGCAGGCCAGTTAAAAAAAAAGCTGGCTGTTTCTTTTAAAGACAGTTCTGGGTGAGGCTGCGACAGCAAAGGAAGGTTCTCCCTGTCTTAACCTAACAAACGTGGCCGGGTCATGGGTCAGTGATGGAGTGTTTTATGTTATGGACTTTAGTGTTCAGGTGGCCATTTTGAGTCAAGTGTTAATTTATTTCCTGTAACGTGAAGGTGAGCTTTCTCTGCAGACCCCCAGCTCAGGCGAGTCCATGATATAGTCCTGGACGTACCCATTCTTCAGAGACAGAGAGGGAATAGAACACTTTAGTTGTTGCCTCTCGGATTTCCCAGCGCTCTGTCTCCTGAAAGACTATTTTTTAATGTCTGATGCTGCACCACTGAAATGCATGGGAGTGTTTGCCATGGATATCAATGAGCACAGAGTCAACCCTGAGACTGTACGCTCTCCAGGTTCAAGGGCTGTTTTCATCTTTGTCTCTTGTACAGCATCACTTATGTTGTTCTGATTAAGCAAATTACTGTTTGCAACGATCCACAAGCTGCTATGATAATTTGTAAAAAGTGGAGGTACTGCATCGCCAACGTCTTATATTCAAAAGTAGTGCAAGGCGCACTTGCTGCTGGCTTGTATGGTTGGAGACAGTAGTGTAGACAGTGTTTGTCACATCTAAGTTGCATATTTTAAATGCCAGGCTAATAATCGAAGAATATATCTGTATGTTTCATCTTTTTATTAAAAATCCTTCTAGTTCATCATGAGGATATTTCTAATTGTGTTGCTCATTATGATAATTTCAGACCTAAATATTTAAGGATGCACAACACTTCACTTGAAGTGTGGTATTGTAGTCTTACTTTCCTAGTATTTACATAAGAGCATCATCTATTTAAACAACATTCTGCATTGGTGAGGCCACATCTGGAGTATTGCGTCCAGTTTTGGGCCCCCCCACTACAGAAAGGATGTGGACAAATTGGAGAGAGTCCAGGGGAGGGCAACAAAAATGATCAGGGAGCTGGGGCACATGACTTGCAAGGAAAGGCTGAGGGAACTGGGCTTGTTTAGTCTACAGAAGAGAAGAGTGGGGGGGGGGAATTTGATAGCAGCCTTCAACTACCTGAAGGGGGGTTCCAAAGAGGATGGAGCTCGGCTGTTCTCAGTGGTAGCAGATGACAGAACAAGGAGCAGTGGTCTCAAGTTGCAGTGGGGGAGGTCTAGGTTGGAAATTAGGAAACAGTATTTCACTAGGAGGGTGGTGAAGCACTGGAATGAGTTACCTAGGGAGGTGGTGGAATCTCCATCTGTAGAGGCTTTTAAGCCCTTGACGAAGCCCTGGCTGGGATGATTTAGTTGTTGTTGGTCCCGCTTTGAGCAGAGGGTTGGACTAGATAACCTCCTGAGGTCTCTTCTAACCCTAATCTTCCATGATTCTGTGAACAAATAGAATGGAAGAGTCAAATCAGTTCTTACACTTCTCAACTTCTTACGTGTTATGAATCAGAGCTTGCTTATGCTATTGACAAAATCTAATGTTAAAAGCTAACCGAGCCTGTGTAGCTCTGGGATTGTCAGCTGGTTTGTATCCAGCCCCATCTTCAACCATTGTAATTAAGGTCTGACTGCCAAATCAGCATTACTGCTGCTGATTTTAAAAAAGCAGAAAGCGCAGTCATAGCTTGATTTTGTTTTTCAGAAATAGGTTGGGTTTGAAGAGCTTTCTTCCCTCTCTCGTTTTAAACAGTCTGAGATGCATGTAATGAAGAGGGAATAAATATGGTGCTCTGATAGCCTCTCCAGTCACTTTTTTTACTACAACTGCACTTTGCTGGGTTTGTTTTTAGTCTGTAACAACAAAGCCCTTGCTAGAGAATTTAAGCTGGGATCAGTGGTGGCCTGTTATTTTTAATTGATGAAAACCCAGACTAACGCCAATGAAGTTCCTTCTCGTTTTCACTGATATAACTGAGATCAGAATCTTGGCTGATCACCTTAAAACATAAAGCATGGTTCAGGATGTGCACGTGTCTTAGTAGCAAACTGAACAGTATAAGACTTGAAACTGGTTTGATTCACATTTCTTTACTGCTTCATCTTAGTGTTGCACTCCATATTGTTTAAAATAGTTCAGGTTAAATTACTAGTGGTTGTTTCCCTTCTCCTCTGATTTTTCTTCCTCCTCCTAAAGTGCAGTGTCTTTTATTCACGATGTCCCTAAAGTACAGAAGTTGAGTTTGCCACGTTCTCGTGGTAAGTGCGACTCAGTGTCATAGACTCCAACTTTGAATGCTAATTGGCAAGGTTGTCATAATGAAGAGGCTCTATTAATAACCTGAAACAGTTCTTGAGTAGGGTTTATAAATTGTCGAGGGTGTATCAATTGTCCACAATCATAGGATGGATTGTTACTAAAGTCCTCGTTTTAAAAAAATATTGCATCCAGTCAAAGAATATTTCAAAAATAGTTTGTATATAAGCCAATCTTTTTTGCCAGATTCTTTTACTGTAAAGGAACAGTCAACATTTGGTAACTACAAATAAATGTACTCTGCTGTACATTCAGATGCAGACAACTCTGGTTCTGATACATTTTTGTTCCTAGTTTGAGTCAAATCTACATATTTTTAAACTTTTAACAGTAGCACCAAGGTAAATCTCTCGTCAGCGCAAACGGAAAGAAATAATGGCGTGTGTGGATAGACGTAAGAAAAGACCCAATATGCAACTAGGCAGTTGTGTAATGAGCAGATTAGAATTGGAAATTGAGCATGTCCTGTATTTCTGACATGTTGCTGAAAAAAAAACCTGGCATATGTGACATATCTTATGTACACTGAGATTTATAATACTTTTTCAGACTTAATTGACTGGGGCAACCTTATGATTTATATCTTTGCTTTATTCATAGCATACCCATAAAAAGTCATAATGCAGAACCAGACTAATTCAGTTTTTCTTTGACCTTGTAAATCATTTATATATTTGGCTGTCAGTTTTTGAATACAAAGTATGCATACATACTGCAGAAAATAAATTGCTGACTCTTTAGCTAAGAAATTGGGCTTTGATTGCTATTCCGGGATAGTTTCCTGTCACCAGATTGTTCAATATTGCTTGGATAACTTATTTTACATTAAGAAAAGGATGCATCCGATGAAGTGAGCTGTAGCTCACGAAAGCTTATGCTCAAATAAATTGCTTAGTCTCTAAGGTGCCACTAGTACTCCTTTTCTTTTTGTGAATACAGACTAACACGGCTGCTACTCTGAAACCTGTCATTATTTTACATTAACTGTTTAACTGTGTTTCACAAGAAAATTACATTTCAACATTCCCGATCTAGGATCAGTGCCCTCGTTAGCACTAGTCCTTACTCTACAAGGAGAAAGACTTCTACTGTATTTGGTAAACTAAGGCCATGTCTACACTATGGGTGCTACAGCAACACGTCTGTGGCACTGTAGCTATGTTGCTGTAGCACTGGAGTGTAGATGCTTGCTACAGTGATGGAAGGGGTTTTTCTGTAGCTGTAATCCACCTCTCTGAGTGGCAGTAGCTAGGTTGATGGAAAAGTTCTTCCACTTACCTAGCCATGTCTACACTCAGGGATAGGTTGGCATAGCTACGGTTAACTTAGCAATGTTAACCTAACGTTTCAGTGTAGACCAGGCCTAAGTTTCGCTACTATTATGCTACAGACTAGTTCTGGATAAGTTTTCAAAGAATGAGTGGTAGCCATGGAGCTGCCATGTTATTGGGAGTCAAGTACTTTAAAAGCTTGCATAATGTTTTAAAATTGTAAGGATGTGTGGCTCTTCATATCGCTTTGTTCAACTGGTCATGGCAACGCTTCCTTTTAAAAAGGAATGCTTTACCCTCCAGATCAGGACTGAGAATGCTGCTGTGGATGTAACCTCATAACACAAATAATTTCCCTAGTCATATCCTTCCTTTCACAAGAGAGGTTCACACTGTTTTCTCCAGCTGCGGCGTTACTGGAAAATGCCTGCAAAATCCTGATAGTCTAGAAAGTGCTGTTGTCAGGCATTGTGCTGGCTTATTAGCATATTAGAAGGACAGCTCTCCTAGAAGGCAGCATCCTTGATTTCTAAATTTAGAATGCGGGTTACTTGGGGTAATGTGATCAACCTCAATTACTGTCACTCAAATCGAACTTGGAATAACAATTCCTGTTTCAGAGTTCTAAAGGAAATGGGAATCTGGAGTGGTACATTTCCCGCATTTAACGGAGCTGCTCTGAAAGAGTCTGTCCAGTCTAGTGGAAGCAAGTCCACACAATGCATTTGTTAAGGGGGAAGGTATTTGGGGAACGTGGTGCAGCAGGGAGGGTTTAACAAAGTGTCACAGACGGCCTGATCCTGAGAGGAGCTGGGCTCCCACAGCTCCTATTGGTTTCAGGACCATAGCCCCATAGTGCTTTCCTATAAGAATCCAGAGCAACACTGTGCTGAGTTCTGATCTTAAAAGACCAAATTATGAAATAATTGGCACAGCCACAGGGAATGGAGTACAAATAATCCTGAGCCAAGGGTCATTGACAGGAACAGAAATACTCTCATTGGCTTCAGTGAGCTTTGGATCAGGCCCACGATGCTTAGCAGGTTTGTTGCTTGTGTTAAATCAGTGACTCAGGCCTTTCAGTTGTATCAGAAATATATATTCCCTCAATGGCAGCTGTAATGACTAAACTCTCTGGGAAATCAGACCTACTAAAGCACATCAGCATACCTACACATGCATACATATCTGAGGGGAAAAGAAATGTTTGTTATGCAAGGAGACAAGAGGAAGGAAACTATGGCATACCTGTCTGTTCAGTGTTTTTTGATGGCATATTGCAAATACATTCAAACCTAAGCGCTGCTATCTAGTCATATTGGGAATTGAAACTAGAATGGTTGCTGTAGCTGTAACTTTCCAGACTGCACTGCGCCAGGCAAGTGGTTGCTCTGTGGAGTAATTTGTCTCTGGAGAAGGATAATACATAGGGAGATAGTTACAGGAACTCTAATCCAGGTTATAAAATTGCTTTGTGGGAAGCTGTGACTGACAGCACGAGTGGTACAATGTCTTAAGGTGATGTTGCTTTCCGACAGGCAGAACAGGTCACTCTGACCATCATCGTTAGAAGAGCCAAATAGCAAGACAAGATAATGGCTAGGAGAAAGAAAACCCTAATTTAAATGTGGTTGACTTCAGTAAAAGTTGGAGGGGGTTGATAAGTTATTTCTTACAAGAGATAAGAAGTGACATTGGTACTGTCACGGAACGAATATCGTGGTCCTGGATATTAGTTTTTGTTTCCCCAGTCTCCTAAACAGATACTACTAGTAAACTGAGACAGGAGACTCCGTTTCCACTTGCATTAAGGGATATTTACAAAAGAGAGATGAACCAGAACAGTATTGAAGTGTTTAATGTTGCAGAGCTGGATGACACTCCTGTATCTGGTCAAAAGAAATGTTGCTACCAGCACTCCTACTTCCCATTGTCGATTTGAAGTTTTCAGGTTCCTGCTGTGTCTCAACTTCCCCGAAGGAGTTTAAACTGTCGTTATAGTTGGGAAAGTGTCTATAAAGTCAGCATAAAGTTGGGCATTTGACTGGTCCAAAAATACTTGGTCACTGACCAGTCAAACCTTGGTCAAATAGTGTCGAATAATGTCAAAAATGGTCAAACCCTTTAAAGCAGTAATTTATTAGAACAGTAATAAAGAGTAAGATTCTCTGGTCTCCTGTAGGTTTAGCCTTGGATAAATATTTGCCTAATTATTTTAAAAAAAAGTGACTTAACTGAGTTGTTTGAGCTCAGAATAAGGCAAAATACAATGAAATTAAGTTCTTAAAAATGAAAGAATAATTATTACCCTTTTAGCAATGGTTGGTTAGCATTTAAATACAAACATTAAGACTGAACATTTGCAAATGAAAAAAACGAAGTTAAAATGCAATAAAACAAACATTTCAATTATAAAAAAACCTCTTTAAGTGCACTTATGGTAGGTAGGCAGCAGGCCAGCTCCTCAAGTACCTTGCTTTTCATTATATCTTTCTTTAACAGCTTCAGTTGTTTCATCTATATCTTTATCATCATCATTTTAATGCGCTTTGTAAACGGCTATGTGCATTGGTGGCCTTGTGTACAAATAAAGACACACACCCCCATGCAGTGTTCTGTTCTAGAAGATTCCAGCGAATCAAGAGGCTCAACTTTCAGTTAGTTCATCTTTTTCCCATCAGATGGCCTGAGCACATAGTAAAGTGAGTGATCGAGACATTTAAGTAAGCTTGCTAACAATCAGAAAGGTAGGCCACCACCTACATAAGGTCATTCTTGCTGAAATATTTGATTATATTTGACTGTGGTGAAATAGGCAGGTAGCTGACTGGCCAGTTAACTGGCTTGCCAAGCCTTATTTGGCACCTTCTTATTCCTCTTATCAGGGATGGATTTACACTTTACGTGCCGCAAGGCACAGCATCTTCAGTGCTTCCGCCTACAGCTGACCTTCGTGTTTTCTGTTTAAAAAAAAAAAAAAAAAAATGAAACTTTTAACCCACTTTTAACTCTTAGGCATCTGTAGACCGCTGGTGCCCCTAAGCACATGCCTACTGTACCTAACTGGAAATCCGGTCCTGCCTCCTGTGTGCTCCTTTTGGGTCTGATTCTGATTTCACTTACACTTGTACCAATGCTGAAGATAATGGACTTACCCCGGAGTTACACTGATGTAAGAGAGAGTTAGCCCCTGTGTGTCATAGAAACCTGCTGGAACTGTGTGCTTAACTGTTACATGCAACTCCTTCCTGTCAGAGCTTTCAGAGTCAGTGCAACTGCGAACAGCACACTGCAGGATTCCACGCAGCGGACTGTGAAAAGATCTCGCCCTTGAACACTTCAGCTAATTGGTGATGTAGATTGGCTGTAGTGAGGGTTATGGTCTTAAGGAAAAAGAGAGAGAGAGAGAGGACACACAACAGCATTGCAATGCAAACTAATGGCCTTAAGAATTCTCAAGGGCTGGTTAAGCCAGTGTGTGTCGAGGTGAATATTGTGTACACTTGCATATAGCGCACAACAAATAGAAAAGCACAGCTATACTTTCACTGTTATGATCCCTGCACGCTAGGAAGTTATTTCCTATATGACATGGTAGTGAAGCCCTTACCCAATCTTCATTCAGTCCAAATTGCTACGGAAGTCAGTAGATTCAAGAACTTTTAATATAATGGGCCAAATCCTCAGCTGGTGTAAACCAGCACTGCTTCAGTAACTTCAGTGGATGCACAAGGGCTGAGGGGCTAGCCTAGTGTTTATGTAAATGTGGATATTACAGTGAAATTTTAAATTCCCTAGGAAATATTATGCATGAATCACAAAGGTATTGATATAATCCTTCAAACAATAACACATCAGAGTATCCTCTTTTATTTCTCTCTCTTAATCTGTTAAGACTCTTTTTGAATCTATTATCTATGCTTTTTATTGCCAGTAAAATGAAACTGGTGCCCAATGTGGCCCACTCAGAATAGCCTCAGCACTTGGGACCAAATCACTGGGACATTTGCCTCATGAAAGACTTCAAGACTGAGCCTCTGCTTTTAACTGCTTAGGGAAAGAGCGGTACTGAAAACAGTACGTTGTGTCCATGGAAATGTGTGATGGGACGTCTAACGTCAACAAATATGTAAATAAAAATAATGGAAAAGGTAGCTACTCTTTTACCTACCCCTACATATCTTAGTGGTTTATAACAGTACTGATGACCTTTGGGTAGAGTGCTTTCAGGCGTCTGCTAACCAGCCACATTCTAGGCCCTTGGCTTCACCTCCCGCCATTAGTCATTAGCTGCCATTAAATGCCCTCCCCATCGGTCACAGTTGGTTAATTAAAATCTCCAACAGACCAAATTGATCTGACACAAGGGACACTGCAAGGCACTTAAAGCAATAATAAAATGCAATGGAAACTTCAAGAGCAGCCTGTCACATCCTCTGCTGAACAAACTGGAACCCTGGTCACCACAGCTTTTCCTCGTATTTTTAGACCAAACAAGAACCTGGAGCACTCGCTGTGCATAATAGTTGCAATGGCAGTACTGATGAGAGTCCAGAGCATGAATCCCTAGCTTGTATTCCAGAACCTGAAGCTGAAAATGAACAATTGGAGGAAGAGGACAAGATGCTAAAGGAATAGGATGTTGCTATGTCCTTGAAAGTAGGGGGGGTTAGCAAATGTAGTGAAAGCCTGAAAAATAAAAGGGACGGTGAAGTGTGTTTTGGGGTTATTGTCCTCCTCAGCAAAACATCTTCCTTTCCCCTTTATATAGGTACAGATATCTTCTGATGATGTAGGTTGACGTGCTACGTAAAGGCATGCCGCCATTACTGTCAGGAATCTGTACAGGAGGCTAGTGCATTCCAGAACTGTGCCTTTGGGTTCCCCAGGAGCCTGAATGAAGCCTAAAATGTTGACCCATAGGTAAGACAACTAATGAAGAAAGCATAATGTGAAAAGGCAGGGTAGACTTTGCCCTAGAAGCAAGGAAATTTGGGCCTTAGAGCATACACTAAGTTTATCTCCAGTGAATTCCCACCATGCCTAATGTGTAAGGCTAAGATTTTGGCATGGGTATTTTTAGTAAAAGTCACTGACAGGACGTGGTCAATAAACAATAAATCATGGAAGCTGGAGCCCCACTGCTCAGGGCTGACAGCCCAAGCCCTGCCATGTGGGGCTGAAGTTGCAAAGGTCACATAAAATCACATAATCTGATCGACTCAGCCTTACTCATGTGCCTCTGTGAGACCAACTCTACGTCCCCATTTGCTCCTCTCTGCTGCCCTCTGTAGTAGTGCTATTATAAGTGGCAATGATACTGGTTTTCCCACATCAGTGAACGTAGAACTGGCCCAGCAGCCCAGGGGGCTTCATATATCTGTCCACGACGGAATTTCTACTCACAGAGGTAGCTACGTGGGCATCTAATGCAATCTGACAAAATGCATTCAACCGAGCATGTTTGTTTAAAGAATTTTTGGAAAAATGAATCAATATGCGCGTGTACCGTGCCTTGCACAAAGGGGCTGGACCTTGATTGGTGCCTGTCACAGCTAGCACAATACAAATGTTAAATAATAATGTAATGAAGTCATACGCTCTGAGAAGCGGAACAAGCTTCTCCTGGGTGGTGCTGTGGTGGCCTTTTTTCATTCTAAAAATCCTCAGTTTACCTTTTTTCTGTTTTGCCACACAGCTGGATAATCCAGATGAGCAAGCAGCGCAGATCAGACGAGAGTTAGATGGACGCCTTCAAATGGCAGATCAAATTGCCAAGGTAAGAAAACTCTAACTAGTAACTGGCACATACATAGCTCCATGGAGCCACCATGCACCCCTCTTCTCAGGGCCTGCTCCTCAGGGATGCTGAACCCCCACAGCTCCCAGTGAAATTAGTGGGATCAACAGGCACTCTGTGTTTCTTAGTGTCAGGCCCCAAATTCCTTTTGGGGGATGAGTGTGGGCGCTGGAGAGGTGATGTTGGAAATGGCACTCTGAGGTGTTTGGGTTTCTTTCCTAGAAGCAGCTATTTTGTTAGGAGCTGGGGTTGGTTCCTCTGTTTGTTTCTTTCCCTGCCAGTAGGTAACTTCTCTCAATGACTCCAGACTCGCTAGTGCACACACAACCACATTTGGCCAAATATCAGCGCTGAGCGAGGGTGGATTGGCACTCTCCTGGCCTAGTGTCAGACTCCTGTCTGGGACAATACCCTCCTCGCATGTTACAGTTGAATTGCCTTTGATATCTATCCAGTGCAGCAGGCCTATGAGCCCTCCCTCAAAACTAACCTTGGCAACAAAGCATCTGGAACCACACCACTCCGCTGGGGCAGACTGTCACCACACCACAGCTTGCTGAAGCAAGTCATTTCTCTGTTTGGTATCAGGGTAGCTCTCTCACAGTTTCAGGTGACCTAAAAAGGATAATAGCTCTGGGAGCTTTGCCACTGACTTCATTGGGGCCAGGATTTCACCTCTGATTTTGCCAAATCTCCTGAGACTTATATCAAACCCCAAATGTGAACGGCAAACTTGTTTGCTCTGCAGCACCATGCTCAGTAACTCTGTGATCTAACTGAAATGTTGCAGTCAATAGTCAGGACAGGATACCCCATGAGAAGAAAAGAGAAAAACAAAAAAACCTAGTAGAAATCTAATCAGCAAACTAAATACACTTCAATTCAAGATGCAAACAACAAATCAGAACTCCCCACCTCCACCAGCAGCCAGTGTTGTGAAAAAGCTGGTTTTGCCCTTTCCCGCCAAATATACGGAATAAATGCAGACTGCCAGCATATCTCCAGCCCCGTCAGTGGCACTCAGGTGGGTTCCTCGTTCCTGAGGATAAACACCCATGCACGCTCCTCTTTGCAAACACAGAAAAGTCCGTCTCTTTATATATTTGGTAAAAATCTGACACTGTCAAAGCCCTCCCATATCAGTGAGCAAATAAGACTCCATACTTTCCTGACAGGGCCAGATAATAAAATAATCCTGAATGGATTTTACAAGACAGATTTGATCAACACCCCTGCCACAAAATGAATGGCCAATTCTGACCCCCTCTGGTTTATTCTAGAGAAGAGAAGACACACTATGAGTCCCTCCATGATAAACTGTAATTCCCTGAAGTATAAATGTGGTTATTGTACCAGAATTTTGAAGCCTTCTACAAGGAATGTAGTTTTGAAGCTGCTTCTAAGTAAAGTATTTTGAGATCATTGGGAGTAAAGTATGTATTTGTAGTCTGTTATTAATTATTTAGCAGCAGCACTTGTGGGTACATCACATCCTTAACAGATTGCTTTGCATTTTTCAAAGCACTGTACAAACCTTCATCACTGCATCCTTGGGAGGGTAGCTGGTATGTTCCCTATTTTACAGATGGAGAAAATGAGCTGTCTGAGAGCCATATGGCAAGTTAGTGGCAGATAGATCATCAAAACTGACGCTTCTTCCCCTCTTTTAGATCGGGGTGGCCTATTATTTTAAGGAAAATATTGAACCGTCTCTTGTTTCTTTAAGAGAAACTCTACATGAAGTATTGCCAGCATCTAAGGTTTTGAGAATGTTAGCTGGTCATTTGGGTATTGATTCAAGAGGTTCTACATATTTATTTATTTATTTATTTAACTTTATGTTTACTACCTTTTTGAATGAGGGCAGTACTATTTATAACTCACTGGCAGTCAGCAGAGGGTGCAACTGCACAAGTTATATTTGCAAACATAAATATACCATTTTCATTTCCCCCAAGGACAGTAAAACATAAACAAGCTGCTACCAGGCCTATGAGACTAGGCCATGTGAAAGCTCCTAAAACAAATATATTCTGAAACTTCCCTTTTGCAGGCTCAACTTTCAAAATGCAGCTTCGGAGCATGGAGGGAAATTGTATTTGAAACCAGCATATCAGTCATGGTAGTATATTCAGTACATATTATTACTTAATCCCTTTACCACGATTGCTGCTAGCCACCAATTTAGCATGTCAAAATCCTACAGCAACTGCATACTAAAATACTTGCTATTCTCACAACTCCATGGATGCTGCTTTTTGCTGGCATCCAGATGATTTTCTGGATCCTTCTCTATAGTTTCTGCACAAAGTTAGTTTCTGTGCTCACGTATCACAGCTGGTAATTCAGTTCCAGGCTAGTCTTTAATTTTATGAAAAAAAAAATCTCTAATTTACTGGTCCATGTTGCAGAATTGTATCATGCACGGTGATTGATTGTGCACTAAATTGATGCACTAAAAAGTACTTTGCCGCACCAAGGTGCCCATCACTGAGTTTCAGTTATAATGGTAGATTAACTCATCATATAAGAAATTAAAGTTTAGGATATTTTCAATTAAGATGTGGTGGAAGCTGTGCGGTCTAGTAGGACCAAGTGGCAGGAGTGCCCCAGTGCTGTTGTCTTTGCTGAGCCACTTAATGGCCAGCTATGGGACTTTGAATAAGTTATTTGCCCAGGATCACTCAGTAACCTGATCCACACACTGAAACGCTCGAGCAGAGCTGTGTCTTTTCTTCTGCCCAGGACAGCTCAAATGCAGCTTTTGGTGTTCAGTGGAGTCCTGCTTTGGGCCCCACTTCAGCAAAGCACCTACGCATGTGCTTAAAATCAGCTGAACTTAAGGACTGACTTAAAGTTAAGCACCTGGTTCAAATGCTCTGCTGAATGGGGATGGATTGCTGCACCTGGGTTTTGGACCATATTTCCCACATATTAAATGAAAGCAGGATTATGGCTGGCAGTCTCATTGCACCAAGCCAGAGGTATATATTTCAGCGCAGTTGAGAGCATCTCACATCTCGCTCTATGTGGTTCCCACTTTCCCCAGGTGGGCTTGAAAAAACTGCAGGGAGGAGCCAGCCAGAGACTCGAGCCAGTAGGAGCAAATTCAGAAGTAGCCCAGGCAGGGATCTTGCAACGCTAGTGAAGTCCAAGAATTTGAGTTTTGACTGGGCTTTCTCTGCCCTGTGCCAGTTGGCTGTTTGCTCTAATCCTCTCCTGCTGCATCCCTCATAGTCTCTCTTCACCACAGGTTCATCCCACACCTGCCCTGCTTCCTCTTCTCCTTGCTCTGTCCCCCTTCCCTTCAATGTCCCCGCTCCCTTTTTCTTCTTTCCATTTAGCTGGTCTCCTCCTAACCAAATCCTGCTCACTCACCCCCACAAAAAAAAATCCTAGAACTACCATGCCATTTGCAGCTCTCACATTGTTCAGTCTGCCTGTGTTAGACCACTTCTCCCACCATGTGTCTGGCCTGTTTAGACTGTAAGCTCTTTAGGACAGGGACAGTCTATTAGTGTGTTTGTACAGGGCCATTTAGTCTGCAGAAGAGAAGAGTTAGGGGGGATTTGATAGCAGCCTTCAACTACCTGAAGGGAGGTTCCAAAGAAGATGGAGCTCGGCTGTTCTCAGGGGTGGCAGATGACAGAACAAGAAGCAATGGTCGCAAGTTGCAGTGGGGGAGGTCTAGGTTGGATATTAGGAAACACTGTTTCACTAGGAGGACAGTGAAGCACTGGAATGGGTTACCTAGGGATGTGGTGGAATCTCCATTCTTGGAGGTTTTTAAGGCCTGGCCTGACAAAGCCCTGGCTGGGATGATTTAGTTGAGGTTGGCCCTTCTTTGAACAGGGGGTTGGACTAGATGACCTCCTGATGTCTCTTCCAACCCTAATCTTCTATGATTCTAACACAGTGCCACCCCACTCTTGGTTGTCCCATAGGCAATGAACACAATTATATAATTTATGTCCTGTCCCTATATTTGGGGTTTAAGGTCAATAGTTTAGGGCAAAATTCTCTTTCGAGCACACAGCCTAGACGGAGGGGAGTGCTATGGAAGGGATGGAATCCTCCTGCCAGACAGCTCCCCACTCACGGGGCTATAACAGTCTTCCCCCTGTTGCATCCACCCATCCACAGGTGGGAGGTCTGGGGTATGAATCATGTGTTTCTATGAGCCAGGCACAATGGAGCCCCAGGCCTGATTAAGGCCTTTGGGTGATACCATCATAATCATAATGGAGTCTATCGCTGAGAATCCGTTGGCTGCAGTCCTGCCCCTCTTCCAGTCAGTCCCCTTGTGTGAGAGCAGTGGGAGCCTTCCTACATGGGGCTCACTCCTTCCTGCTCTCTCTGCTTCACCCCAGTGCTATCCATCCCTGCCATCCTGCCTCAGCTCGCTAACTCCCACCCAGACATCTCATCTGCTGTATCATCACCTGTTACTTCTGCCTTCTCACACCCACCTGTGTCATTATCTCAGCCTCCCACTGCTCCCCAGACAGCTCATGAAAGGGCAGAGTCTCCACCGGTTCTCAGCACCGCACACATGCGCCGTCAGTATCAGAAGCTCAGGCCCCATCCCACAGTTTTCTATTAGTATTTAAAGGAACAAACATGCACGTTTCTGGGCTGCTTTATTCCTCTTACCTCCCCTTTAGCCTTAGAGACTCCTCCTGTCCTTTTTCTTTGACTTGGACTTGGTGAGACTCACCTGGTCCTCCTGTCAGGATGAGTCAACATCTGCATCTCCATATAATGTCCTAAAACCTGATAACCTAACACACAGATAAATCCATCTTGCCCCACTTCCAAAGTGCCTCAACATCGGTCCTGCTCACCCCACTTGCCAGCCATCTATTGACCCTCCCACCACCCCATGAATATCTATCCAATTTGTTCCTCCTCTGAGCTGCCTCACACACACACCCCAGATTTCCAACCTGTCTCACAGATGTGTCCACCCACTTCAGTGGAAGTCTCGTCTGAACAAGAACTACAGGGTTTGGGCCTTGATGGAGAAGCTACTGGTAACAAATAGTGAGCTTTTGTTTCTGATAGTTACTGCATTTGAAATGTGATGTATGGAAGCAGTTCAGAAGGTGGTACTTTGGGAGAGATGAGTAGTGCAGGGACGGGACATAAATGTTTGAGCATCAGTGTTTTCAAAAATATCTCCCACCATTTAAAAAACATTGGGATTTTTTTTATGGGTGGTCTGTCTTATGTAATGCTCGGGCCATCAAACAACACGATTAGATAGTTTGATGTAGGCCAGGAATAATTTACTTGAGAGGATAGTTTCTGACAATGGAGATTTGAGGTTGAAGGCTGCATTTTAATTGCCTGGTACAAGTGTTGCTTTGATATGTGTTTGTAATGAATAAACCATTGAGTACTCTCTGATACACTCTGCCAGGCTGTGTTGCTGTTTGTATTTTCTTCTACAGTCTTAAGAAGGTTTCTTGGCAGAAACATGGTCTTGTTTTCTTTTCCAGGGTGCATTTTATGAACCTCTTTTTATGGTGTCATTATGAACTGTCAGCCCTTGAGTAAGAAGATATTTCTCAAGTTGTCTCCACAGTTCTGTTTTTAGAGCTTTTTCTGGAAGTGAACTCTGACCAGATAGCATATGCCTCGCACAGTTACTGGTGCCCCCTATAAAACAGTCAAAAGCAGAGATGAGTTAGGGGGATGGACAGAAGCATCAGATGTCTTACGACAGTCCTGGAATGAGAGGCTCGTTTCTTCGAAGGGGATGGATAGTCCTGGATTTGGATCCTTGGGTAGTAAAATAATAAAACATTGCCAAGCAACCTTTTACTGGCAGTGTTGATGGCTTTTTAATTCATGAGCTGCTGGCCAGAGGTGTTGGAACTATTTGTGTAGTGGGGATGCTGAGAGCCATTGAACCAAACTGCAAACCCTGTTTAAAATGACAACCATTTCAAGCCAGGGGGTGCCGCACCCCCCTCTGCACCCCAAGCTCCAGCCCCTATGCTGCTGGCACCAGAGGCGGCACCTAGGGGCTTGCAGGGGCTGTAGTCACCCCAAAATGTGCCTTAGCTACCCCCTGGAGCAGCCGCCACTTGCCAGCCGCCCAGCTTTGAAGGCAGAGGGGAGAGAGTGGTGGCTGCTGGCCAGGCGCCCAGCTCAGTCAGTGGCAGTTGCACCAGCGGCAGAAGCACAGGAGTAAGCCTGGGCAGGAGTCTGGGGGGCCTGAGAGCAGCCCCGGCTCCACCGTGCTGCCCAGGGCAGGTTGAAGGTCCGGGACTCCCCACAGCTGCCTGGACTGACTCACCCTGACTCCTGGGCCTTGCCCCCATGGCCGCTGCTCCCTGGGCTGTTAGAGGGGAGGGAGGGGAGGGGCAGAATTTAGGAGGAGCAGGGGGCGAGGCCTCATGGCAAGTGGGGACACAGCCTCCCCAATTTTCTGTCTAGCCCACCTCAGCCCCCATCCCCCTCCACAGGGAAGAGGCTGGCGCCGCCCCTGGCTGGCACCCATTTCGGTCACTGAAGTTGTACCAAATGTATCTGGGGGTAGATTCTGGTCTGTTGTCACTAATTTAGGAAACACTTAGGGACAGATTTTCAAAAGAGCTCAGAGCCAGATTGTAAATGTTCAGTACCTGCCGAGGTGTTGAGATAACGTTTCCAAAAGCACCTATCTCCCATTCTCAAATGTCACTTTCGCACGTAGGAGCCATTGGAAATCAGTGGGATTAGGGTTCTTAAGTCATTTAGGGATGGGTATGTCTACACTGACAAAACAAAAAACCCTCCATGGCAGTGAGTCTCTCAGCCTGGGTCAGCTGACTCAGGGCTAAACGTAGCCGTGCAGGCTTTACTACTCAGGGTGGGGGGTCTCAGATCCTGGGCTGAAGCCTGACCTGGCATGTCTACGCTGCTATTTCTAGCCCTGGAGTGCGAGCCAGAGTCAGTTGACCCGGGTCTGATACTCACTGCCATGGGGTTTTTGTTGTTTTTGCGGTGTAGACATATCCTTATGTGCATTTGAAAGTTTTACCGCAGGTCCCCAGCACCCACACGCTACCATTGTGACAACGGGCTGAACTCCTGAAAATCTAGCCACCCACTGAAATGCCTAGATGGAAGCTGAGCTCTCTTTTGACATTAGGCCTCAAGTGCAGGTTTCGAGGCCTTCTGAAAATCTTGGCCTGAAAGAGAGATTGCCCTTTGAATTACCTGCCTGGCCAGTTTGCTGCAAAGAAATTGCAGGGAAGGTGCTGAGGGGACTAGAATCATTCACTGCTTCATTTCCCACCAGTGTGTATTCCTCATTTAGTTAATGCCTTAGCAGCAGGCCCTGCCCACTCCTAGCCCAGGTGGGGTAGGGAGTGGAACGGGTATGTGTCCCAGGGGTTTGTGAAGCCTGCAGGGAGCCCACATGGAGTCCCCATGCCCCTTCTGAGCTACGGAGCTCTGCCGGAGCTGCATATGCCCTGGCAGGCAGGTGAGACCCCGGGCTGGCGGATCTGTACAAACCCTTCTCCTGCGATGGATGAGAATGAGGTGGGGGGGAGGCTGTGTGGGCTACTGCTGCCCCGAGGCCTATCCTGCCTGCCCCATGGGAGGGAATACTTGGTTAGCCCAAGCTGCTGCCCATTGCTTGGGTTCAGTGCAGCAACCAGGACTTAGGCCTTAGGATCCTGAGCTTGTAACTGGGATGAAGCTTAGTCGGTCACCTCTAAACTCCCATCCCACGGTAGCAGTGCCCAGGGCCTAGATCCCCATTCGCACTTCAGAACCATAATGAGACAACCAGGGGGTGTTGAAGAAAACAGCTGGGAGATCTGGAGTCAAAGCCTAGGTGACATTGCAAGTGAAATTGACAGCCTCGCCCAAATCACTGACAAATATTTACCGACATATACAAACCCAACCCCCAGCAGGGCACAGCTGGCAATGCCTTGTAGCCAAGGCACTGGCCTGGCACTGCAGAGATCAGGATTCAGCTCCTGGCTCTATTGCAGACTCTGGGTGACCTTGGAGAAATCACTTCAGTGCCTCAGTCCCACCTGTGTAAAAAGGGGACAATAATCCTTTTGAACCCTTCTGTGAGGGCGTTGTGAGAATAAATCCTGGTGTGTTTGTGCTACGGGCGCTATGCAGCTAGATAGGAAATTCCCAAGGCATATTGGAGCATTGCAGATCGTAATAAAGGTGAAATGACAGAGCTGCATGTAGGAGAAGACGCTTCTGGTGCACATGCCAGCTGGGCCCATGCAGAGTAGAGCCCTGCAACCTGACAGCACTTGACTACCAGCGTTGGGTTCAGGTTGTGCGTGAAAAACAACCCAAGGCTCTCTGAGCCAGATCGTCTGTGATCACCTCCTCCTGCCCATGGGGTCAGCACAGTAGCTGCCTGTCCCGCTCCTGGTCGCTGTCGCCACCTCTCTCAGCTCTGCGTGGGCTGCAGAGCGAGTGTGCTAACCAGTCGCAGCACCTCACACACAGCACAACAAGGCACCGGTGGACAGGAGGAGCAGCACATACAGCCGCCTCCACGACAACCCCACACGCAGAGACCCATCACGGGCATAGGGAATGGGAAGTGCCCAACGGGCCAAGCCCCAAGGACAAGTCCGCAGCGTTGACACAGTGTCTCATGCAAGTGTCGGGTTTGGGTCAATTCTGAAAATATCACGAGGCTCTTGGTTTAGGTTCGGGTTGGTTGTGCTCGGCTCTGGTTTGCATCCTAGTTGGACTTTAAAATTAGGCCTGAGCAGACCTCTATGGAGGAATCTGTCGTTTGAATGAGGGGCTAAAAACCAGGGTGCCATTCCTTCGCTTGTGTAAATTTGGTGACGCTCCATTTACTTCAGTGTAGCTATGGCAACACACACCAGTTGCGGATGTGGGCCAGGGCGTGTATACTGCTGAGGCATGTATATAGGAGACAAGCTGTATTAACAGATAATAAATGTGAAACTGAGAAATGCGTACAGGAAGCTACAGTTTATCACATAAATTCCAGGCGCTGATTCAGCCAGTTGCTAAAGGTAATGTATCCATCCAAGGGGCTTGGGAGACAGCCAAGATGGTGGATGGTGGTAGTTCTCCTCATGCAAGGCACTTTCCAGCTGCATGTGGAGGCATAACCAGATTGCTCAAGAGACTCTTGACTGTCCATTAAATCTTAACACATTTTTCTTGTTGTTTTAATCCAAGGAGCGCAAATTTCCGAAATTTGTATCCAAAGAAATGGAAAACATGTTTATCGAGGAGCTGAAGTCTTCTGTCAATCTGCTGATGGCAAACTTGGAAAGCATGCCAGTGTCCAAAGGAGGCTCTGAGTTCAAGTTACAGAAGCTAAAACGCAGCCACAACACCTCAATAATTGACCTGGGAGAAGAAAATGAAAACCAGCTTTCAAAGTCAGATGTTGTGCTGTCTTTCTCCTTGGAGGTAAAAGCTACAAACTGTCTCTATTTGAACATATAATGTGCTGAATTAGTGTGATTAAGAATCACACCAATCAATGCCTAGCCAGTTTGAGCCATGAGAGTAGATATTAAAATAACAGCTTGAGTGGCAGAGATCAGTAAAAGGATCTCCTAATCCGCAAGAGGGGCTTTGTTCCCTAAAAGGGAAGAATTATAAAATGCTTTTACCAAGGTTCATAGTGTGCCCTTTCAGATTTCTCCCAGTCTTGTTAGAATAATCTGTGGAGATTATACTAATGTGAAATTCAAGGTAGTTTGTATCAAGTCAGTAGTGTAATTACACTCAAACAGTAGTGTAATTAACTAGCATCTTCACAGTGTCGCAATGTTTTTACCAAGTGTAGAAGCCATGAGCTAAATTCATCCACAGGGCAACTCCACTGAAATTGGGTGGAATTAATCCAGGGACTAATCTGGCTGCCTCATTTCTCTATGTTTCCTAAAAACACACTATTTCAGGGAACTGCAAAGTTTCATTCTCTTTGCTTTTTTGCAATAACAGGGTTATGTGGGTTTTTTAAATCAAAAATAGAACTTCTGGGATAGAAATATTCATCAGTGTAATTTTATAGAGACTTTATTACCGGTTCCTAAACTACTAAAACCTTGTGCTTTAGGTGTCTTTGCGTTTGATTATTGCTAAGTAGAGATTTCACTTTATTCGACAGAGAGACAAGGTGGCCAAGGTAATATCTTTTATTGGACCAATTTCTGTTGGTGAGAGAAACAAGCTTTTGAGCATACACAGAGCGGACCTGAAAAAGGTGTAAAATGAGAGGATTTATATTTACCGTTTCCTCCATACTTGTCTATTGTTTTTTCTGCAAAATATCCCCTTTGCCGTGTAAGTTACACCAATTTTCACCATTACCCCAATTTAACGGCATGCAACTTACACCACTGTTTACAATATCACTGAATTCAGCTTTTAAAATATTTAAGGTAATATTGGCTTCACGATATTCATAATATTCAGCTGTATTGGAAATTTGGTTGTGTATGAACCCAGGGCTAATGTCTTTGATGTAGACATCAAACATGGCATAACTAGTATGTGTACAGATTCCAAGAAACAGTGAAACGTCACAAAGCGCTAGACCTACTTGTAGGAAAATTATGTGACGTTCATAAACAAGCTGTTTGTGACAGTGTTGTTCAACATGTTTATCCCTACTGAAACCGATTCAGAAGGAATTGTAAGTGGAGCTTTGAAGTTCTAGAGGGTGAGCAATCCATTCCTATGCACAAAACATTTGTGCAGTAGAAGTTTGGCCAAGAAACATTGATTCATCAGAGAATCTGCAGAGATCTCTGTACATATGAGAGAATCTGCAGGCGAATGACAATGCATCAGGGAATACATAGAATGGAATTTGAAATTTTAATTTATCCATGGCATATCTAGTTATAAGAAGAACAGAAACATCCATGTGATTTTTTAATGAAGACACATTGTTAACATGATGATTCATCAACATTAAAAGAAGAAAAAAGAAATTCCTTCTAAAAGGTTTTGGTAAGACCGACATAAGGTTGGAAATTATATATTCTGTGTTGTAAATAAACACATGCATCATCCTACTGGACTTCCTGTGTAATGATGCTCGTTGGTGAGTCATCTACAGGGACTGAACCTGGGATCTCTGGACCTAAACACATAAGCTTCTCCTGCTTCAGCTAAGGGATCAGTTCCATTAGCTCGAAGTAGCAGACTGATAAGTCTCTATGTGGCCTTGCCACTGGAAAGGAACAGAGAGCCACATTGTGCTAGTGTGGGTCAGGCAAAGAACTGGGATTGACAGAATTTGCAAAAATATTAGCAGAAGGTGAGTCCAATCTGCAGCGCTCATAGTGGTATGGATTGTTGATGTTTTGTGAGTGGCTTCTTGTTTGGATCTCAGCCCCAACAAGACTTATTTATTGGTCTTACTGTGTTGTGAAGTTGAAGGCATTCAGAACCCCCCAAGAGCAGACCCATATCATATATATTTGGGCAGTTTCCCTGATGAAAGAGCTTCAGCTGAAAGAGCTAATTCGCTGTTGTGTTGCTCAGTACTTTCCTTACACTTCCTCTCTTCACTCCGTAGGTTGTCATAATGGAAGTGCAGGGTCTAAAATCCTTAGCTCCAAACCGCATCGTTTATTGCACTATGGAAGTAGAAGGCGGAGAGAAACTGCAGACTGACCAAGCAGAAGCTTCGAAACCAACGTAAGTTTCTCTCGCTCTCCTGCATGTTCTTCTCTGCTCCGTTGCTGCACTGTTCTAATGAAAAGTAAATAAATGTGGAGAACTTAGATTCATAAATGTATAGCTATCAAGGCCAGAAGGGATCGTTAGAACTTGCATAGGGAAAGCTTCCTTCATTTATTTCCCGATGAGAAACATACAAAGCTTCACCCTACACCCAATGAACAACAGGTGGCCCCAGTTCTGCAAAGCCCATGAGCACAGTCCCGTTGAAGATAATGGAACTTAAATGTGTGCTTAGAGTTAAGTATGTGATTAAGTGCTTTGCTAAATAGGGATGGAGGTTAAGCATGTGCATAAAGTTAAATGTGTGTGTAAGTGTTTATTTGATCTGGGGCTGTTTTGGGTATCCATCATCTCATCCTTCCTGTCGTGTCTTTGGAAGTATTCTAGGAAAGAAAAACAAGAATGATGGAAAAGGAACTCCCTTTTGAATGGCAGCCTTAACGAAGAGAGGAGGGGAACTGAAAAGCATAGGTGTGGGGGCGGGGAGTCTCTAAAATACTTTCAAGAAACATTGGTGGGGATGGAAGAAAGGGAGCCTGAGCAGAAGTTAGTGATGGGTGAGAAGCTGCAGGGACAACAGCTGGGGAGGTGAGAGAGAATGTGTCACATGTAATGGATGTTAGTCATGTCACTTGCTGCACGACTGGAGCGAACTCAGGTGCTGCGGTGATGCGTTATAAAGACCTACATCGACTAGAGAGAGGGAAGAAGATAAAAGAAAAGCGGGAGAGAGGAAAGAGGGTGCATTTTAGCATCCTTTCATTTTCTCTTCACTTTTTACTCCTTTTGTGCCTCCATGTCCCCACTCTACCTCCTCCTCTTCCCTTTCTCTGACACCCCCTGCTCCCAATCTCATCTGTTGGTCTTTTCTTGCCTCTTAAGCAAGGTGGCGGGCGCCAGTTTGGAGAATGATGGAAAGAACGTGCTTTCTAGTCCAGGGCCCCAGAGAGCGATTGGAGAAAACCTGTGTGTGAAAGAGAGAGGCCAGGATTCCGGAGCTTGGCTCAGCTCGGTGCCGTGCTGAGGTCTCGAGCACCTGGTGTGGAGCTGTGCGCTGCTGCAATCTATTGGCTCGCGAAAGGAAAATTCAGTTTGGTTAAATGGGGCTAGATGTGAACCACCAAGGGGAATGCCCTCTCCCTGCTACCGTCTTCCCACCCTCCTCTTTGATGTTCTCTGCTCCTCTCCTCTGCAAGACCTAGACCCACCCCACTCTCCCCTTCCACCCACTGCCCCATGCTTCATTCCATCAAGGGGCTGCTGGGGCTGGTGACAGGGAGGTGACGACTATTATCATGGGAGATAAGTCTTTTCTTACATGCCTCTGAATCTAAATCCTGACCGGCAGCACCCCCTGCTATTCTAGTCCTGAGTGGGAAGATTGGCTAGGTGTGCAAACCTTCTCTGTCGGCTGGGCCCTGAGAGTCTCAAAAGCAGGCAGAACTCATACCAAAACTGCTGATGAAAATCCCAGTGGCGTGAGGTAAACATTTTGCACAGCTCTGATTGGCAAAGTTTGAGGGACAAAAAGATCCAACAGTGTTTTCCCGAGGATTTTCAGAAGGGGCCAAGACAAAATTCCCTCCGGACTCTCCATACCAGGAAATACCCAGACAGATCCTACAGTGTCAGCTCTAAGCCTCCTCATTTTTTAAATACAACTTTTCTCTTCTGCAAACCATTACTTACGTTGCAAAACAAAGCTTCCAGCGCCTGCAACCAAAATCAAATCCGTAAGTGGCTGTGTGAGGATGTAGTGAGCAGGGTCCGCAAGGTACATACATCATCAGCACTGAACAGCTTTCTTGGATTAGTCTTGGTCTCAAATCAGCAGCTATCAAAGTTTCAGTCTCCCTGCCCAATAGGGAATCCTGAATTCGTTCACCCAGCCTAGCTACCCAGTTACCTATCCGGCACGTTAGTATGTATTTTGGGTGTTTTATAGCACAAATATTCAACAAAGAAGCAGAAAAGATGGTGTGTTATGCGCCATTTCACACGGGCCAGTTTCACTCTGGGGTGGGCTGTTAGACTGTAGACACTACTGCCGTCAGGGTAGTGGAAGCCACCAGAGAGCCGCAGGTATTTAAGCAGGCTACCGTGTCACACATGCAAAGGACAGCTCAGGCTACCTCACTGGAGTCCGGTGTTCAGCACCGGCTGACGCTAGCTGCACATGCTGGTACCGCGTGGTGTAAAAGCTGCTTCAGCTTTTGGGATAACTTGAGTCACTGACCCGTGGTTCTGTCACTCATGAGTAATGTGACCGTCCCAAACTCATGCTGATGAAATCTTTCTACTAGACCATTGTGTGAGTGTGTCTGTATATTGGTTCTTCGACATATGTCTATGCAGAGTTTTCAAAATGGGTTCCTAAGGTATTTAAATAAGAAGCCAGCTCCCATTGGAACTTCTGGCTGCTTGGCATTTTTGAAAATCGGGCCACTCACTCAGATCCCTGAACTGGGATTGAGGAGTCAAACTTGAGGCTCCCATTTTTGAAAGGCTTGGAGCTAGAGCAGCATCTTTCTTTGGAGAGAAAGAGATCCACATCTTGCATGTGAGGCTCTTCCCCGTCTGTGAGCACTAACCACTAATACTCTTGCTCTCAGATGAGTGTACAGGTAAGCACTTTTTCAGTCTGTGTCCGTTATCCAGAAATGCCTTGCCTTTAGCATTGTATGTACTGTAGCAAAGTGATACAAAGCAGCTGTGATTGCCTTAGCTGAATCCACCTACATATGCACTTTTATTACCCATGACTACCATTGTTTCCAGCATGTTCACTGCATACCAAAAGCTCTTATGATATGTTTTTCTCCTCTTCACTGGATGCCATTTGTAGACAGATTTAAAAAAAAAGATCCCTCAGCTGAAGCCCAGTTGCCATTAGCCTAGTGATCAATATGATGTCCATCAAGTTTTTATGCTAGCTGTACTCGTACTGCAATCTGATTTCCTCTACTGCTAACTAAAACCTAGTCCCAGCCTGTGTTTTCCGTTTCCTTGTCTCCGGTTGCTTCCATCCCTCTGGCAGTTAGGAGCAGCGTTCCCTCTAATTTTTTATATCCACGTGCAGAATAAATTTTATGTGCACCAATATGGAGGTGATATGTGGCGGTGTTGGGGCTGAGGGGTTCGGAGTGTGGGAGGGGACTCAGGGCTGGTGCAGAGGGTTGGGGTGAGGGTTCCTGCCGGTGGTGCGGGCTCCAGCATGGGGCCAGGGATGTGGGGTTCAGGGTGTGGGAGGGGGCTCAAGAGCTGGGGCAAAGAGTTGGGGTGCGGGGGGGGGTGAGGGCTCCAGCTGGGGGAGCAGACTCTAGGGTGGGGCGTTTGAAAGCAGGCTGCCCCAGGGCTGGAGCCAGAGGACTTTCCACAGCCCTCTCCCCGCCGTCAGCAGCTCCGGGGGAGTAGCCCCCCTTCTCCCCACCGGCAGCATGGAACTCCAGGGAGCAGCCCCCCTCTCCCCACCGGCAGCAGGAGCTCCAGGGCTAGAGGAGAGGCCCACGGCAGCCCTGCACACCCCAACTTGCTCCCCTCCCCTCCCCTCCTCAGTCCCAGCCCACTCCCTACCTCCCTCCTCTCCAGGCCCCCGTGGCTGCCTGCCTGAGCATCCCTTTATAGCCTGCTGTGTGGCCACACAGCTTAGAGGGAACTTACGCAGTGGGGTACTCCTAACCTATGTCCCACATTTTCTGTATTGGTTCCTTGCAAGTGATGGTTAGAAAACCCAGTGACCCTTCTGTAACCCTTCATACAATTCCTTAGTTTGCTGAGAGGATATCCTAGACCTCTTTTAATCCCTGCTTTTTCAGATGTAATGGTGACTGTCAGGTCTTCCCTGTTAATGATGTAGCATCTGTATTAATGTCGAAGGAGAAAATGATTTTGTGACTTTTGCTTGCTAATTTTTGGGATTAGTCATTTTGAAGCCATATCCATTTGGATGAAAGACAGTTTTCTCCTTTGATTCACTAGAGAATCTTGGCACTTTTTAAATGAAATTCAAACTGAACAGCTTTACTGGGTAAAGGTCAGAACCTGAGTCACGCTAGGAGGCCAACTTTTCCTCTGATTCCCAAATCATCAGATTTTCTTTCTCCAGAGAGCATCACAAATCCCAGTGGAGGGATGAGGAAGATGAACTAGATGACCTCATATGTCAGTTCCGTCTCATATTTCTATGGCTTTAAGATGAGTTCCAAGCACACCATTTTCTGTAGATGATCGTGCCACAATGATAGTTACAAAGGCTAAAGAAAACAAAGCTGAAAATCATTGCTTGAACTAGAACTGAAAAAAGAACAGGAGTACTTGTGGCGCCTTAGAGACTAACAAATTTATTAGAGCATAACCTTTCGTGGGCGACAGCCCACTTCATCGGATGCATAGAATGAAACATATAGTAAGATATATATATATATATATACACTCT
Organism: Eretmochelys imbricata; assembly: GCF_965152235.1. Lineage (NCBI taxonomy): Eukaryota > Metazoa > Chordata > Testudines > Cheloniidae > Eretmochelys > Eretmochelys imbricata. The sequence goes on along the minus strand of NC_135578.1, from coordinate 4,999,344 downwards.
TCTGGCTCTGTCAATGAAGTGAAAAAACAGATTGACAGAGCCAGAAGAGTACACAGAAGTCACCTACTACAGGAAAAGAAAATAACAGAATGCCACTAGCTGTCACCTTCAGCCCCCAACTAAAACCTCTCCAGCGCATCATCAAAGATTTACAGCCTATCCTGAAAAATGATCCCTCACTCTCACAGATCTTGGGAGACAGAGCAGTCCTCACTTACAGACAGCCCCCCAGCCTGAAGCAAATACTCTCCAGCAACCACACAACAAAAACACTAACCCAGGAACCTATCCTTGCAACAAAGCCCGATGCCAACTCTGTCCACATATTTATTCAAGTGACACCATCATAGGACCTAATCAGATTAGTCACGCCATCAGGGGCTCATTCACCTGCACATCTACCAATGTGATATATGCCATCATGTGCCAGCAATGCCCCCTGCCATGTACATTGGCCAAACTGGACAGTCTCTACGCAAAAGAATAAATGGACACAAATCTGACATCAAGAATCATAACATTAAAAAACCGGTAGGAGAACACTTCATCCTCTCTGGCCACTCAGTAACAGATTTAAGGGTGGCAATTTTGCAACAGAAAAGCTTCAAAAACAGGCTCCAATGAGAAACTGCTGAACTTGAATTAATATGCAAACTAGATACTATTGACTTGGGTTTGAATAGAGACTGGGAGTAGCTGGGTCATTACACATATTGAATCTATTTCCCTAAGTTAAGTATCCTCACACCTTCTTGTCAACTGTCTAAATGGGCCATCTTGATTATCACTACAAAAGTTTTTTTCTCCTGCTGATAATAGCTCATTTTAATTATTTAGCCTCTCACAGTTTGTATGGTAACTTCCAACTTATCTGTATGTGTATTTTATTTATATATATATCTTACTATATGTTCCATTCTGTGCGTCCGATGAAGTGGGGTATAGCCCACGAAAGCTTATGCTCTAATAAATTTGTTAGTCTCTAAGGTACCACAAGTACTCCTGTTCTTTTTGTGGATACAGACTAACATGGCTGCTACTCTGAAACCTGTCATCATAGAAGCTGAAAGTTTCAAATCACACTCTGCATCTGTACACAAATAATATAGCAAACACACCTTTCCAGACTGATTTTCCAAGACTTTTAAGGAGGTAACAACAAAAATAGGCATTTTCTTCTGACTTTTTTGAGCTAATTTGGGTTGCCCAAATATGATGCAAGTTCAGATGTTAAAACCTTGTATATGATGTAAGAATTATAAGGGTTTTGTAATGTGAAGCTTTCAGCAAGTTTCTTATCTGAACAAAAAAGCATCGTCCTAGAGGTTTAGATCACAGTCCTGCAAACTCCTTCATATGTATCCCCTCTGAAGTCAATGCATGAAATCCTGGTCCATCTGAAGTCAATGGCAAAACTCCCACTGGCTTCAATGCAGAGAGGATTTCACCAATGTGACAAAATAAAAATCATTCTCCTTCGAGAGATGTACCTGTAGGTGTTCCACTCCAGGTGTTGGTATGCTCCTGTGCTTTCGCTCAGAGATTTTTTCAGCAGTACCCACACGGGCCGTGCAGGCACAGGGCCTGCCTTGCACGCCAACCATGCCTCAATAGTGCGTGTGCGTGGCCGGGATCCTCAGTTCCTTCTCTTCCGTCCCCAGCCTGAGACAGAGCTGAGCTTAGACTGGCTCAAAATTTTTTCGTTTTGGCTAGTTTAGTTAGTTTCTACACAGTTTTACCCAGTAATTAGATAAATTTGAACTCTCCTTTCCCCCTTCTCTCCAACAATAACAAAAGTGTTTTCCCTCCCCGTTTTTCCTGTCCGTTAGTTAGACAGTTCATACTATGCCTGGCTCACCAGGTTTCAAGAGATGCATTACATGCAGAGATGCCATTCCTATCTCGGACGGCCACTCTCAATGTGCTCACTGTTTGGGGGAGTTCACTGTTAAAGGCTAGGGCATGAAAGGACAGAGACCTGAGGCTCAATTAATCTCAATGGAGAAGTGCCTCAGACCTCCCTCCAACCCAGGTGCGGAGTCCTCCTCAAGACAAAGTCCACCTAGGTCAGGAAATAATTAAAAAACAAACAAAAATGGCCACTTTCTTCGCCTCACAGAGACCAACCGCTTTCCAAATGGTCTCCGAGCAGGTCTGTCTCGTTGGTGCCGACTGCTCCGCAGCTCAGTAAATACGACGTTCTGGGCACCTCCAGCACCGTCCATATCCCAGTTGCTGCCGATGCGCACTGCTTCGGTGCCAAGGCTTCAGGCTTAAAGTTGCCTGCCTCTTCTCATATTCCAAGGACCTTCCACCCTGGTATGGACACCATGGGTGGGATCACTGGAAAGTGGCATTGCTGGATCCTGTGGAGACACCATAGTGACCAACTCAGCCCCAGAAGAGGTGACATCAGATCTCCTGAGCCTATGTACATTTCTGCGACTGAAGGACAAGAACAACCTGCACACGGAAAAGGGAGCACCTGACACCTCTCTGACCAATAACAACTCATCCCATCATCTGGGGTGACCAGATGTCCCGATTTTTATAGGCACAGTCTCGATATTTGGGGCTTTTTTTAATATGGGTTCCTATTACCTCCCACCCCCTGTCCCGATTTTTCACATTTGCTATCTGGTCACCATACCCTCACCGGATGAGACTATTACGCACCCACCTCCAGCAACAACTGTTGATTTTACTCATTTTCACAACTTCTTCAAAAGAGTGGTGAACGCGCTCAGGATTACTCTGGAAGAGGTGTTGAAAAATCAGCATGAGCCGACCGACATATTACAACCTTCCAGCGCATCCAAGATGGCCTTCCCTATTAACGCAGCCATTATGGACCCTGCCAAGAATATCTGGCAAACACTAGCCACTATAACACCTGTTTGCAAACACGCAGACCGGAAATACGATGTCCCATCCAAGGGCTCAGAGTTCCTTTTCATACACCCAGCACCACATTCACTGATAGATGAAGCAGCCAACCAAAGGAACAAACAGCAGCATTCCCAGTCCACCCCCTCTGGGAAGGACAGTAAAAGACTAGACATACTTAGCCGAAAAGTTTATGCATCATCTACACTGCAATTCAGGGTGGCTAATTACGCGACCCTACTGGCCAAATATGACCACAGAAATTATGGGAAACTCATGGACTTTATTAATGATATCCCAGAGACAAGAGAGAACAATTCAAAGCGGTAGTCTCTGAGGGACAAATTATTTCTAGCACAGCACTACAGGCTGCCCTCAATGCGGCTGACATGGCTGCCAGGTCCACCGCGACAGCCGTCATGCGTCAGGCTTCATGGTTTACATTATATTCTTTCCCACGCGAGATTCAAAATACCATGGAAGATCTCCACTTCTGTGGAGAGAAGTAATTCGCTACAAAGACCAACAAAGTGTTGCACACCATGAAGGACTCCAGAGCAACTCTCAGATCCCTAGGCCCACACACCATCGACTAGAAGGAGACAATATAGGTATCAGCCTTATCAACGCCCATGATATCTGGCCTACACTCAATGATACCGCAAGCCATATGATCAACAATGCCAGAGACGTAGGCACCAGCGAAGTCGTCGGCACCGTCTCAACCCCCTCCACCTAACGAGCAGATTTGAAGCCTTGGTCAAGGGTACAGAAGACCTCTCACCCACTCCAGCACTCATACTACCTACCCAGTTTTTGGGACACAGTTTGCTCCCTTTCTGCCACAATTGGCAGGCCATCGCTACGGACAAATGGGCGCTAGAGGTCGTCAGAATTTTTTCAGTCACCTTGAGTGGAGCACCCACAGGGACATCTCTTGAAGGAGAAGAGGAGGTTCCTCATCTGGGTAGTAACTGACGTTCTTCAAGAGGAGTGTCTCTGTGGGTGCTCCACTACCCACCCTCTCTGTTGTAGAGAAGGAACTGAGGCGCCCAGTCGTGCATGTGCACTATTGAGGCACAGCTGGCGCATGAGGCCTGTGCGGGCACTGCTGTAAAAATCTCAGAGCGAAAACTCAGGAGCGCACCGACACCGGAGTGGAACACCCACAGGGACACATCTCCTACGTCAGTTACTGCACAGATGAGGAACCTCCTCTTCATGTGAGTAAAAATTCTCAAGGTAAGGGCCTGTTATCCATTACACATGAAGCAAAACGTTCACCTTTGCTGCTGATTCACAAGAGAAGTTTGCCATAGACATTTTATCTTGTGGTTTTGTTTGCCAGCCTGCTCTAGCTAGAAAATGTGCTTTCTTCAAAGAAGGCAAAGATGATGCAGCATCCATCATTTTAATTTTTTAAGATTTCATTAATGTTTTAATTGTTTTATGTTCTTATGTTTTGAGTTGCTGTTGACCTTGAAAGTGTGTGTGTATGTGTGTGTGTGTATAAATTTTTATATATATATAAAAATATAAAAAATTAACTATTACATCTTTAAGAAAAAACAAAATGGAGGTTGCATGGGATTTGTACTTTTCATCAAGGACCGAAATACAGATGCCATTGATTATCAGCATTCCAACCTGAATGAACTAGAATCTTATTTCCACAGGGCATGTTTCTGTTACTGTATTAAAAGTAACTGGCAGCAGACTTCTGAATCTGCACAGATACAAGTGTGGGATCAGGGTTGTATTCCATAAGCGTTAATTTCCATTCTGAAGACATAAAAGATGCTGCTACTCTTCCAGCTTTGCCTGGTTCTGTGCCAGGAAAATATGAATATTCAGTAATCTGTATCAAAACAATACAGTTGAAAGTCTCCTTCTAGTTGATGGTATGTGGATGCCTACAGTTGAAAGTAAGGAAATATTCTCAATCAGAGTGTGCCCACCAACCAGGCTTACTTTCCAGAAATAGTTTTAAATCCATCTCAGAGGGGGAAATAGCAGAGAGAAAGAAGAAAATTTTTCTTGGAATTTTCTTGGAAGAAAATTTCCATAAGAATCTGCAGTACCTACAATTTTAGGTATTTTTGCTGCTTCAGTGGAGTTAGTCAAGATCCATTTATAGGAGACTGTTCATACCCATTTTGAAAAGTGCACTTGTATAGTACTGGTCTGCACATACTGTGTTAGCTTAGGCAGTCCTTACTTGAACGAGGAGTCCTTTCTCATGCAAGTATTTTCACTGACCTCAAAAGGAGGTCCTCCTGGGAGCGTTACTTGTAAAACTAAGGGTTGCAGGATTGGGCTCTTTACTTGGATTATTTTACACCATAATGAAATGCAGCGTCTGGGCATAGAGCCATCCACCCTTAGGAAACTCTAGCTAGTACAAAATGCTGCAGTGCTTCTCCTCAGCAACACGAGCTCCGCAAGCTCATTGCACCCATCCTCTGCTCTCTACACTGGCTTCCCATAGCATCTCAAATCAAGTTCAGGGTCTTGATCCTTCTCTTCAAGGTGCTCCCTGACCTGGCCCCAGGATAGCCAGAAGAGCCTACAGCTCGAGGATGGGTACTGTGGTCAACAGCTCCTGCTCCAAGACTGTGGAATGAACTCCCGAAGGAACTAAGGACCATCGCAAACCCCGCCACCTTTCACTCCACGTGCCGGGGCATTTCTTTGACTTGCCTTCTGTAGCATAAACCCAGAGCAGCCTGGACATTTTAAAAAAAAAAAACAAAAACCACCCTATGAACATAAAACACTCCACTGCGTCTTCTCCTGGAGAGGGGATGAGAGAGAGAATGAACCTCAAGTGACTGATGTTAGTCCTTTTCCTCAAAGCACTACTGGAAGGCATTCAGCTACTACGGCGATGAGGATGGTGTAAGAACCTATATTGAATAGAATAGTCCCCAGTGCATTTTAAAAGGATACCACGCTATGGAAACAGATGCAATTTCTGGTATTCATCAATAACCCAGATATGCCAGGTTTCATCTGTTTATGGAATTAGAGCCCAATCCTCAAAGGGGTCAAATGCCTTTTTTTGAGGTTCTGAGCTTCCTGAGCTCTCCTTGAGGTCATGGGGCACTGGAGTTGCTTTTGTACTTTTTACTGTATGGAAAACATTCTAAAAAACGCAACCGTTCTGCAAGGGACTAGAACAGAGAAGAAACATTTAACTAGCCTCCCGAAGAAATATTCTCTTCTTAACCTCCATACTTGGACAACCGCTTTCTGTATGCTTTGATACCAGACTGTGTACGTCATTTTCCCCCTACAAACACCAGGAATTTCAGTCCTTAACTGCAAGAAAGGGCCATCTGTAAAACCTGAACCAGTGAGTTTTAACTTCTTAAGCAGTCAACCTTTTTATATGCATGGTATTTCGTTCTGCTTTAAGGATGTGTAAAACCACAGCAAAGTCTCTCTTACAAACTACAGTGTAAAGTGCAGGTAGATGGAAACCATGCCCTCCAATACAAGAGTCTCTCTGGGTTTAGTAACATACATCCCAAAACACATTGCTCAGAAGCAAAATTGTCTACCAAGAATTAAGTGCAATGTAAATTCCTTGTGCTCATGAGAAAACTGCTTATCTGCTCTGAAAATGAAGGCCACTGTCTCAAATTTAAATTATAAATAACATCTAGCTCCAAGCTGACTGAAATCCAATTTGCCCATGATCTTGCAGGCTGTGCAGGGCCACAGAAGACTACGTTTCTCAAGTAGCTGTTAGAGAGACAAGATGAGTGAGGTAATACCTTTTACTGGACCAGGGGAGAGAGACAAGGTTTCAAGCTATACAGAGCTCTTCTTCAGGTAGTTGTTGTCATTCCGAGAAAAATTATATTTGAACCAGCAGGATTAATTTGAAAACTTGAACTTTTATTCGGGTGACCAGGGGCAGGAGATGAGGAGAGGGATTGGAGGAGGAAGGCACAGGGGGACATGATAATGTAAAATGTTTGGGTTTAGTTAACAATGCCTTTGGGAGTTGCTGTCTGTTATATGTGGGCACACCCTTCTAATGCCTACGTTCATTGTCTTGACAATCTATGTGATCTTATAGTGAAGTGGGGGGTGTTGGTTATTTGGCTTACACTACTGTCTACGGGTTCTTATCAGTGCTCCTTGTTCGGAGCACCCCCCCCACACACACACACACACCCCACACACACACACCCCCACACAGCAATCCCTGATCCAAAGAGTTTACAGAGAGGGATTTTCCAAAGCCCTCACGTAACTCTGCTCACATTGGACTCAAAAGGAGATCTACCCTTGCAACAGTCCTGTTTGGTGACGTAAGTAGCAATGTTGAAGGGTAAAATTTTCAAAAGCATATAAGTCACTTAGGAGCCAAAGTCCCATTGAAAGTGAGTTGGGGCTTTGGCTCCTAAGTCACTTAGGGTATAGTTGCACAGCAAAGAAAAACCCGTGGCTGGCCAATGCCAGCTGGCTTGGGCTTGGGCTGTGGGGCTGTTTCATTGCTGTGTAGACTTCCGAGCTCTGGGACCCTCCCACCTCGCAGGGTCCTAGAGCCTGGGCACCAGCCCAAGCCCAGGATGAAACACAGCAATAAAATAGCCCCGTGGCCTGATCCAGCTGGCATGGCCCAGCGGCGGGTGTCTAGTTGCTGTGTCGACATATCTTTAGGTCTGTACTGTGCTCAGAACTGTGATTGCTGCTTGGTATGCATACCATGCTAGCTCTAGCTAACAGAGCTAAAAGTAGCAGTGAAGATGCAGTCCAAGCCCACTGGAGACCCCACTATTTATTGCCAAGTCCTCTGGGGACTATCCCAAATCTACTGGGATTTTGACTGGTGTTTGCATGGAGACTCTACTTTGCACTGCTACCCAGCACTGTAGTAGCCGAACTCCTTATGTGTAAAACCAATAGCAAAGTCCTGAGCAGACTTGACAAAGTCTCTGGTACAGCTCTCTTCTTGAGTCAAAAGTCTGCTTGGCGTAGGGTGATGGTTTTCTTTTTAGTTTTGTTTTGGTGTGGGGTTGCAGTCTGGGAATAGCTGGGTAAAAATTCCCTATCCTACAACCTGCCTAATAGCTCCACATCTGAGGAGACTGCTGTGGGGAATAACTTTTCACTTGATCTGGCCTGTGTTTAAATGTAACCCACCCTTTGGTAGCACAGTGGGAAATTCATGTTTGGGATTAGTTTGCTAGAAAAGCCCCCATGGCCTGATGTGGGAGATGGACAGGTCTCATGTAATGCATTCTGTGTAAAACAATCCTATTTGGACTATGGGAAAATCCCCTGTAGCTGGTAACATACTTCAGCACCCCCAAATAGTTAAATTCCACATCTTATGAGGTCTTTAATTTTCAGAGCTGAGCCCAAGGCTAAATTCTGTGCCTGGCTTCACTTGTAATTGAATAATCATGTCTGCAGGTATAACTTACAATCCACTCAAAAGAGTAATTGTCTGAGAATGTATATGCCTAGAGTCCTCTCTGCACCTTTCAAATAGTGAATTAAATCCCTCTAAAATCCAAGAGGCCCCTGGCTATCTTAAGAGCCTCATGGGCTTGCTTACCACAGAGGTCTGGAGTGGAGAGAATGAAATTTGAAGTTTGATGGGCCTTATTCTCCTCTTGCTTACCCCAGCATGAATCAGGAGTCACTCCATTTTACTCGGCAGAGCCACTCAGATATGAAACTGGAGTGACTGAGAGGAGAATCAGGCCACACTGAATGTGGGTTCAAACCATGTTACCCCTTTTTGACCCAAGTGGTGAGCCGGTTTTCAGGGTTTATTGGGTTATTTCCATTAGGAGAACAAATTATGTTGGAGTGAGGTATTTCTCTGCGCAATCCTTTTAATTTCAAAGAATGTACAAAGTCCTGTGTCCCTGAACACTAGGAATCAGATAAGACACACACACACACACTCTCTCTCTCCCCCCCCCCCCCCATATTTGTTACAGGTCAAACTACCAGGCCATCTCTGCTCCTTCTTTTTGGGTAGGTCTACACTGCAATTAAACATCTGTGGCTGGCCTGTGTCAGCGGGCTCAAGCTTGTGGTGCTTGGGCTGCCGGTCTCTACAGTGGCAGTGTAGACATTTGGGCTGGAGCTGTGAGACCCCTCCCCACACCTCAGGGTCCCAGAGCCTGGTGTCCAGCCCAAGCCTGAAGTCTACACCGCAGTTGTACAGCCCCCCAGCCTCGGTCAGTTGGCATGGGCCAAGTGTGGGTGTTTAGGCATACCTTTGTGTCCTGTGAACCCTTTATCAGCTGTAGCAGCCTTTCCTTGTCACTCTTTACAGACTACATTGTTTATCGCTTTTGAAATATTTCAACCACTTTCCACCCATTCCTCTTTCCCTCCCTAGTTTTATGGGCCACCCTGATTCCGTTCCAGGAGAAAGGGGAGCACTTCTTAGCCTTCCTTACCTTTCTGCTCCTTCCTCTATTAGCTTGCAAGGGGCTCAGCTGCCTAGGGTGCTTATCTCTTATTTCACCAAGTACCTTCATTTTGCTCACTGCACCAAGTTTCCTCTCTAAGCTTATCACCTGCCTAGGGTCTTAGTTTTCAGACTCATATGCAGCAGCTTACAGAGTCCACTGTCTGACCTTGAGCATTTATAAGACTCCACATCTTCTTTCTTTAACTCCATTCCTTGAAAATCACCTGTTGGGTAATGGAGTTTGTCAGCAAAGTTGAATTTCCCAACTCTCAGGGAATTTCCCATAGGGGTTGCTCTTCTCTATAGCAATAGAAAATCTGTTTTTGTCATGAGTTCAGGAAGTTGAGTTCCCCACCCCAGCTCCTGAATTTTAAAAGGACCTAATGTAACTTTGCTTCGCAGTGAACGGATGATTAAAATGTTCCATAGCGGTCAATACTCTCCGACTATGGTCAGAGGAGGGTGATGCTGCGGATGTCAGGTAATAATGCAATATGAATTAGGTCCTCTTGTGATAACATAAATAAATTCTCCACCCAGTGCAGGACTAATACGCTAAACTCCAGGGAGCAGTACCAATGTAATTCAGAGGAGAATTTGGCCAGTTACATGAGTTTGTTTTCACTGCAACAGTTAACTAGAGTTACTCCACTCAAGCTAGCCTAGCTCAAGTGAGAGCAGCACTCAAGGGACACAGAGGTTTTGTCTGTGCTGCAATAAAAGACCTGGAGCTGGCCCAGGTCAGCTGACTAAGCTCATGGGACTATACAATTGCAGTATAGATGTTCAGGCTCCCAGTTGGGGTCTGGTGTCTGAGTCCCTGTGAGGGGAGAGGGTCTCAGAGCCTGAGCTCCCGCCCAAGCCTGAATGTTTACACTGCAGTGTTATAGCCCTGCAGCCTGATCGCCCTGAGCCTAGGTCAGCTGATCAGGGCTGTAAGACTCAGTGCCACTGGGGTTTTTATCACAGTGTGGACATACCCCAAGTGATTGGATTAGCAGCTGATGATTTCTTGTAATTCAAGATTAGCTCCAGTTTCTTGAACTTCAAACCCCACCACCACCACCATCAGCTCCCAAAGGGCCAGCTAGCTACATGACTTGAGGTAGAGATTTTTGTGTGTGGACAGGAGTCAGGTTAGGGGCAAAACTCGAGTTATACCTTGAGCTAACAATGCAGGGAAGACAAACCCAAGAACTTCGTAATTCTGTTTATCCTGATGTTACCAAGAGCACTATTTTGGTTCCTGTTCAGATCTAATGTTCAAAGCTACCAGAGGAAGCCTTTGCATTTAACAACACCAACAAGTCCATATTGGTTCTATAAAATCCAGGAACTGTGACACATATCCTTGAGTGCCACCTACTGATACCTTATCTATTAGGTAACAATTCTGTAAAGATTCTGTAGCAGTTCTGTCACAGGATGTGCCCCCATATGCTGCAACTGTTCAAGCAACCAGTTCTGCTAAGCGAGGTGCTTTGGAGACCCAGCTGTTCTCCCTGGTTCTAACAATAACATGGCAAGGGCAGAGAAAAGGGCTCACACTGAGCGGGGGCAGGGAGTGGCCAGAGCGCCTTTTGCCAGCATGCCCTCTCACCAAACCTGAAGGCTTTTAATAAATCCTGTTTTCAATCCTTTGTTTTTGTTGTGCAGGGTACAACATAAGTATTCTTCACTATTTCCCTACCAAAGCCCGTCAGAAGGGTGTGGTTGTGTATTTAAATAATAATTTAAATTTATATTTGCTTTCATAGAGGAGCCCTAAGCAGAATTCACAACTTTGGATAAAACCAAATCAGTAGAAAAATAAAAACTGAGGCTTGCTTCCCCCTTTCTACAGTTTACTTAAATGTTAATTTAAAATGAACTGCCTTAAATGCGCAAAATAATTGGATTACCATTCCAGTTGCATAGTTTCATTTAAGAGCTTTACAGACGTTTGCAGTTCTGTTTCATTCGGCGTCATGAGGAGCCTTCGGAAAAGGTGAAGATTGACAGTGAGAGAGGTTTATTTTCACCTAGAATTGGGTGACTGGTCTGATTAAAAATGACGAGGAAATCACAGTACTCTTGAAATTAAAAAAAAAAAAAAAAGGCTTTCCAAATCTGGCAAAATGATATTCAGTCCACCCCAAAGAGAGACAGATCCAATCACCTGCAAAGCAAGGTCAAAGGCAACTATGCTTAATACAAGATAAATGGTGGGAGAATGTAGCCGAAGACACTCGGTGGTATGCGGAAACAAGTGAAACAAAGAAGGTCTTTGATTCTTTGAAGCTAGTCTATGGACCTTCAAAGGTGGGCACAGGTTCGCTCATGATGGCTGATGGCAGGACAGTCATCAAAGATAAACGTGGCATGGAACAGAGATGGGTTGAACATTTCAGCCACCTACTGAACAGACAATCTTCAATTGAAGCAAGTGCTACTAATCAGATACCTCAAAAGCCAGTTCAGTACCACCTTGACTCACCACCCTCACTTGAAGAAATAGAAAAGACAACCAGTTTGATGAGCTCAGGAAAGTCCTTGGGCAGAGATAGAATACCGGCAGAAATATATAAATCTGCAGGTCCAAAGATGGTAACAGCACTCCAGATGATCCTTACTGACATCCGGGACAACGAAGAAATGCCACAAGACTTCAAAGATGCCACAATTATTCCTTTATTTAAAAATAAAGGCAGCAAAATGGTCTGTGAGCAGCTTACTAAGCTCAAGGTCAGGGAGACTTTTCCTCATCTTCTAAGAGCAGTGCTGACCAGCACTGTACTCCTTCCAGGACACAGAATGGAGCAGGTCCATGTAATTGCTCCCCAGTACTAGGGATGGCTCCAGCGTTTTTGCCTCCCCAAGCGGCAAAAAACAAACAAACAAAAAACATTGCCACCAAACACAGAGACGGAGTGATGGTGTGGCCGCCGAATTGCCGCCAGTGACCGAAGAAGAGTCGCATCCCCGCTGCTGAAATGCGCTCTGACGGAGTGGCCGACGAATTCCCACCGCCGCCAACGGCGGATTGCCGCACCAGAGCCCGACGTCCTGCCGCCCCTTTCCATTTGCTGCCCCAGGCACCAGCTTGGTTCGCTGGTGCCTGGAGCCGGCCCTGCCCCGCCCCATACCATGCTGAGACAAGCGAGAGCCTGTACTTTTTGCTCTTCAGTTCTAGCCATGCGGCCTCCGTTGAGTTCAGTACTGATAATGTCAGCACCAGCTGTCACATTGCAGGGTTCAATCCAGACCAGTGAGAGGTTGTCACCTCCTGCCCCGTAACCCTGGGTGCCTAATAGTGCTTTGGTGTTGAAGCTCCCAACCTAGGGTGCTCAGAAACGGCCTGACAGCATGCAGGTCACATCCTGAGTGTCTTCTCTGAGCTTTACCTTCATTGTTATTCCCTGGAAGTAGAATTGTCACTTTTCAGGAGACTTGTCATTTTCTTCAGATTTTTTCCTAAGAAAATACTCCTCCTTGTTTTGGCTCGAGAGCAGAATGTTACCTTCCCCCTACATGGGGAACTGTATAATTAATAGTGTCTCTGTCTGAGTTTGTATATGACAAAGGTAACTCATGAATATGTTGTATGGGAGATTTTTCTGATGGAGGTTGGGCCAGCTAGTTCCTTTCCAAAATAATATATAAGGCCAGATTGTGACACCCTCACTCACAATGGTTGTTTCCTAACTGCACAGATAGTTCCAGTGGTGTCAGTGGGGCCTCTCGTGAACTAATGTGCTATTCAGCCTGCGTGTGGATATCAAAATTTGGCCTGCAGTAAGTGGTCTGTACTGTTTGGTTTACACTATCACTTTTTAATTGGGCAGGGTAATTTTAGAGTAGTGGAATGTAACGCTTTCCATTTTGTTGGCACTGGGGATGCAGTGCATATCTGTCCACAAATCCATCCAATTTGGGGTTTGCTGAATCGGTCAGATGGACGTTGCTATAAACAGGTGAATCTCTGATTACCCACCTGATTGTGACCTTTGGAATCTGCCCTGCTAATGGTGTACCCTGGCTGGTCAGTCTGTGTAAAAATTTTCAAAGTACCTAAGAGACAAGTCCCATTTCCCAATGTGACTTAGGCACTTAGAATCCATTAAAACCCAATGGGGTTTAGGCTCATAGAGCCAGATTTTTAAATGGGTTTAAGTGCCTAAAGGATGCAGATATGTGGGTAGTGGGATTTTCAGAATTAAAATCAAGGGAAACTACGTGCTTAGGCCTAGATTTTTAACGTTAATTCGGTGCTGCCTTCAGCATTGCAGTGCCTAACTGATTTTGGAGACTAAATCTTATTTTCAAAAGAGATTTAGACACTTATGAGTCAAAATCCCATTGACATTTGGGACAATGCCAATGCTCTGAGCATGATTAAAGCTTACATCCAGTGCGTTGGTGGCATCCTATGACTTGGTGTATGGTACTTTAGTATAGCAGGACTTCCTGCTTACATTCAGGAGGAGCTGAGTACCCTTGCTGAGAATTCTTCTGCTTTTCTATAGCTCCTCATGCTTCCACTGGCAATGGGGAAGTCAGGCATCCCTATCCCTACTCTGTCTTTCCAAGAGCATAAGGCATTTCTTTATAGCCGTGGTAGATTGTGAGATATTGGACCTCTATAATATTGATATTACTGTGCATATACTGGTTGTTTTAGGTAAGTTTGTAGTGGTTTCAAAAGTATACTAGTTCTAACATTTCCTTCCCCGTTCGGTGTGTACTCCTTGTAACTAAGGGCTTCTCTACACACTGAGTTAGTCCCCATGAGGGGGGTGTAAATTCTAGTGCACGCTATCAAGTTGTACGCTAACTGGCCTGTGGGGATGTTAATGTAGTACTGTTTGCAATGGGACTACATTAATGTGCACTAGGGAACTTTTAATGCTCGTCATCAGGGTCCTCATGGGCTAGTTAGTGCATAATACAATAGCACGCACTGGAATTTTCATCCCTCTAGTGTGGGCTAACTCACAGTGTAAGCAAGCCCTGAGGTACCCTGGTTTTTCACACAGTGGAATACCAAAAACTCCTGGGATCTCTCAAGCATTTCTAAAATATTTATTTTGGGGAAAGTATGTGACATACTGGGTACAGGGTAGTGTCATGGGTGCTGGAACAAGAGGTGCTGAGGGGGTGCTGTCTCTCTGTCTGGCTTGAAAGTAGCGATAAGAACCCAAATACATGGATTACACGTTCAGCACCCCCACTATAAAAATTGTTTCAGCACGACTGGCTGGTGTGGTTTGAGATAGAGATTTTATTGGCATCTGTTTAAGATAATCTCCGTCAAGCCACTCTCGAGTAATATGACCATCCCACACTCCTGCTGATGAAAATGCATACCTGTCATATGTTCACTGTATATCTCACGTGCACTCTGATATATTAGCTAGGCACACTGTTTAAAATCCTTACTTATAAGTCAGCCCCTCCAGCCAGCCCCTTAATTGTTTTTAAGGTGCCCAGAGCTGCACACCGTATGCTCTTTGTGGAGCACAGTACCTTCTCTCAGCCCAGGATTAGGTACTATTGCACAGACATCCTGAAAGTAGAGTGCATGGGTTTGGCTTGTTTAGACTTGATTCCTTTTGTTCATCTCGCAGTGCCTGATTCACTTTTGCATTTTTTTAGTCTTGGCTACTTCCCAAGTATTTTTCTCCCATTTTCTCCCTGGTTTGGGTGGTTATTCCCCAGATGCATCACCTCACATCTACCCAGATGTAGTATCTTATTTCCTGCCCATGTTTTCAGCCTCTCCAAGGGCTTGTCTACATACAGAACCGTTGTCAGTATAGCTATGTTGGCATAGCTACCTCGAGCCCCCTAGTGGATATACAGCGTATGCCAACATAAGGAGTTCTGCCGGCATAGCTATACCACTTCCCCAAGCAATATGAGCTAAGTCACCAGTCTTCTGTCGGCATAGTTGCATCTACACGGAGGGGAACGGGGGTTACTCTTAGCCACCATAACTATACTGGCAAAACTTTGCAGTGTAAACCAAAGAGCCTGATCCAAAATCCCTGACAGAATCCCATTGACCTCTGTGGGCTTTGAATCAGGCCTGAAGTGCAGTTAGTTTGTTTTTCAGCATCTGTACGTGAGCTACACGACCCTCTCAGTTCAGTGTCCCCTGCAGAGCTAATTAATGTCCTGTTTCCCTGGCTTCCATATTATTAATACATTGCTAAATAAAAACGGGCATAGCAACAATCCCTGCTGAGCCCCAGCAGAGCTTTCTTACACACTGGAGAATTGCCATTTATGATTGTCCTTCGCCTAGGGCCCTTCAGCTATTTTTCAGTATATGTGACAGTGCTCACACCCTACCTATTGTGAGTTAATTTTATGCCAGTCAGATCCAAGAGGCAACATAACAATCACTTGACTAAAACACATCTGTCGCACTGCTTTTTATCTGTGACACTTTTAAAAGGGGTGGGAGAGATCTTGCGGCTGTCAGGGCAGAAAGGGGATTGAATAAACAGAAAATAAAAGTGGAAATAGTTGGTGAATTAAGCAACTGCAGGATAAAGAAAAGTAAACTCTTCTTTTTTTGACGTGCACAAGAAAAAATCCTTAGATCAAGCTGGTTTAGGTTCAGTCTTGTCACTTTTAATCATGGTGCTGCTTTTAAAAAATGAAATTAATCTCCATCTTAAACTCCATCATGCAAAGATCTGCACAGCACACGTCTGGTTAGAAGAGCCAACTCAAGCATGTGTGCAAAGGTCCCCAGTTGGTTGTTTCTTTATTGAGCATTGTGTACAACCAGGGCATATTATTATTTAAAGAGGGATACTGTAATTAATATTGCAGACTAGCATAGGGAAATATACCCTAAGAAAAATCATGCTTCAGAAGATCATTACGGGGCCTATTCCTTACATGAGCAAAGAGTCCAGGACACGTGCAGCAGGAGAAGCCTGTGCCTGCAGATCTGTCCTTAGGGAGTGCAGAAAGGGAGGGTGGGGTTTCTGTGGTATCTATATGCTTTCCCACTGGAGCCCCTCCAGAGGGTTCTGGCAGGGTGGGTACAGAGGGGTCAGAGAAGGACAGGGAGTGTCCTTGCCAGATTCTCCATGCAGCCTATGAGATCTTCTGGGAGAGGCAGGGAAGAACTGGCACAGGAGACAGTATCTGCAGCAACCTGTGCTGCCGCCAAACTCCATAGTCAGGAACACATGTTAAGAGGGAGCAGAAGATACTTGGCTTTGACAGATCTCCAGGATCTATGGGAAGCAAACTTTGCAATTTTGGAAGAGTCTGGAGAAAGCTCTGTAAGTGCAAACTCATGCAGGTTTAGGGGTTACTGAGCCCTGAGATCACTGCAGTGACCAGAGAACCAGCATGAGCTATGAATGTATCTCAGAGCCGGAAACTGGGAGCTCCAGAATTGTAATACGTGTCTGCTGCTGCTGTTTGGCCAGGGACATCCCCTGCCATTGTTTCCTGTGGGGTGATACTTACCTACCTCACAGGGGTGCCATGAAGATTATTTAGTGGATGTTCATGTATCACTTGGAAAATATAAAGCATCGCAGAAGAGCCAAGCAGTAGCATTCCTCTGATTATTTTAGTTTAGAATTGGTAGTGGAATGATACCCAATTTGGTTCTGTGTTGGGTTTATAACCATGAAACATTCTACTACCAAACCAGTCTAGAAGTTGTTCATTAGCAGGATTGGGATTTTAATGGTGTGAAAACAGTAACTTATTTACCTTTTGTGAATGGGATTTTTTCCTCTTTTTCAGTGAGGAGGCCCCTGTCATACACAGTTGAGACTTGGTGCATGGGTTGAAAACCCCCCAAAACCTCAGCAAGCTCTTCAGATCATGGTCTGGACAGTCAGTGTCAGCAGCCAGGCTCTAATCAGAAACAACATTTTCCTAGTAGAGTTTTATTTTCCTCTGGGAATTTTTTTTCCTGCATTGGCAACAGGATTTTATTTTACAAATGTAGTGAAAGGGAATGCTGGGCTGTAATTCAGCTGTGCGGTACATAGGAATAATATTGTATGTGGTATAGAATAGTATGTGGTAGCAACTGCAGCTGGTAAATGCACATAGGCCAATTTTGTGGGATGACTTTCTCTTGAACCAGTTACATCTTCCTTTCCTCTAGCTGAGCTTCTCTCCTAAATTGCAATGTCATAACAAGAAAAGGAGTACTTGTGGCACCTTAGAGACTAACCAATTTATTTGAGCTTTCGTGAGCTACAGCTCATTTCAATGGATGCATACTGTGGAAACTGCAGAAGACATTATATACACAGAGATCATGAAACAATACCTCCTCCCACCCCACTCTCCTGCTGGTAATAGCTTATCTAAAGTGACCACTCTCCTTACAATGAGTATGATAATCAAGTTGGGCCATTTCCAGCACAAATCCAGGTTTTCTCACCCCCCGCCCCTTTTTCCAAAAACCACACACACAAACTCACTCTCCTGCTGGTAATAGCTTATCCAAAGTGACCACTCTCCCTACAATGTGCATGATAACCAAGGTGGGCCATTTCCAGCAGAAATCCAGGTTGTCTCACCCCCCACCCCCATACACACACAAACTCACTCTCCTGCTGGTAATAGTTCATCCAAACTGACCACTCTCCTTACAATGTGTATGATAATCAAGGTGGGCCATTTCCAGCATAAATCCAAGTTTAACCAGAACGTCTGGGGGGGTTGGGGGGTAGGAAAAACAAGGGGAAATAGGCTACCTTGCATAATGACTTAGCCACTCCCAGTGGCCCACCTTGATTTTCATACACATTGTAAGGAGAGTGGTCACTTTGGATAAGCTACTACCAGCAGGAGAGTGAGTTTGTGTGTGTGGTTTTTGGAAAAAGGGGCGGGGGGGTGAGAAAACCTGGATTTGTGCTGGAAATGGCCCACCTTGATTATCTTACTCATTGTAAGGAGAGTGATCACTTTAGATAAGCTATTACCAGCAGGAGAGTGGGGTGGGAGGAGGTATTGTTTCATGGTCTCTATGTATATAATGTCTTCTGCAGTTTCCACAGTATGCATCCGATGAAATGAGCTGTAGCTCACGAAAGCTTATGCTCAAATTGGTTAGTCTCTAAGGTGCCACAAGTCCTCCTTTTCTTTTTGCGAATACAGACTAACACGGCTGTTACTCTGAAATGTCATAACAGTAAACATGAAAGCAGAGCACGTAAGGAACAGTGACATTTAAACAGTATTAAATAATAGTGCCATTATTATTTGTTTAAATATATAGTTGATTGGTGAAAACATTGCTATAGATGGTCTTAGAAGTCAGATGAAAAATTTTGCAGCAAAATGCAGTCAGGAAATACACCTGAGAGTACTGTTGTTCAGTCCTGGAGATACAGCCATTGCTGCTTTTAGGGGCCTAAGAGAAACCATCTGCAGCTCTGTTTGGCCATCTAGTGGCTTAAAGGTGTTATGTAATTTAATTCATCAGCAGTCCTCTGCGTAAACCTTTACTGTACCGTGTTCAGTAAATAGTTAAACTGAAAATGATTTATATGCCATGACACTGCAGTTTCTTTATGGTAAAGATCACTGTTTTTCAAACTCATATAGACAGTTGTCCCAGATAAAATGTACAACTAATGGTACATAGGGAAAGATAAAGGTAGCACAGTCAAGTACAAATGAGGTCAAAGCCGCTATTGTCCAATAAGCCATAATAGATATTAGGCTCCTACCTCAATAATGGCAGGTCCTAGTTTGAAAGAATCATTTGAGGCTTTATTATATTCTCCATAAAGGTCATCATATATTTTCTGCATCACATACTTTTAGTATGCTGTGCTCATATTTCATGTGACATTAGCTAGATGGTATCAGTGATTCATCATGCTGTCCCCATGATTCAGGCCTGTAGGAATCACTCCACCTGGTCTATGCAGACATGGGGGCTATGGGCTATCTCAGCTATTGTCAGGACAGTTGTAGTTCATGGGATGTTTTCACGTTGTTGTCCAGATTTACCAAAATATCAACTACTTTTAAAAAAAAAAAAAGTATATTTTCTTCTGCCGTGTGGGAGTATTGATCACATTCAGCACTTGAAGAAAGATGGCTAACATTCTGACCTTGCAGAGCAGAATTATCAGCATTGTTTGCTCTCAGCAGAATTGCTATGTAGCTCAGCCATGAGCAGACCCAGGCTCAGTAGGCGGGAATGACACTATTCTGAGGAGCAATGGGTCTGATCAAAAGCCCACCAAAGTCATTCCACTGACCTCAGCCAGCTTTGCATCAGGCCTTGTCAGAACAGTGAGTTGTTAGTCAATTATTTGTAGAGCGGGAGCGCTTGGAGGCCCCAGCCAAGGTCTTATGTTCTAGAGACAAATAAAATGTTTCACGCTGTGATCCATGCTCACAGTTGGACTTTTGTGCGACAGAGGGAGTGTGAGGTCATGCTGACACCGAGAGGGAAAGAGACAAAAGTGAACAAAAACAGTGCCCATTGCCAATCTTCATCTGATCATGTTGATCTTGTTTGGGAAATGAGCAAAGGCCAAGAGCTTTACGTACTGTGGGATGATTCTCTGGGAAGGCTAGCAGGCGTGGGGTAGGAAACTATGCTAACATGGATTCGGAACTGTACATGCTTCTTATCAGGGAAAGAAGTAACTTGATTTTAACACCTGATTCTTGTTTTACAGTTAAACACTGGGTTTCACACATGCAGAGACAGAGGTTTAATATGTTCATTTTGGTTTAGTTTCAAACCCTCTTGCCGTGTTGGTGGGTGAACACAGGGTGTCTCTCTCCTTCCCCTTGAAGAACCAGGCTTCCTTTTTTCAAATTGACGTGCTTTGGCCCCTGCCTGTCACCTTAATTTCTCTTCAGGTAAGCAGTCCTTCAGAATGCTGTATAATAAAAACAAGGGCTGTGGGGTGGACAAGTCATTCCCTTGGGTGCTCATGGCTGACAGCCCTAATCCTTGCGGTGGGCCCTGCAGTCCTTTGACATGCAGAATCAGAACATCCCATAAAATCACCGCAAGGATAGAAATGGCATGAGGTTATGCCAAAGGGCTGCAAAAAAAGCTCCACGCGGTCTTATTTTTTTAGTTAAAGTTGAGGACTCAGCACTGCAGGAAATAGGGCCCTGACTGCAGTTTTGTGCTTGTATTTCTATACAGCACAATATCACGTTTCAATGTAAATCTTTTGGACTCTTTTTAAAATAACGATGTCTTCTCTTAATTGAGATGGTGTGCTTGTTAAAATAATTCTTTGGTTCTAACTCTTCAAATCAGCATTTCCGGAGGCATAACCTAGCCATAGAAAAATACAGACCCTTTCCTGACTGTACATGCGTCTCTATTATAAATTGCCAAAACTGATCTATTTTTATATCAGGACTCATTACACATGACTTGTGATCTCAGTGAAATTGCATTTCATTGTGGTGCACTGGAGCAAGTCTCTTGAGTCAGTGTGTATGTGGCCTAGATCCAGTCTTTTTTCTTGCAGAGTCACAATGTCTTTTTAAAAAATTGAATTATTTTCTTAATATTTTCTGTAATCCCGGAGACAAAATAAAAATCCATCTATCATAGCTGCAAAACAGTACTTTCCAGAAATCTTTGGAAACACAAGGGTTTTTTCACCTTAAGAGACCTGATCATTTTTTGTCATCCAGCTCTGTGCATCTTGACTTCCTGCCTGGGACATCCATTGCAAACACATTCATAGGGTCACAGCGCCATCTTTGATGCTTAATCTAACCATTCGTATTCTCAAGTGAAGCAGCTATTCAAAGAAAAACAAGACATGTCCAGTCACAGCTACTCTAGGTTTTAAAAGCTGGCATTTAGTGAATGTTTTATGACTTAGATGATGCGTGGAAATATACAAGCAATCATTTTCTATAATGAAATTATCATCTGCATCTTAATGTAATTAAGTTAATGACCACACTGCCCTGAATTTTCCTGCTGACTGATACGCCAAGGAAAGCGGCGTTCACTGTGTTATAGTGAGCTGTTGCTGCATATATTTCTGATGGGCAGCTTTATGAAAGTCCAGAAAGTGATCTCTCTGACCAAAAATCTATAGGCAATCGGACAACATTTTTGTGCACTTAGCTATAGTTATGAGTAAAAGTTTTTACATACTTGGAAGACCTAAAACACTAGAGACCATTAGGTTCAAGTCTTATGTGGGGAGATAAGGAATAAATTGAAGCAGAGCATCCTTTATCGGACAGAATGTTCACGGGAACTGGATCGAGACTACGGCGCTCACTATAACAATGAACAAGAATGACAAGAGATTTATCCATGATCAGAACAAGATTGCAGTTCTGCAGCGTACTTAAGCATGAGCCTAACTTCAAGCATGTAAGTAGTCACATTGAAATCAATGGGATTAACCACAGGCTCAAGACCCTGGATGAATTGGGACCAATATGCAAAATTTATCCCCTAATTTTCTCTCAATAAATTATTTACACACGCACACAGATGCATACAACATGCTCACAAACATACACTAGCAAAAGATATTTGTTGAGCTGTTTTCCCTACGTAAATAGAGAGAAATTACTTGTAAATATGCAGGGAGTACTCAGATTCCAGGGTGATATGTCATATAAGTACCTAGAAAAATGGATTTTAGGAGACGGGGGATTAGGGTCATTTCCCCCCCAATTCAAGCACTGAATTTGTCCTATGAAGGTATTCTGCCTGACAGTGGAGAAACAGGCTTCTAAGACAAAACCAGAGTCCTCTGGTACGAACTTCAGTAAGAGAAGCACGGAATGCCTATTGAGTCCACTGGGTTGCATCAACATCTCAAGTGAAATGCTTTTGTACAGTAAACCCCACAAAAGTATAATATAATGGCATGTATGGTATTCTAGCCAATGGCGAATTTACATAACAGAGCTTAACTCTTAGCTCTATTAGAGGAACAATATTTTACCTCTTTGATTAGAGTCCCAAGGGAGTGATTTAATACAATAAGAATGAATTCATTACTTCTTTTTATAATAAGCAAAACTGATTTTGGCTGTAGCCTGCACTATGGAATCCCGACAAAACAACCAAGTCCAAGGGTGTTTTCTCAGGCAGATAATTTCATAGTTAAAATGGCTCCACAGTTATAGTGCAAAGACTGAAAGTTTTGCTTCAGGAAATGCGACAGCTTTCAGTCCATTTTGAATTGGCAGAGGGGTAGTTGCAGTCGATCAAAATGCCCTTTGATTTCTTACAAGAATTTTCATCAAAACGCATTCTGATTTTTGCAAGACTTCAAAGGGCAGTACATTATACCTGTAAAAGGCCTGTCAAATTTTGCTCCAACCACAGACATGCATAAGGAAGGAATTTCACAGTGGCTGAATCTGCTTCCACTTACAACTTGCATTCTTTTTCCATGAAATGTGAATATCAGTTTAAAAGTGATTCTGTGTACTTGGGAGGATGGCAGGAAATGATGGACCAGCCAGCTGCGCGGGCAGGTGCACAGAATATTATTCATTCACAATGCAAAGCTCCTGGTCTGGTAGTAAACTCTAGGGACTGGCTGTTAAACTGACTCAGACATAAATTAAAGTTGATGACTGATGCTGAGCAAGTGGTTCAGTAAATTTAATGCAAATCTGGTCAGTGTACAAGCCTTCCTCAATATAGAATCATAGGACTGGAAGGGACCTTGAGAGTTCATCTTGGCCAGTCCCCTGTATTCCTGGCAGGACTAAGTATTATCTAGACCATCCCTGACAGGTGTTTGTCTAACCTGCTTTTAAAAATCTCTAGTGATGGAGATTCCACAACCTCCCTAGTCAATTTATTCCGGTGTTTAACCAGCCTGACAGGAAGCTTTTCCTAATGTCCAAACTAAACCTCCCTTGCTGCAATTTAAGCCCATTGCTGCTTGTCCTATCCACAGAGGTTAAGAAAAAAAATTTTTCTCCCTCCTCCTCGTAACAACCTTTTATGTACTTGAAACTGTTCTCATGTCCCCTCTCAGTCTTTTCTTCTACAGACTAAACAAACCCATTTGTTTCAATCTTCCCTCATAGCTCATGTTTTCTAGACATTTAATCATTTTTGTTGCTTTTCTTTGTGGACTGTAAACCTCAGTTCATGATCACCCACTCCCTACCCCAAGCTCCCCTAGTCCTCCTTAACTTTTGTCCATGTGTATCTGACCACCATAGAGAGCCGTCTATGTGGTCCTATAAAGGGGAGAATGGCACCAGGGAGGCCAAAAGTGGGTCGACCTTTTCTCCCTTCATCTGTCCTGGAAGGCTGAGATCCTTGTCAGAGTGTGTGCTTGTGTGAGAAAGAGAGAGAAAGGGCTCCTCTATACACAGATCTGTGGGGCATCATCTGGCCACAGTTAGGGCATATCTACGGATATGGGAAGAAATCACACTGGGGAGGCAAAGAAGAAAATCCTGTGCAGGACTGGAAGGAAAGTGATAAATTGAGGCACCAAAAGTAAGCCAGAAAAACATCAGGCCCATTGGAGAGATCCAGGTTCATCAGAACTCTGAGAAGTAAGGGCTTTATAAAAAATCATCATTGGTTGTATGTATCTTATGCTCTGCTTTGGCCTCTTGTTCTTGAGCAGACAAGATCCTGGTACAAGAGGGCACAATCCTGTTGGCCCTCTGGTGCTACCACAATAATAATACTCAGTGATAAACAATTCTGCATCTTAGAATCATTTGTCTTCATCAAAATCACACCAAAAAAATAAATTTACAACAATATCGTCTACACTATCCCAGAATTAAACTCTGAAGCTTATGCTCCGGCTTTCAGTGGTCCCTTCGAAGGCTCAAGTGTGTGTTGTGTTGTTGGATTGCTCAAAGATGTTGGGAAAGTTTCACGCTCCCTGGAAAAGGGCTTTTAAAAGAGAAATAATGAAGCAGAAAACACACACTCCTAGTCAATAACTGATAGAGATACAATGAGGGGCTACAGGTAATGCTGGGTCAGGTGCACCTTCTGATGTTACATGAACATTGATAGTTATGAATAAGGACCGAGATACTCTTTCCCCACCCCACCCTGTAAGGCCAGATAAAATTTTATTGCAAGAATCTTGCCAATAGGCTTTCAACCCTCCTGCAGCCCTGAGATTTGAACGTTTGTTTTTAGTGATATTTTTGGATATTTCTGCACAGTGTTATTTCCCTTAATTATAATGTTGGAGGCAGCTTTTAAATTTCAGTCTACATTTTAACAGTCCAATTATCTTTTTTTATAATCTGCAAAGTCGCTTGACAAGTCACTACAAAAAGTCTTTACATTTCACTAGCCTAGGGGATAAAGCATCTTTAAAAGCATGATGTGAAACTATAGTTAAAAGATAACCCGGTGGAATGTGTGTGTTCCAAAGTGGATTCATCCATGAGACTTGCACTATGTTCGAAGACTGAGGAGCAGCAATGGAAGGGCCACCTTCAGCTGCTTCCTCCTTTATGCCACCAGCACATGGCCAAACAGCCTTATTGGGCAATAGCCATCTGTTCTTGCCAGAGCCTCCAAGGACCAATAACTGCTGCAGAGGACCAGATTCTGGGCTAAATTATGCCAGTGACTCCACTGAATTAAGTGCAATTACTCTTGATATATACTGGTATGATTTGGACCAGAATCATGCCCAGAAGTTTGTCTCCCGGAAACTCAATAATGAGCTAACTAGGGGGATGTTAAGTAGTAGAGCACAACTCCATAGATCCCAGAGAGAAGCCTTCACCCTGGGCTAAGCAAAATACTCCGCAAATGAGCCCCTGTGTAGGTGAGCACAGATATCCTCAAAGAGACAACGAACTGAACAACACAGCAGCATAAAAAGCACACGGATTTAACGGTTTGGTCCCTGCAGGACCTCCGCTATGTTTTTGAATGGTGAAATGGAAAAGTGAGTTACAAAAGGGAAGTCTTACAGCAGTACAGTGGAGGAGTAGCAGAAGGACACCGCAGCAGCAGAGGACAGAGCTGCAGGAACACAAGACGGGCCCAGGGTGAAGCAAGGGGGAAACACTGGAGTAGCAGAAAAAGCAGTAAAGAGGCTCATCCAGGAATTGGAGGAGGCAGTGAAACAACAGCACAGAAGATTCAGGGAT
Organism: Eretmochelys imbricata; assembly: GCF_965152235.1. Taxonomy (NCBI): domain Eukaryota; kingdom Metazoa; phylum Chordata; order Testudines; family Cheloniidae; genus Eretmochelys; species Eretmochelys imbricata. The sequence goes on along the minus strand of NC_135578.1, from coordinate 4,973,912 downwards.
AGGGTGACCAGGTAGCAAATGTGAAAAACTAGGCCACTTTTTTTTTTCCTTTGGAGTGGGGGTGTAGTTGTGTACATAAGACTAAGCCCCTAATATAAGGACAGTCCCGGTAATATCAGGATGTCTGGTCACCCCATTCAGGAAGCAGCAAAAGAATCTTCGGAACATACTCCAAGATTGAGACATTTGAAAAATAGAATCATATAATTAAACTCCTGCATCCATATCTAGGCACTTACATTAAGTTACCCAATTTTCAAAAGTGCTGAACTTTCAGCAACTCCCACTGAAGTCAGTGGGAATTGTTGGGTGCTCAGCACTTTTAAAATCTGCCCCCCAACCCCCATTTAGGTGACTAAATATAGATTAGCAAACTATCTTTAGCCAAAATTTTTTGCCTATCTTGCTCAAGATGTTCAGCATTGTTCCTAGCATCACAATTATAGGCATCACAGAATCAGAACTCCTAAAAATAAATCGCGCTTCAGCACTCATCTAAAATGTTGAACAAAACACAAAGGACAGAGCATGGAATAGGTGCATTTCACAAATCAAAGGAGATAAAATAAATCTTGTATCACTTGAAACATGTCAGCAGGAATGGAGTAAGTGCTGCAACTTGTCACTCAATCAAAATCCTCAGTTGTTCTGCTCTTATTTAATCAGATCTTAATTTAGATAAAATAATATAATGTATTTTTTATTCTTTATTAAGTGTTATATGTACACTACCCCACTTTCCTTATTTATTTCAAATGCACGGTGCAGCTCCATTGGAATCAAAGGTCTGAAATCAGTGGAGCAACACTAATATATACCAGTTGAGAATCTGACCATGAGATCTTATATTTCTTCACTGTAAGCATCAAACAATATTTTCTGCATTGGAAAGTTACCAGGAAGAATAATAAATATCCCCCATCTTGTTCACAAAGTAGCACGGTTTTCTGCTATGCGCCATTCAGAGTATCATTTCCTATGACTTGGCTTTTTTAGTTCTGCACTTTCAGTACAGCCCTTATTAAGTGAGTCATTTTCTTGGTAGATTTTGCTCTGAAATTTTCCAACTAGATGGCACACTATACCACCCAGTGTAAGTGCACTTAATCTTTTATGCTGATGCATCAAAGTGCCAAAAGTGTCTGGCAGCAAAGGTTTGGAATAAGTTATCTATAGCACCGTAGTTCCAAGAGCATCCCAAAGTATTAAAGCTTTCTCATGTGGAATCTGTCAGTGATTCAATAAATGTTTTAAACATGAGGAGCAGGAAATGGCCTTATTTTCTGCTTTCAGCTTAAAACCACAGACTATTATTTATGTTTGCTCCTTTTCCAAAAAGAAATGATGCATTGTCACCAACCGGGAAACTTAAGAAGTCAGTGGATGAATGTGCTTTGGGGGAAAGTGGGAAAAAAAGTAAGAACACCTGTATATTTTCATAGCATCTGCTTTACAGAACTCATATCTCTGTTTACTATTAAAAGCCTCTTATTTGCTGAAGCATTCCCAGACCATATGTTATCAGCAAATATTACTAACCAAATACAAACAGTAATTTTCATTAGGTTTCCTTCATGAGAACAACAGCATTAGCCACAAAGGGAATAAACCTTTCTAAATGTCAGTAAACATACACAGCAAACCTTTGACAACACTGTGGTACATACACATTTATGCTCAGTAAAGCCAAGAAAATATCCACATCAGTAAAATAAAAATGCTTTGAAACTGGATTTAGCGCAGGTTGAAGCTGATACATCATTAGTTGCCATAGTGATGTTCAGCATAAGGGCATAATTCATGTGAGTGAAATATGACTTGCATTCATTCTAAGGACACAGTTCATATGCACTGCGTATTAGATTGTGGTTCATAACGTTAGCTTCAGACCACTAGCAAGGTAGTAGCGTCTTTCCAGAGACAGAAAGAACAATAATTTTGTGGCTACCAGAAAAAGTTATTAATAGCCAAATGAGCTACAGCTAAAATAGTTAATTCTTTTGGGCTCCGTACTCAGAACCCATTTTACACACTACAGGGATCTCACACTCAATCAATTCTGCGATGCTATTCCCTTGGCACAAAGCTCATTGTCATAGCACATATTTATGCATTAATGAATTCAGAACAAACGTATCCTGTCAAAAATATATATTTGCCATGCAGATGGGAAAAAACAACAACCCGTGGCCAACACTTCCAAACCTGGGTGTCTAGACTTAAGGCACCTGAATCTCCCCTGCCTCAGAGACTTCGTTGGGAGCTGTTGGGTGCTCAGCTAACCTGAAAATCAGCCCACGTGTTTGGGAATTCCGTAGGATTTAGTTGCATACGCTCTTGTGGGCCACAGGCAGAACTTTACATCAATAAAGTGCCACCAAATGTGATGTATACTTTCAGCTCCCGTGCTTGGAAATGTGGGCCCTTAGCTAAACTTGTACAGCAAAGACACCACCCATAAGCTATGCTGCCATCCAGATGGAGCCAAAAGTGCTTTCCTCACATCCCTAAATCACATTGGAGCATCCATTTACCCCGATAGCCCCTATCCTTCCACATACACAGTGGCTGACTTCCATTTCATGGAGTAGAGCCACACCATCTCTTAATCTCATGCCATGAAATCAGCAGACAGAATGTGCTGAAGTAGAGTGTCCAGGATGTGATGACTCCCCAGGTCCTTTGCTCTGGAGCACTACTAGGAGAGGCCACTTACATTACCCAACCCAAGGTTTCCTCAGCTGCCTTTGACATAGCCTGATTTAATCATCATTTCTATTCATCTCCAGTTTGTAAGCTCCTCTAGAGAAAACACTTCTACCTGTGACCTTACAATAGAGAACAAAGACACTAATACTCATGAGAATGCATTCAGTGCTTTCATTCATATGCTTCTGTATGTGGCAGAGTCTACAAAATCTCTATTTAAGATATAACAGTGAGCTTTCTCCCATTATTAGTCTTGTAACTTGATCTAGCCATTATGTTGAAGCCTGTGATTTCTATAAATAATGAATAAGCATAACTCTGATTCATATCTCTGTGCCAGGAATCTCTGTGCCTGGATAACTTGCTAGGCCTGTCAACAGACTAATAGCAGAGCATGTAGAGAATGGTTTGGTTTAGATGAGATTGACATTAAAAAAATTATATGTGATCAAGTCTAGTAGACTTTAAAAAAAAATGTATCTTTTTTTTCTCTCACTGCTCCCCACACATTCACCTGCCAGTTAACAGGCAAGAAACTTAATGATCAGAATATCCAAATCTACTTTTATTTCTGAGATAGGCAAACTGTTCTCGTAAAGGGGATCACTGCAGTTGTGTTGTTATGTATTTTTTGCATTACAGTAGCACATAGAAACCAATCAAAATTGGGGCTTCATTGTGCAAGGTACTGGACAAACACATAGTGAGAGACAGTCTCTGCCCTAAAGAGCTCACAAACTAAATAAAACCTCTATTATATACCAAGCTGGGAGGCATTGCAAATGCTTTGGAGGATAGGATTATAATTCAAAATGATCTGGACAAACTGGAGAAATGGTCTGAAGTAAATAGGATGAAATTCAAAAAGGACAAATGCAAAGTACTCCACTTAGGAAGGAACAGTCAGTTGCACACACATAAAATAGGAAATGACTGCCTAGGAAGGACTGCGGAAAGGGATCTGGGAGTCATAGTGTATCACAAGCTAAATATGAGTCAACAGTGTAACGCTGTTGCAAAAAAAGCAAATACCATTCTGGGATGTATTAGCAGGAGTGTTGTAAGCAAGACACAAGAAGTAATTCTTCCGCTCTACTCCACTCTGATTAGGCCTCAACTGGAGTATTGTATCCAGTTCTGGGAGCCACATTTCAGGAAAGATGTGGACAAACTGGAGAAAGTCCAAAGAGGTTATGGAGAAAAGGTTAGGTTAAGGAGAAAAGATGATGAAGCCTAGGGCTATATTGCTTGTCTCCCATCCCTTCCATGGTGAGTATTCCCCTTTGAGGGGACTACTGGGGGGCAGACATGGTCAGGAGTCCCTTGCAAATCAGCTGCCAGGAATTGGAGAGGGAAGGGGGGTTGCAGAGCCTGCCTCCGATTTCCCCTTTCTTCCCTTCCTCTGTTGAGTTCTGGGTGGACCCGTAGCCTGTGTGTGTGTATGTGTGAGAGAGAGAGGAGTGATGAGGGAGGAGCATCCCTGAGGGGAATACTTCAATTGCCAACTTTCACTATTTTGTTGTTTTTTTCTTAAAGCTCTAGCTTCTGGAGTCATGCGACAATGTGAGAATCTCAGCTTCCATTAAAAAATAAAATACGTTTCTGGCCCTGGTTGCAAGGAAAAGCTTGAAAATGTGCATTCTAAAGGCACAAGCACCAGAAGGCAAATAAACAGAACCCCAAAATTATTCTTGTAAAATCTCATGGTTTTTAAGGAAGTCTCATGATTTTGGAGGCCTGACTCATAACTTTTGACCATGTGGGATGGGCAATACTGTTTTTTTCCCCATGGATGTTACCGTAGGAAGAGGTAAGTCAGCCCTATATAGAACATCAAGAAACATGCAGTAAAATGCTATTAAAATTTAAAAGAAGGCACAAATTCATATTTCAGTTCTTTTTGTTCTGTACCCTACTGAATCTGTATTTGTTTAGAGCATTTATCCCAATCCTGCAAAGGAATAACTTTAACGTTACTCAGTTATGTCAGTGGGGCTACTCATGTGAGTAACGTTACTCATGTACCTGTTTGAATGATCCAGGTCTAAGTCACCTACACAGGAGTGCAACTGTTGAACAGACTTCGTGTCACAAATTTCATTAGCCTGTGGTCTTTCTAAATCAAAGCTGAATTTTATAAGAGTTCTGAGAAATGTCACATGCATATTCCTCTTGATAGCCAAAGCCAAAATGCACTGCCATGTGCTAATGGGGAGAAGCAACTGCAGTCAAGATTAGATTCGTGTATTGATTTTGTTATTCAGAGGGGCAAGGTCTTTGATGCTCATATAAACAGTCTGTTCAGTGTTCTACAGGGTTTTGTAAACCAATCTGAGCATGTGAAAAACATCAAAAGTTACAGGAAGGATTAGCAATGGGCCCCAAGTGGTTTGTGCTTCTCCTCAGAGATCCACAGGTTGTGATTGCTAATTAAGGAGTGCAAGGGAATTCAAGAAAATGCCCTTATCAAAGAGACAAAAGCTGGATCTGTCTTCACAGTCATTGTGTAATACAACACGGTTTTCATACTAAAATAAGACATTTAGGTCTTTTAGTATTTCCCTTAATAATAAGGCACAGTAACTCATTTCATGGTAGTATTGCCTAAAACTAACTGATGTTCTTGCTTCCATGAGCATTAGTTTGTTCTATTAGATTATTCTGGTTTTATTTGCATTACAGTACCAGGAGTTTGGCTGGCGTTTCCACAAACATTCACGGACATGAGCTATTTCTGTATCTCTAACACTTAAAGGCTGGGCTGGGGTCATTGTTTCTGATAATCAAATGCACAGCTGCAGTCCTGGGCAAAAGGAGAACACACAGTGTGCCGATCGACTGGATGGTTGACTGTTGATCTGAAGTGTTCATTGGCAGGCACCAGCTGTTGAACTGCTTCCAGATGATACAGCCTGTTTCTTCCAGAAGGGTGCACCTCAAAAAGGCTCGATGCACCCTAGTGATTCACTGGCGTGGGTCGGATTGACTAGACAGTGATTAGAGCAGCAGCAAGCTGTTTACCAGAGATCTGAGACTCAGGTGAGCCAACCCTCCTTTGAATCACATGAATAATCAACCATATCTCTGCTTGCCTCCTGTGGCTCATACCCAGTGTGCTGTAGCTTGCTGTCACAGCTAAGATGTCAGCTACCTGTGTTTAAGCCCCTCATGAGACGTTAGATGAATTCCTACAAAATCTCATGTTAAGGGGCACCCTTTCCTGATATTGATCCACAGGATATTTCTGGAGTCATTTCTGGAGTCTGCATTGGGCCAATAACACTGCCACTAATACTTATCACCATTTGCTACATATTTTCCCAGTAGAGGCAATAATTCTAAATGTTACAGGTGAGCGCCTGCATATACGTTTGAGTAGATTTGTGAGGGAACAGGAAAACTTGAATGACATGAAAAATCTCTAAAAATAAGTAGAGACTAATAAGACTGAGACATCCTTGGATACTTCATAGCCATAATAGTTGTAGATGGAGCTAATTAATTAAGTTTGATCTGTAATACCCATTATAAGACCCTGTCTTCATTTGCTGTGGAAAAAATACTATGTGATCATATAATTAAAGGCTTATCCTAATACATACATCCAAAGCTGATGGTGAAGAGTTACAAAGGGATGTCACTGAAGTGGGTGACAGGGCAACAAAATGGCAGATGAAATTCAATGTTGATAAGTGCAAGGTAATGGACACTGGAAAAAATAATCCCAGCTATACAAGCAAAATATGATGGGTCTAAATTAGCTGTTACCACTCAAGAAAGAGATCTTATAGTCATTGTGGGTTGTTCTCTGTCCACTCAGTGTTCAGCTAACAGAATGTTAGGAACCATTAGGAAAGGGACAGATAATAAAACAGAAAATATCATAACGCCATTATGTAAATCTGTGGTACATAGGGTGACCAGATAACAAGTATGAAAAATCGGGACGGGGGTGGGGTATGGGGTAACAGGTACCTATATGATACAAAGCCCCAAATATTGGGAGAGTCCCTATTAAATCGGGACATCTGATCACCCTAGTGGAAGACCCACACCTTCAATTCCTGTGCAGTTCTAGGCTCCCCATCTCGAAAAATTTATAGAGAAGGACAGCAAAAATTACATGGGGTATGAACAGCTTCCATATGAGGAGAGATTAAAAAGACTGGGTCTGTTCAGCTTTAAAGAAGAAACAACTAAGGGGGAGGATACGAGAGAGGTCTATAAAATCATGAATGGTCTGGAGAAAGCGAATAAGGAAGTGTTATTACAACAAACAAAAGCAAGTATTTCTTCACACAATATGCAATCAAGCTGTGGAACTCATAGCCAGGGGATGTTGTGAAGGCCAGAAGTATAACTGGGTTCAAAAAAGTATTAGATAAGTTCGTGAAGGATAGGTCCATCAATGGCTATTAGTCAAGATGTCCAGGGATGCTCTGAGTGTCTCTAAAGCTCTGACAGCCAGAAGCTGGGACTCAACAACAGGGGATGGATCACTCAATAGTTGCCCTTTTGTGCTCATTCCCTCTGAAGCATCTGGCATTGGCCACTGTCAGAAGACAAGATACTGGGCTAGGTGGACGATTCATCTGACCCAGTACGGCCATTCTGATGTTTGTAAGGGGGCTGAATTAAGGTTGTCTGTGCAACCTTAACTCTAGCATGTCCTAACTTTTGAGCGCTTGAGTCTGCAACCTTAATAATGTTCTTTTAATGTCATTTTTTGGATATAATTTTACATAGTCCTTGAATAATATTTCTGCAAACTTCTTTGGAATCAGTTATGTCACTATAGAATAGTGGTATAAGAGGTAGAGTTGTACAGATAGACTTCTCCTGTAAAAAAGGTGATTTCTAATAAAACAACTTTTATTACTAGTTAGACAAGTCCATTCCAGTTTCTCACTGTCAGCAATAGTGGCTATGTACTTTGGTGCAGTTTTCAAAAAATAAGCTCACTAATAACACCAAGGCTCATTTAGATTACAATGGGAGCACTTCTCAGAGCTCGCTGATACCTTGAGGTAGGTTAAAGCAGGTGGCTGCTCAAACAGTGTTGATGCAGGAGAAAGAACATTTTAAAGTGACAATTTCCTAAAAACATTCCAAAAACATGGTTTGTGCAGTGTCTCTAATACAGCTGTTATCTGTGGCAGCCAAACTTCCTCCATCAATTCTCTCAGGATCCACAACCTAGTTCCTGGAAAAGCAAAGTGTCTTTCTGATAATAGATTTACAACTAAAATCCACCACTGAGTAGGACCCAAAGTAAGAGGTGCAGCCATGAGTGACCCATGTAAAACTGCACACACATTATGGCTGAAATCTCATCTAATCTATCACTCAGTTCTGAAAGTTGCAACCTTTATCTCCAGCCTGTTTTAATAATCCGTCATCACTAAAAATTACACACAACTGTTAACGCTTTGTTAAATCAGGTATAATTTGCAGCATGTTTTTGACCATCCAGCTGATGTTTATCACTACTTATTTGCCCTTTTTGATACAAGAAATGTAGCAGTTCTATAGCCATGGAACAGGCTGCTGCTTCTCTGCAAACAGGATAGAGATGTGAAAGTTTGAAATATCCCATATGGCAAGAAAGCTCTTAGAAAGCAATTTTCAGATTGCAGGCTTAAGGAGAGCCACTCCTGAAAACTCATCTATGTGCATTAGTGACATCAGTTTATCCTATGATAACTGCATCATTCACATGTCACTGTATATTTGAGAGGAGGAGATGGAGCATTTGTGTTATCCTGAGAAATCGCTTGCCTGGCAGTTTGAAAAATGCTACTGTTCTAGGAGTTGGAGTTAAAGCATACAATGAGATATTGTCAAGGAAATAAACAATTTAGACCAAGGGTCTTTTCTGGTAGGCCTAAAATTAGACCTACCATCCGTATGTTAGTTTAAGTGCTTACACATGCTCTTCACCTGCCGTCCCTGTGCTCGGTACAGGTAGGGCATTCAGAAACACAGCCCAACAGTTCTGCTTCCCTCTCTACTACTGTATATTTCATAGTAATGGGGCCCTGCCAAATTCACAGTCCATTTTGGTCAATTTCATGGTCATAGGATTTTAAAAGTCGTAAATGTAAGTATTTCAGCGAGTTAAATTTGAGATTTCATCGTGGTGGAATTGTAGGGGTCCTGACCCAAAAAGGAGTTGTGGGGGAAGTCACAAGGGGGGGCTGTGGTACTGCTACCCTTATTTCTCTGCTGCTGCTGCTGGTGGCCGCGGCACCTCCAGAGCTGGGCAGCTGGAGAGCGGCTGCTGCGGGCCGGGAGCCCAGCTCTGAAGGCAGAGCCGCGGCCAGCAGTGGCGCAGAAGTGAGGGTGGCCTGGTTTGGTATCGCCACCCTTACTTCCGTGCTGCTGCAGTGCCTTCAGAGCCGGGCGTCCGGCCAACAGCTGCTGCTCTCGAGCCACCCACCTCTGAAGGCAGCGCAGAAGTAAGGGTGGCAATACTGTGACCCCCCCTAAAACAACCTTGTGACCCCCCTGCAACTCTCTTTTGGGTCAGGACCCCCAGTTAGAGAAACACTGGTCTCCCCCGTGAAATCTGAATAGTATTGGGGGTAAAAGCGCACAAAGAACCAGATTTCACAAGGAGTGGGGGGACCAGATTTCACGGTCTGTGACACATTTTTGATGACAGTGAATTTGGTAGGGCTCTACATATTCATGTTAGGAGGAAAAAGCTACGTGAATTAAGAGTCAACTAGTGTAACTAAACACATTTTGAAGTTCAAGATCTTTATCTGTTTGGTGTTTAATTTTCATGCCTTTGAACTTCCTGGTTTCTGCTGAAACTGGAAGCAGAAGGCTATTCTTGCAATAGTTCCAAACTGGAATGAACCAGACAGAACCAGCAGGTTGACAAGAAAAGCCCATTCATACAAAGTTGCCAGCCCAATGGATTTCCTAAAATTAACTTTGGATAAGCATCCAGAGTCAAACATTTGAATGTTTTTCTTCAACTAACTTCTAAATCTTTTGAGATTTTCTTGTTCCAGTTCCTTGCCAGGTGACAGAACAGAGCAGACAGATCGTACAGGGTTATGATGCAAAGTGCATGTATGTGCCAGCAAGCCTGAGGGCGTGTTTACATAGGGACATGCAAGAAAATTAATCCAAATTAACTAGAGGTGTGAATTTAAAATCGATTAGTTAAACCCCTGTGTGAATAGTCTTCAGAATTAAAGTGCCCTTAATTCAGTTTATTTTAATTCACTTCCAAAATGATTTAAGCTAAATTGATTTAAGGCCATTTGAATTCTGAATAAAAATGTTCACAGAGGAATTTAATGCAGTTTAAGTAATCCACTTTAAAAGATAATTCAAATGATCTTTCCTGAGTATCTACATGTAGACAAACCTTAGAAAACTCAGTGACCTACCCAGTGGGATTTTTACTAATATTGTAGCCTCAGTTTCAGAAAACTGGTAGATTTTTCCAGAGAGAAAGTTGGAAAATAATGTTGTTAAAGTACGTGAAATGTTGGGCCTGTCATTCTTGACACTGTCTGTTTCAGGAAAATAGCAATAATATGGATACTTTGTCAGGATTTATTGATCTTTGTCTGCTATATTAAGCAGAAGAGAGAAAAGGGAACTGCCTACTTTAGCAACAACAACTGCACTGATTTTTTAAAAATGGGAGCACAGTTGTAAAGTTCCTGAGACAAAATTAAATGAGCTGTGAAAATACTGAAAATCCATTCTACCTATGATGAAAAGTTTCCCATCTGTCCAAAATCTGGAGAGAAAAAAACAGGCCGAGCACACATTAAGCACAATTAAATGGAGAAAGTTGTGCAGTAGAACTTCATTAAATCTCTGTCCACTAATCTGTAAACCCAGTAATTCCCACACAGACCCCCGTGGACTCACCTTACAAAGATCAGTAACAGAAACAGAGCTGTGGTGAAGTCTCCCATTACTAAGAATTTGACTTTGGTTCAGGCTCTTATATGCTCTCCAGCCCCAGGTAAGTTAATGGGGGTTGTATAAATCAGGGAAATATTTGTTGCAGTGTATTTACTAGTATTCTGTAAATCATGAATAGCTATAACTAAATTGCACATATTAAAATGAATGAAGGCAGCACACTTTATAGTGGGATAACCATGATTCGCTGGTTACTCAGTAGTTCACAAATTGTTATGATCTACAGTGGGTTTAGCAAGATTCTGCTGAATGTTGAGGGAGAAAGCCACATGCTCTGTGAAATTAGTTCGTGTTGTCTGCATACCCATAGATCGTTCTGTGACTGCAGAACTTTAGGGAGTAATATAAAGGCTGGTTGGCTATGGGGTTTGTTTATGATATATGGGATATTTAACCTTGAGGTCGCTGTTTTCAAACCCAGGTTACCATTTGATGGGTGATTAGCAGACTTTGTGTAATGAATTAGTGGTCTCCATCCAGTTCTTACTTGGATAGGCCTCCATATCCTCAAAATCAGCACACCTTGGCATCCTTGTTTGCAGTTCCAGCTAATCTTGCTCAGAAGTGACCACTCTGGTTTAAGGCTGGAGCCTATGGATGGGCAATGTGTGGGAGCTTGCACTGCTGCTACGAACGCTGAACCTGTTTTGTGGATAAACAGAGCTGGCAGGGCTCATACCGAAGTAATTCTGGGAATGCAAAATTAATTTTCAACAAAAGATAAAAAGAGCAAGATACAATAGGTAAGAGTAGAACAACAGATAGAAAGCATTACAGACATTATGTGTCTAGAGAGCCAGTATCCTTCTAGTCTATAACTACGCTACAAACTTTTACTGCAGGCTGATTATTGGGCTTTGTTTTATTAATTGGCAAACTAGATGTAAATAAATAAAGTTCTCTTCAAACTTGATTTTGTATTACTTCCACATACTCCATTGTCTTCCAGGAAGAGCCAGTGCGACATTTCTGAGAATCTATCTTGCATTTTCCTAGCAAGTTAATTAACACATTGTCACTCACACAGTTGTATCACTTACGTGTGTGTGTGTGTATGCCAGACAGTGACATCCAACATTAACCATTTACACGCCCAGGTGACAGCACAACTGTCCTGCTTGTGTTTCTAAACATTTCCCTGTGGTTGTGTTCACAGCTGGGGCACTCAAGGTGACTTTACCACAACGCACGCACTTCCTGCAGTGAAGGTGAAGCTGTTTACAGAGAGCACCGGAGTGCTGGCTTTAGAAGACAAAGAACTTGGGCGGGTAAGAAAAATCTCCACTTTAATGATGTCTCTCTAGGTCTGTTGATGAGTTTAAGAAAATATCTGTGGAAGCAAGCAGAGCATTTTGTGATTCCAAGACACACAGCAAAAGAGGGCATGGTGAACACACTCTCTCTCCACAACAGTGTTGGAAACTGATGCAGTTCATAAGTTGTTTTTGGTGTTAGCTTTTAATGGCAGTAGTTCAGCTGGCGAAGCACACAGAACAAATGCAGAATGTCTTTTGTGTGATATTAGCAGTCCTGGATCCCTTAGAAGTGCACACCGCTGAGGGAAAAAAGACAGAGATTCTTTTAAAGCAGAAAAAGGGGTTTAAGGCTAGACAAATGAGTGTGAGGCTGCTTTCATATACACATGACATTCACTGCAGCACTTGGGGAAAATAGCATTAAAGGGGCTGATTTGCATTACCTATTCACCAGGGTGAAATCCTGACTCCATTGAAGCCAGTGGCAAAATTCATGTTGGCTTCAGTGAGTCCAGGACTTCACCCTAGGAGATGAAATATTGCATTACATATGGGAGGTGGATTTCATCCGCCAGTGCCCTCATCAGTAAAAGATTCAGATTCCCTGGCTTTGGCTACAGAACCTCTGATGACCCCTTCCTCCCCTGTCACGTCCCCAACCTTCCCCCGCAGTCACGGCTGTTCTTAATCTGGATTCCACTCTTTGTGGTTGTGTCCACTAGTGCCATTCCCATGGAGAGCACTTGACACGTCAGTGTGTCCATGCCTCTAATCGCTTTCATCACCCTTCTTGTTTCTGTTTTTGAGCTAGGATGACTTCCAGGTGAGGATGTCCCATTGCTTTATGCAGTGGCATTCTAATATTCTCGGTCCTGTTTTCAAAACTCATTCTTTAAACGTTCGAACATGGCGCCTTCTTTTGTGACAATAACTGCCTGCCGAGCAGAGCCCTTCGCTGAGCCGTCCACGGTGACAAGCAGCTCTTTCTCCTGCGTGGGTACAGTTGGTTCAGACCCCAGTTGCTTTCGTTTCAACTGAAGAACTGTGATTTCCTTGCCAGGTGGCAATTGTGAGCAGTGTTGAATTTGCCAGGCTTGGAAAGGAATTAGCAGTGCGTGTTGTACAAAACCTTTTTCAGGCTCTGCCTTGTCCCCAGTTACTTCTGTAATGCTGATGAGCCAGCCCCACTGCTTCAGCGTCATTCTGAGTCCATCTGGGAGTTACAGCTCCTTTTTAGCTTCCCAAACCCAAATGGTACTGGCCAGTGTTGACGAACACAGAGGGTGACATGGTAATTTCCTTTGGAGTACGTCCACCAGCACTTCTTAGCCAGCTGCACTTCAAAGAGGCACTCGGTATGCCTGAAACTGCCTTCTTCTGTCTAGTGATGGTGCTTGTCTGGTTGGGCTGCTTTGGGATTTGTTTTTGTTCAAACAACTAAATCTTGAGCGTATTAAGCCCCTGATTTAGCTGTTCAAATTGACACAAACCTGTCTGAGCTGATGAGGGAAGACAGCAGAGTCTCAAAGGCAAAGGGAACTAATGCAGTTCTGTACACAAAAACATCCATGCCTAGCTGCCCTTTAAGAAGTGTTTTGTGGTCTGCCAGACATTTACAATTCTCGTTTTCTCTGGCAATAGCTGAATTGGGAACTGGCTGACACTTCCAATTTAACTGTTTCAGTTGACAGTGAGAGCTGGAAAATACCCGCAAGCCTTAAATTGCTGCTCCCGGGGCCGTGTTAGACTCATGGGGTGAAATCCTGGCCCTGTTGAAGTCCATGGCAATGTTCCCACTGATTTCAGTGGGGACAGGGTTTCACCCACGGAGGGCAGCAAGGTCAATAAAATATAAGAACACTAAGTAAATTTTTTTAATGAGAACAATTTTAAAATACATCAAAACAGAGGGTCATAAAAGTACTTACCAGGAGGCTGCTTTCCTCAAAAGCAGATGTTTTACTGGAAAGGAAATCAGAGGTTTCTGTCTGCATCAAAGCTGGGGTGGAGGATTTCTGGTCCTTATTCCTTAATACCAAGCTGTGTGGAGAGGGGGGTTCCCTATGCCCCATTGTACTGGAGGCTTTGGGAGATGGTGTGGCAGATCCCCCAATCACATGTCGATGTTACTGCAACAGTCAGGTTGCAGGACGACCCACAGATCAGCTCTGCTCTCCTCCAAGGCCCTGCAAGGAGGACTCCGCCCCAAGTGAACACCCTACCCCTATCCAAAGCCCAGCCACTTGGGCATGACACAGGAGAAAGGTTCTTCCCCTGGAAATAGAGAGCAGATATTTATAACACTATCCCTGCTGCCATTTTACTGCCAAATGCCAAAAACTTCCTTTGAAAAAGATTTTATTTTTAAAAAGTGATTGGAAATGAAAGAGCATGATAACAGCACTAAGAAATCAGGGCCAAACTTCAGGGATGCTGGAATCAAACCTTTCAAAGAATAACGCATGCTCTGCTAGTGTTGCTCAGTTAATCCATATAAATAATACAGTTTTGTAATCATACCAGCGAAGTTTGTATGCATGATTAAATATAAAAGATGAATCTAGTGGGTAAAATTCAGTATGTATAACATTAAAAAAGGTGATGAATGAGGGCCTGATCCAAAATACATTACAGTTGACGGTTGATTTCAATGAGATTTGGATCAAATCCAAAAGGAGTAAGTGAACTGGGGTATCAGTGTCAACGGAATTTTGGTCTCAATGCAGAAAAAATAAATTGTAGTTTGTTGTATCAGCAGTAAATCTGAAGCTCGGTGGAGTATAAAAAAAGGGTGATAAACTGGGTTGGTATTTGGAAGTTGCATGGAATAATACTAGTCAGGAATAAATGATAGAAACACCATAAGTAATGAGGGTGAATACTGCCAGTTATAAAGAGAATTTGCTTGCCTGTAGGCTAATATATTATGAGGAGATGCATGTCACTGCCCAACAGTGGAGACTTTAATGAATTTTAACATGCATTGGTGAGAGTCACAAGAACAGAATGAAAGCAAAACAACACAAACCAATACAGTATGAAAATGAAAAGATCAATAGACCGAAGTTTATGCATCAGGAATGGAGAAAGAGAGACATTTCAATACAGAGAATAGTTGCAAAATTACTGAGCCTTTAGCCACACACATCTAAATGTACTGTAATAATTGGGAATAAATTACATGAAGGGATAGAGGTGGAGTCACTAGGCAGAAATGAAATATTGTTCTCCCAGAAAGTAGTGACAGGCTTGCTCTTTCTATTGTTTCTTATCTGAGAGGCACTGTCCTTTCTAAACAGTGGACCATTGCTTGTCTGCAATCCATGGCCCAGTTATCATCGATGTCAATGAAAATTCCAAGCACACAAAGAGCGTAAAATATTAAGTATTAAATGCCAGGATAATGGGTGTAGAATAAGCAAATGGACAAAAAGATCCTTTTGAAGAATTTTCAGAATTCTTAGACTTACCAGGTCATGATCTCAGCCGGTATAAACCGGCAAATCTCCACTGCAGCCAGTGAAATTCCACTGATTTACACCAGTTGAGGGTCTGGACCATCATCTCTTCCTTGCTGGAGGCGGAAGTGAGAGATGCCGAAAAGGTTATAAACCTTTTGCAACAACTGATATCTTGGCATCTGGTATGAATATGCACCGCTATAGGAATATGCCAGATGTTTTTTATGTGCATTTTAATTTCCAGCCCTGTGTTCAGTCAGGAAGCATAGAACATAGAAGGTGAACTATTGATTAAATTCAACCCATAATTGATTGCTCCAAAAGAGGATGTATGCTCAGACTCACAAAGGGAATGGGGGACTCTTTGAAGACCCCTGACAACAAATTGACCTGTCTGAAATTTTGCCTGCTGCCTCTCATCCCACTAGGTAAAAAGAAAAAAAAAAGTTGGGGGTGGGGTGAAATTTTATATGAATTTCACTTTTCCACCTTTTTTTTTTAATCTCATTGTGTGTTTAGAATGGCTGGAAACTGCAACATTGTTCCTTTAGAGAGACAAGGGGGGGAGGTGACATCTTTTATTGGACCAGCTTCTGTGGGTGAGAGCGAGAGAGGAGCTTTTGAGCCCCACAGGGCTCTGCTTCAGGTCTCCGAAGTGGGTCCAATAAAAGATACTGCCTCAATCCCACACCTTGTTCTTTAATATCCTGGGATTGACACGGCCGCCACTACGCTGCAACATTATTACCTTGTTTTGTGTGTCGCAGAGAAGTCCCTTGCCGGGGAGGCAGCGTAGCTGGGAGTTAAAACGATGTAAATAGCTGTTTGTACATGAGGTACGCACCTGCAGTAATTTGACCTCAGAGGCGATCTGAAAGGAGCCAGACTCAGACACTGACAGGAGCCTGGTGCAGAAAAGAATGGGAGTGGTAGCCAGCTAGCTATCTGAGAACTTCAAGGAAGAGGGATTGTTGTCGGGGCATATATATGTAACAGAGACAAACCAAAGTGCTTACAAAAGCTATAATTTAATGATCCAAAAGCCTGCAGTTGGGAAGTGTTTGTATTTCTTCAATTAATGTAATTTTGTCCTAAGTCTTATACAAATAACAATGAGTCAAGGACATACATCTGCTGAACATGTCTCTCCAGTTGTCTCAGATGAGTTCTAAAGGAGCTCCGACTTCTGCATTTCTGCTTAGCTCTGGTCATTTTCTTAACCTCATCCCACCCCATATGTCAGTTTTGTCATCTAATTGTGTCCTGTATGTCATTTAGGTTGTGAGCTCTCTAGGGCACGAACTGCCCTTTTTGTTACATTTCTGTGTAGTTCCTAGCTCCACGGGTCCCTGAGTTTTGACAGAAGTTCCTAGTAATATTATTACTACTAATAAAAGACTTTTTACCAGTAATAATCTTTATTCTTTTCTCTTCTATTGTGTAAGCTTTACTCCTTAAACTATTTAATAAAATTTTATTAATAGTTAATAATAATTAATAGTTAATAATATCATACATTTAAACAATTTAACCTAGGTCACCAATTAATTAGTTATTTAACAAGGTTGTTCATGACCACCAGGTATTAGCTTCCCCATTCTAATAACAAATGCACCAAACCAAAACACTGGTCTCTAGTAGATATTTCCCATTCTTCCTTATCTTCTGCTTTGAAGGGTAAATAATATATAAAGTGCCCACACTGTAAATAGAATTACAGGCAAAAAAAAAAGTATGTTAAAAGAACATGAAGGTTGCAAAGCCAAGCACTCAAAAATTAGGATATGCCATAAGAATGCACGGGTTCCCTTAATTAACTTGGCCTCCTCATGTGTATACATTATGTGTGTAATTGCATGATCTCTTGCTACTATTCCCCTGAATCTCTGAGTCTCTCCTCTCATTCTGTTCCTTACCCACTTCTACATTCAAGTCAGGATCCTCCTCCTCCTCCGCACTGCCTGGGCACTAGCAAGAGAAACATTGAGAACACGGCTCCCTATTCTCAGGTCCTGTGTTCGACATCATTGCAGCCTCCAGTGGGTATGAAGAGCATTTGTAGGGAAAGCCCTGCTCAGTACCTTCAGCTACTCTGACGGGATGGCATACATTGATTCCAGTCAGCATGTAGGAGCTGCAAAGGGATGGAGCAGGCCCAGTGGGGTGCAGACAGAATTGTCATAGAATTTAGCTGGCAAACTTTAATAAGTCTTTACTGAGTGTGTGCTAACTGAGATTTTTTCAAAGGCTCATAATTGTGCCAAATGTGGGCAAATTTTCCCAGGGACAGCAAAAGGCACATCCTTAATGCTAGAGTGACTTCTTGGCCAAATTTTAAGTCCCTGTTCCAAAGCATTTTTAATTAAAACTTCCCTGAGGCAGCCACCCAGCATGGAAAATTTCAACCCGAACTTTTGGCAAAGTTGTAAGCAACTGAAAACAGGGTATCCTAATGGAGAAAGTCTGGCAATGTTAGCTACTTGCTACACCTGTAATGTCAGTATGAACTGCCCTGGAGCCTGAGTTATCTGTGAAACTGTGAATTCTTTTGCCTTAATCTTTTCTCAGGTGATTTAAAGATGGAAAAATACTGACAATGGTAAATGTCACATATCATGACCACATGCAATTAAATTTTTCAGGACACTGAGAATAATTATGCAGTAGCGAGAGCAGCCAAGGAGATACAATATAAATTAATCCCAAAATAATAAAATTTAACTTAAAATATGGTGAGTGAAATCCTGCCCCTAATGAAGTCAATGGGAATGTATTTTAATTTCCTGTTAAAACCAATGTAATGGGTCATTTCTCTCCTTCACCATTGCTATCTTTGTTATGTGCAGGTGGTTCTTCACCCTACTCCGAATAGTCCAAAACAATCAGAGTGGCACAAAATGACTGTTTCCAAAAACTGCCCAGATCAAGATCTAAAGATCAAACTTGCAGTCCGAATGGATAAACCTCAAAACATGAAGCATTCTGGGTAAGTGCTTTGTTTTGTTCTGAATCAGTTGGGTTTGAGTTTGGATTTTATTACTTGAGCATGACAGGAGTGGACAGAGACTGTTTTATTCTCCAGTTCGCAGATGGATGAAGTAGGCATAAATATAGAAATGGAGCTAGTTCACTCATTTGCAGTGCACGTTACATATTTTAGCATAATCCTTTTAATATGCTTATGTGCATCAACCTAACAATTTAAATCCTTAAGCAGTACTCCTGAAGAAATGACTAAGGATTTTATTTTCTCTGTTAGAAAATAACCAGTGAGATGCTCTGGTCTTTTATTTCAACATCAGTATAATTTCCCAATTTATTCTGTTTCTTCCTACTTTGAATTCTCAGAACCAGCAAACAATGGGCTTTCTGCTTGAGGTATACACCAAGGATGAAGATGAACTGTTAGCATCATTATTTATATAGGGATGTACAATGCTTCACAATTGTAGAATTACATAGATTTCATCTAGGGTTAAACATGAAGGTATAAATAGGAGTAATGGGATGGAATTTAAAGACATTAAAAGTTATACCTGAATATCAGAGAGAACCTCCCAACAGAGATATCCTAAGCCATGGAATAGTCTCTTGAGGGAATGTTGGAATGCCCCATTGACTGAGACTTCGAAAAGTACAATAGACACAGCAGACGGATGTGTCTGGTGGATGTGATTGCGGAGCCATTGTCCATTATCTTTGAAAACTCATGGTGATCCGGGGAAGTCCCGGACGACTGGAAAAAGGCTAATGTAGTGCCCATCTTTAAAAAAGGGAAGAAGGAGGATCCTGGGAACTACAGGCCAGTCAGCCCCACCTCAGTCCCCGGAAAAATCATGGAGCAGGTCCCCAGGAATCAATTCTGAAGCACTTAGATGAGAGGAAAGTGATCAGGAACAGTCAGCATGGATTCACCAAGGGCAAGTCATGCCTGACTAATCTAATTGCCTTCTATGACGAGATAATTGGTTCTGTGGATGAAGGGAAAGCAGTGGACGTGTTGTTCCTTGACTTTAGCAAAGCTTTTGACACTGTCTCCCACAGTATTCTTGCCAGCAAGTTAAAGAAGTATGGGCTGGATGAATGCACTATAAGGTGGGTAGAAAGTTGGCTAGATTGTCGGGCTCAACGGGTAGTGATCAATGGCTCCATGTCTAGTTGGCAGCCAGTATCAAGTGGAGTGCCCCAGGGGTCGGTCCTGGGGCCGGTTTTGTTCAATATCTTCATAAATGATCTGGAGGATGATGTGGATTGCACCCTCAGCAAGTTTGCAGACGACACTAAACTGGGAGGAGTGGTAGATATGCTGGAGAGTAGGGATAGGATACAGAGGGACCTAGACAAATTGGAGGATTGGGCCAAAAGAAATCTGATGAGGTTCAACAAGGACAAGTGCAGAGTCCTGCACTTAGGACAGAAGAACCCCATGCACCGCTACAGACTAGGGACCAAATGGCTTGGCAGCAGTTCTGCAGAAAAGGACCTAGGGGTTACAGTGGACGAGAAACTAGATATGAGTCAACAGTGTGCCCTTGTTGCCAAGAAGGCCAATGGCATTTTGGGCTGTATAAGTAGGGGCATTGCCAGCAGATCGAGGGACGTGATCGTTCCCCTCTATTCAACATTGGTGAGGCCTCATCTGGAATACTGTGTCCAGTTTTGGGCCCCACACTACAAGAAGGATGTGGAAAAATTGGAGAGAGTCCAGCGGAGGGCCACAAAAATGGTTAGGGGACTGGAACACATGACTTATGAGGAGAGGCTGAGGGAACTGGGATTGTTTAGTCTACAGAAGAGAAGAACAAGGGGGGATTTGATAGCTGCTTTCAACTACCTGAAAGGTGGTTCCAAAGAGGATGGATCTAGACTATTCTCAGTGGTAGCGGAGGACAGGACAAGGAGTAATGATCTCAAGTTGCAGTGGGGGAGATTTAGGTTGGATATCAGGAAAAACTTTTTCAGGAGGAGGGTGGTGAAACACTGGAATGCGTTACCTAGGGCGGTGGTGGAATCTCCTTCCTTAGAAGTTTTTAAGGTCAGGCTTGACAAAGCCCTGGCTGGGATGATTTAATTGGGGATCGGTCCTACTTTGAGCAGGGGGTTGGACTAGATGACCTCCTGAGGTCCCTTCCAAACCTGATATTCTGTGATTCTATGACACTAGAAAACTACAATAGGGAAAATGTTCTTTGTTGGCAGGGAAATGGGCTAGATGACCTAACTGGCTTCTTCCATCTTTTGGGCCCAGATCTTCCACTCACATTGAAACAGTGGGAGTTGTGTGTTGTTTCTGAGCACAGAAAATGAGCTCTTCCTCTCATGATTCCATAAACCATATGCACTTCAGCCAATCCTGAGCTGGCCAATTCAATAAACTCATTTAACAAAGAAGAATAATTCCTCGTCCTTTACTTTCTCAGATAGGCAGATAAGCACATTCCCCATACTACCAGATTATAAACCAGATCAGCTCTAGGAGGATATAACGAGATGTTTATTTCTATAGCTACAAAAATTATTTATTTTCATAAAGTTTTGCATCATAATTGATAGATGGATCAAACCACTCATCCTTTTTCCTTTGTCTTCCTCTACCTTGTTTGTCTGTCAGTAGTGAGGTCAGAATCCCTAGCCACATTTGGAGCATAGTTGGCCATCACAGGATTCCAGAAATTATCTGTAGAGGATATTCTTTCATCAGTCATATTTGTTTGCAGCTTCTGATGGCAACTGGACTGAATAGCTCTGGCTTTGGTCATGCTTTTTTGGTCTAACGTTTGATTTAGAAGGTGTTGATTAAAATTATTTACTTTAAAATATTGGTTCATTGCAATATCTACCCTTGGAGCCTGATCTGGAACCCATTGAAATGAATCAGAACCTTTCCATTGACGTCAGTGGGGATGTGAATCAATCCCTACAGCTTCATTGCAGAGAATCTGTGTTAAAGATGTTAGCTAAATATTGTACAGTTCCATTGGTGTATGTCTGGTTGACCACACTGGAATTACTCTGGATTTATAGTGGCATAACTGAGAGCAGAATCTGGCCAAAGTCTTTATTAGAATGTGCTTCTATTCACCACTCACATCCTGGCATGCCACTTTGTTGTGCAGTACATTTAGGTTGTCAATCAATGATTTGACTGTTCAAATACAGAACAACTAAAAACAGCATGTTGCAGTCCTTGTCAGCACTGAAGTCTTGCAATGTTTCACTGCTGACACTTGTTGACAAAACAGCATTTAATTATGAGAAATCAGTTATATGTTGGGATTTTAACTTTTGATTTTTTTTAATTAGCTGAAACAGGAAATCTCTATGCAGAAGGACCCAGAGTGATTCTCAATCTTAGTGTAGAACCTACACCTTTATACATTACCAGGTGTGAAATCCTGAATCCACTGAAGCCAATGGCAAAGCTCCCTTTGACTTAAAAGGATCCAGGATTTTAGAAGGTTTATTTTACTTGTTTGCATATTAATTTATGTTGAGGTCACAAGTTTGCTAATACTAAATCATAACATTTCTTTTACGGTGCCTAATGAAACAGGGTTACCTGTGGGATGAATTGGCAAAAGCCATTCTACCTTTGCACCTAATGACCTGAATACATCTATATAAGGATATGAGAAACCTCCCATTAAAATCAATGGAAAAGCTCCCATTAACTACAGTACCATTTAGATCAGCATGTATAGATGAAGCAAAAGTAACTCACGGGACTTTTGATTATATTCTTTGAATGCTTTTTGACGCCTGATACTGTTCATTTCAACCACATCTTGATATTAAAATTCTGTTAATTGGCTGGTACGCACTGAAGTCTGAAACTGTGCACATTTTATGTAAGAGTCACAGAGTCAGATCCCAGGTTCCCATTTGAGACGATGACAAAGTTCCCATTGGCTCCAATGGCAGCAGAATTGGGCTCTATGTTTTTGTTCCATAAACCAAGACCCCACTACCCAGGTTAGCATATCATGTAGAATTGTGCGTGTACCACAATGGAAGCCTGTACATTCGCAAAGAGTAAGTGTTCATATGGGGTCGCTTTTGACAGACAGGACTACCAGCATAACAGAAAATTACTATCTATGTATTTATTGGTGCAGAAAAAAGGCAAAGGTGTCAGATATCTTGAGAAAAACATGTTGATACAGTACACCACAGTCCCGTTGAATAAAACCGGTAAACCACACTGGATGATGTCTCTGTGTTTATTATTATTATTATTATTATTATAACGACTACTATTATGTTTGCCAGTGTCTTTATTATGGATTGCAATGGCAGCTACAGCAGGTGCTCCATCACGGAGATTAAGCACAAAATTAGTTTTAAAAGCCCTAATTCTTCCTTTATAGGTGTGATGAATTCACTTCCTTATTAGAGAGAGTTCATTTCATCTGAGTTATGGTAACCAGGTAGATGTCTAGAAATTCGCCTTAAATTTATCAACCAGGTGATTTAGTTGAGTCAGTTTGAATTCTACAGTCCCAGTTTTTGATGTTTTGAGTAACCCTTCTGTTTGACAGCTCCCCTCAACAAAATGGGTTTGTAAAGGCTAGAAAGTAATGTTAAGGTGTTTCCAAGATCTTCCACTGCAAATATCATCTGTTCCCACTTGGCTGTACAGTAGCTGTTCTGTAAAGTTAAAGGACCCCTATAGTCAATAACTCCAAAAATGTCCTTTTCTAATTCACACGGCCAACTTCTTTGAGTTGTACAGCTTTTATAGCAGATCAGATCACTTATGCTCCTTACACTCATCCTTACTATTTATTTTTTTCTTTCAAAGAACAAAAAAACAAAAAAGGGAGAGAAAGTTATGCTGAATAGGTACATTTTGCCTTTTTAAAACGTGGCCATAAAAATAGACAGTAATATGAAATTCTCTGAATAAATCATCCCACAAAGAGCTGATAGTGTGAATCCCTGAAGGTTGGTTTCTGGAATTGCCTGCTTGTGTTAGTTCTGGATCCTATTATGTCATCAATATTCCTCTGAAATTTGATCACAGTGGGCCTGATTCTGCTGTCACTTAAGGCCCAGTCCAATGCTCATTGAAGTCTAGGGAAGGACTTCCATTGTCTCCTACAAATTTTGGATCAAGCCCTTTATCATGTTTAACTCCTGATTTACACCAGAGTAATCAAGAGGCGAATCAGCCCCTTCATGTTTGAGAGTTAGCAGATAATGAAATCAAGGCAATTATTGTACATAACACACATTTTCCTGCTTTCATTTTACCAGTTCTCCATTTAAGAGATTTATAGCACATTGGAGATTATGTAAATGTTCCCTGACATTAATAATGAGTCTATAATAGCTTTCTGTGTTGCTATCTTTACAGCTTATTTTGACAGTAGAAATCACAAACGTGTTCTTTGCTAACTGTGCATAGTTTGAGACCCTTGTAATTCTTCCTGGTTTTGTGTTGACTTCCTTGCCGAGCTGTGGAGCAATGACACTAAAAAGCAATAGGAGAATAAGCAGTATGTGTGTACTGAATTCAGCTATTCTGTATTTTTTCCCCTAGATACTTATGGGCCATTGGTAAAAACGTTTGGAAGAGATGGAAGAAAAGGTTCTTTGTGCTGGTCCAGGTAACATTTCAGCTAAAAATTAGTGTTAAATTTAAGACTGTTCAGTAGATTTAAGTTTGTTTTCATAATAATTTTAATTTTAACACTAATTGGTGGTATTGTAAAATCTGTTCTCATAATAATCTGATTTTTTTATAAAACATTTTCTAAAGTATCATTTGGGTGGCAGTGGGGTTCTCGACTTTCTCATAGAACAAAAGTTCTGAAGGAAAATAGCCTCTTGAGGACACATCAGCTCGCAACCTCCAAATCCAATTCCATAGCATTCCTGCAGCTACCGTGGTGTTTGGTAACATGAGGAAGTAATATTAGGACAGGGTTACTGAGATAAGCGGAAATAAATTCACTCTACTGTGATCTGTGCTATTGGGTGAAGATTCTCCATTTTGTACCTGTGGAATGAAATTCTGGCTCCTCTGAAGTCAATGGAAACTTTACCATTGTCAATCATAGGGCTCGTATTTTACCCAGATGTTTATCTCCTCTCCCTGCTTTTAAGCCATCATCGTGATCAGTACTGAACATCCTCTCATTCAGCCCTTACTGGTCACTGTGCAATGTCTTTCTTTCTTCCTATACTTTTTTTTTTTTTTACCCCTCCACTTTTAGTGTCATCTCTAAGTTCAATCATGGTTGAGTTTGGTTCAAAGAAACCAAAAAAGCAAAAACAAACCAGGCAGAAAGCAGGTGCCAACCTGCAGAGACTTGTTTGGGTTTTTTGTTAAGTGAGTTGGTCCAAAAAGTCCCCTGTAAACTCTAGAAGAGTCTTGGTCTGGGCAACAGCTGGGTAGGAAGGGTGTCTGCTTGGAGTGTTCGATCCTTCACCATTGTCAGAGAAGCAGTTCCACTGACCATCTGGAAATGTTGTATAAAGTAGCAGTGGTCTGTCAGTCACAGCTTCAGGACTCTATCAACTCTGGCTAGACAAAGCAGCTGGAAACCTAGCATATCCAGCTCCACTGACAATTCCCCCAGTGGAGTGGACATGTCTAAGAAAAATGAAGTGTGGGCCAGGGTGGATTTGGGATGTAGCCATGCCCATATGTTGCCTCTGGAGCTGTTGTCAGGTGTAAGTTAGAACAGCCCTGAAGTGAACCACTAAGGTAGAAAAAAGCCATCATGGGCCATGGTCCTGTGCTGAGAACAGGTTGGCCAGACCAGAGAATCCAGGCCAGAGAGAGAGAGAGAATGTAAGGCCTGATTCTGATTTCATTTACCCCAGTGCAGATCAGGAGTAATCAAGTTAATGGGTGTAATCTTGCTCCCATTGAAGTCAGTGGCAAACTTTCAGTAGGGTTAGGATTTCACTCCATGTGTGGAACTGGTGGATTTGATTCTCATTTTGCACAAAATTTCAAATTTCAGTCTGAATTCCACTGCCTCTGCCGTTTGACTTAATACTCTTGTACTTTTTAAGGCGGGGACAAAAATGGATTACAACTTCCATGTCCTGCCGCTCACTCTTTATGTGTATAAATCTTAATTTAAAAAGAGGTCATTCTGCTTTGGTGCTAGTCAATGTTTTCATTATTAACTCTGATAATGGAATGAAGAGTATGCTCATAAAATTTGCGGACTACACCAAGCTGGGCGGGGTTGCAAGCACTTTGGTGGGAAAGAGTAGAATTCAAAATGACCTTAACAAAACTGGAGAAATGTCCTGAATTCAACAAGATTAAATTCAGTAAAGATAAAAGGGAAAAGTACTTCGCTTAAGAAGGAAAAATCCAATGCACAACTACACAATGATAAATAACTGGATGGGTGGCATTATGGCTGAAAAGGATCTGGGGGTTGTAGTGGATCAAAAATTGAATCTGAGTCAACACTGATGCAGTGGCCAATATAATTCTGGGATGTGTTAACAGGAGTGTCATGTGTAAGACACGGGTGCTGAAAGTCCTGCTCTACTCAGCACTGATGAGGCTTCAGCTGGAGTACAGTGTCCAGTTCTGGGCCCACACTTTAGGAACAATGTGGGCATATTGGAGAGAGTCCAGGGGAGAGCAACAAAAACAATAAAAGGTTTAGAAAACCGGACCTCTGAGGAAAGGTTAAAAAACTGGACATGTTTAGTCTTAAGAAAAGAAGGAAGAACCTGATAAGTCTTCAAATATGTTAACGGCTGTTATGAAGAGGACAGTGATCAGTTGTTCTCCATGTCAGCTGAAGGTAAGACCAGAAGTAGTGGGCTCAATGTACAGCAAGGGAGATTTAGGAAACACTTTCTAATTCTAAGGTTAGTGGAACAGGCTTCTGAGGGAGGTTGTGGCATCCCCGTCACTGGAGGTTTTAAGAACAAGTTGGGCAAACACCTGCTTCTGCCTCAGTACAAAGGGCTGGACTTGATGCCATCTTGAGACCCCATCCAGCCCTGCATTGCTGTGATTCTATGGCACATTGTTAAAAATGCCAGTTTACACAAAAATGCCAGCTAGCAGAACTGCAGCAGCGTTAAACCAGCAGAGAGAGGATTGCTTAGCATTGTCACTGTAGACAAAGCCACACTGGTTTCGATGGTAATTGGGAGCCCTTGGTATCTTGCAGGAAGTACTCAGTAGGTCACAGGGCTGGGCTCTCAGAAATTAAAGCTTAAACTGTTTCAGGCTTAATTGCTGATAAAGGAAACTACTATGTCAAGGCATTTGGGGAGAGAACAAAGCATTCGTAATGACTCTTTATGTGCAGAAGACACAGAAACATATGCATAGCTAATATGATGGTAAATATTTTAGGGTGCTGTTTTCTATATTATATTATATCTGAATTAACAACCGTATGGCAATATAATTGACAGTGAAGCAATTGGATTTTCCTTTAGCACTGAATTATACTTATCAATTCAAACTTTGTCTCTTCTTTTCTTGTGCACTGGAATTCTCCAAACTAAACGCCTTACTCAGAGAGGTAGCTCTTAGTCCAGGGACTCTCTCTCCTTCCTTGCAAGCTCCTCTGGGCAGTTGCCTTTGACACTGCTTGGAAAGCAAGGTCTGGGCATTATTAGAAATAAATAAATTAAGAATAATTGTGGGTAAGCATTTGCAGGGTTGGACCCTAATCTCCTCATCTAATGAGAAAACCCAATCCCATTTGTCTCACACTGAGTCCTTATTCTGATCCTTTCTACCTCATTATAATTATTTGTATGATTTTTGGATTTTGTGTATTCCTTAGCATGAATTTCACTACTAATCACATATGCGGGCATCCCATATGTGAGAGCATGACTTAAACACATGAAGCCAGGCCACCTTTTCTAATGTTACTAGGTCTTTATTCTTCAAATGGCATGAGTAAGATCATAATTTGGCCTAGTGGGACAGTTCGCTTGAGTAAGGCAAGCAGGATTTAGCCGCTGAGAAAATGGCACTTCTGTAGTCAGTCTCAGAAATTCCCGCTGCCGTAACAACTGCTCTGTTATGTCACTTTGTTAATGTGAAATGTTCTGCTGTATGTCAAATATAAACAACAAATGCACACTGCCCTGTCCCTTAGGTGTAGCTCAGGCCCATTGAACTTGTCATCAGGCAATACAGATAGAATAAAATATTTTGATCTCCGTAAGTTTGTCATTTGCTTTTCATGGGATGCTAAGGATGGCTGCTGGTATTAACACTGATTGGAAGCAAAGGCACTGGTTGGTGCCTGTAATTCACTGGATTCTGCTAAATGTACTGAGCGTGATAATGGTTAATTATATAGAGAATGAAGGATGGGGAGCGGGGACTCATGAGGCTAGACACCTGTTGTGGGGTTCTGCAGAGTCTCCAGAAACATTCAAAACATACCTGTGTCTTTTGATGCAACATCTAGTTAGGATGGGTCTTATGTACCATATATATTGTTGGGCGAGAGGGAGAGGTGTCCTTGACCTGTCTTCCCTTCTGCTGGTTATATTTAGCCATGTGGGGAGGATTAGACTTCATATCTGAGTTTATATGTGTGGGTTGTAATTTTAATGTTTCTCAAGGACTCCAAGAGAAGGATAGGGGATCTTTTAAGCAGTGGTCCTGCCATTGGATCAGCATGGGTGCAAGGAGCTGCCTATATGGCTACAACTGC
The DNA here is from genome assembly GCF_965152235.1 of Eretmochelys imbricata. Classification (NCBI taxonomy): domain Eukaryota; kingdom Metazoa; phylum Chordata; order Testudines; family Cheloniidae; genus Eretmochelys; species Eretmochelys imbricata. The sequence continues at coordinate 4,945,859 of NC_135578.1, read as the reverse complement.
AATGCCCAATTGTGGCATTTTTTAATTTTATATAAATCCGAACGAATCAATAAAAATGGTTGCCTTCTATTATTCTGTCCTCTCCCTTTCCTTCCCCCCCCCCCCCACTTTGCTCCTTCTTTTGCTTCTCCTCTCCCCTCCTTTCACATCCAGTGTATGCTGCCAGTGCAGCTTCAGCCCCACCATAAGTAATTTTTACTATGGGTTCTGAGAGCAGTTAGGCTATTTCCCTCTCCATTTGGAGGGGAGAGCAAATCACAGGCATGATGTCACAGGAGAAATTCGCAGGGGTGGCATTACTGCCACGTATTAGCCCTTTGTTCAGCAGGTGGTCGGGTGTTTCATGGATTGCAGGTATTTATTAGAGTGCTTGATGCGTATCTGGTATGTTTCATATGGGATAAAAAGTGGCTGCCATTCAGCAGAATGGCATATTGCACAGGAAGTCAGACGGAGATGCTTTCCAGGAGGCAAGTCTACTTTCAGTTGTCTTCAGGGTGAAAGTGCAGTTATGATATTACTCACATTTAAAAATGTGAGAGGAGAGTAATAATTCATTTATAGTTCGGCTAAAACAATCATTTCCATTTTTTGCTGGGGCTCTCTGCGTATAAGTGCTCAGATATTTCAGTGATGAGGGCTATGAAAGTACCTAAATGGATGGATAGATCAATGATTAGCTGGTGTGTAGAGGAGAAAGAGTTCCTGTGCTCAGTTTCTATGCTTTGTGTATTGTCCTCTCTAATATACACGCCCCTTCAGTGTGCAGGTGTGTGTCACTGGCTCTGCTAACACACCTCCATGTATTAGAGGACAGGATTGAAGCCAATAGATACAATTTTCTCTTGAGTGTGTCGCCCACCCCCCCTTCTAGCACGTGCCACCCTTTCAGATGAGCAGCAGAAGAGCAGAATACTGATTAGATGTAAATTACATGGCAGAGACTCGTTACTTGCCTCATTTTAAATTCCAAGATATGCAGTGCGAAAGTGATGGCAGAATATGGCCCTAAGGTTGGATGGAAACAACCTCGCAAGTGAGGAAACTGCTTGGTAAAGTCAATTCTAATGCCAGTGGCTGTGGTAAGCAATGAAAGCTTTTAGATCAAAGCTTTTTTACCATGGCTGGTTGAAAAAGGTAGTGCGCATTCATCCTAGTGTATATGAGACCATCACTCTCTCTATAAATGTCTCCTAACTGGCTGCTTCAGCTAAATGTACTCAGCATGCGAATTTCAACCAGCTGGCTGCTGTGGTCCTTGAGAGGCAATATAAAATGCTTAGAGCATGCAGAGCTGGAATTCGTGTATAGCATACAGTAATGCACTGCAGGACATAGTGAAATGAACAGGAGTTAATACTCACGTTGGTTTTGTTGGCTACAACAGAAAATTCACAATTGATTGTAATTCGTGAGGATAAGAGAATTAATTCCTTTGAAATTTCAGACTGAATCTATTTTTGTCATGTTTCAGAGTAGCAGCCATGTTAGTCTGTATGCGCAAAAAGAACAGGAGGACTTGTGGCACCTTAGAGACTAACCAATTTATTTGAGCATGAGCTTTCGTGAGCTACAGCTGACTTATTTGTTAGTCTCTAAGGTGCCACAAATACGTCTTTTATTTTTGTCATGTCATCTTCGCGATAACCCCATTTTGATTCTCTGGCAGCATGTGGGAAGTAACACTTTACAGTACCTGGATGACATGTCTGCCGTGTAGCTTGAAGCCATTTTCAACTGATTGTGCCTGATGACGTTTGTAGAACATTTTGGAACCAGATCAACTTGCTGTAGATTAAAAACAGTTGCAGTATCTGTGCCTGGATCTATAGTTCTAGTGACAGACTCCCTACACTCACTATAATTTAGACTAACAGTGACAGCTCCTGCTTTCAGCAAAACTCAGTTGATTCTGGGTAAGATAAGATGAAATAAGCATTTGGCCATTCCCAATAACTAATAGTACTTAAAAATAATCCCATAAAAACAGAATACTTTAAACAGACATCCTGGCTCATCACGGTAGAATTCTGACGGTAAGGGTCCAAGTACGCAACTCTTACTTGTGTAGATTGGTGTGAGTGGCACTACGTGCATAGATTTCCTGGATCCAGATCTGCCCTTGGGAACACACTCTCACAACTCCTATGAAAAAGTTAATGTGCTTGTTATGTGTGGTAGGTAGGATTGCTACCTTTAAACATTTAGGAATTGAATGTAAAGAGTAATTTATTGATATCTGACATTTTGTTCTGGTCTGTAGTGTTTTTTAGGTTAAGATAGAGTGCCCATTATGTTAATTTATGTCAGTAAAGTGCTTGGAAGTCAATATAGCTATCTGGAACCAGAGGACTAAAATCTTCTGTCACTGTAGAAAACTGTACTGCAGCCAGAAGTATTTTAGTACGGTTTCTGTCCGCTTGGAAGAAAATATTTGTTGTTAGTATAGAAATGGTCCATTTAGGAATTCCTCATTGTCCCTTCAGTAGTGAGGAACCGGAATGAAACTGAATAAGCTGTGTTGTACTCAAAGTGAGGTACAGAAATGAACAGGTATGTACAAAGTTCTAGGAAAAGTGGTGTCAGACAGAAATTAAAAACAGTACTCATGAATATACATGCGTCCCATTTATTAATTATTAAAACAATACACCTGGTGAAGGAATACAGTGAAACAAATAAGTAAAATCTAATTTGCCAATCTAAAATCATTGACCCTTGTCATTTCTCTCCTGTTTTCTCTGTTTTCCCTTTTCTTGTTCTTTGTCCCTTTTTTCTCTCTCACCTTTTGTTCTTCTTCTTTTCTTACCTGCTTCTTACTAAAAGGAATATTCCTCTCCATGTTGTGTCTCCCTCTCATCCCCCATCCCTGTCTGTTCTTTTTCTCTTCTCCCCTCTTGTACCTCTCAACTTTGGTTCTGTGTGAACCTTGGAGGCTGTCAAGTGAATCTTCTGTGTTAGTCATTCCTCTTGGCAGCCCACTCACAAACCTCCATGCAGAGTAGACCACTGGTAAGCTCGGAGAGGTTAGAGGCTGATGTAGACAAGGTGCAATCTCCATCCAATTCTGCAGTGCAATCCAATGGAGAAGACATCTGTGGCTACACAGGAGACAATGAGGATTCTCTTCCCTCACCCAGACACCCCAAAAAAAAAAGCTGCATCCAGACATCCCCGTGGGTTTAAAAATAGTAACCCCCATTTCCATTCCTGCAGATGGCCCAGTCTGACCCTCTGAAATGAACCTTGAATATAAATCTCCCAGTAAGCTAGTTTTTAAAGAATCATTCTTAGACTGTGTGTGATGATCCCATCCCTCATGGAATAGAAAGATTCACAGTTTATCGCTAGATGTGGTGTCAGCTTGTTTCTGAACCCAGGGGTAAATACTTTAGGGCCAGCACTTGTGCATAGACAGATCCTTTTGTGGCAATCCTTCGTCTCATCTACCTGAGCTGTTTTAAATGTGAATATTCTGTACTGCTCCTGCACATTTAATAATTTTACTGAATAGCATTGACAGCATATTACTGTCTCATCTGATACCAGTGAGACCTTGACATGCCATCTTCCAGGAACCTTAAAATAAGAGTGACTAGTGTATTCATACTGAGTTTGGCCTCGTTGGGAGCTTTATGGAAGTTCCATGATTATATTCTTACAAGCCTATTCTCCTCCCCGTGGCATTAGAGAGGATTTCTGCAGTAACTCCCAGGAGACTTATGGAAGAGAGCAAACCAACCCTGCATCTACACACAGGCGTTGCACTGGTTTAACTAAGGTGGGATACTGCACTAATTAAGCTTAAACCTTTTTGACTTTGAGTGTAGACACTCTTATGCTGGTTTGAACAAGGCTTACATATGTGTAGCTTATATCTGTTAAATAATACAATGGGGCAGGCTACACCAATATAAGCTCGGTTTAAACCCATGGAAGAGTGTCCACACACAAAGCTGAAGTGGTTTAAGTTTGCTTGGTACAACATCACACCTTTACCTAAACCAACATAACTTTCTGTGTGGAGCAGATCTTGGTGAGATTTCATGAAAATGCATTTACTTGCAATACAGTATAACTTTATTACACAGTTCTACATTAGGCTGTCCTCTGACCTCTCTACTTCTGAGTATTGTCCTGCCTTTAAAAGCGCTTTATAGTTCCGGTGCTACTTAAAGGTATATCTGCACTGCATTTGGAGAGGTGATTGCATGTAGACATGTGCCCAAGCTAGCTTTACTCTCGTCGATGCAGTACCAGTAGCCGTGAAAGCACAGCAGCATGGGCCTTAGCGCGGGCTGCACAAGACCACCCAGGATCCTGGGTACTTGGGCAGCTAGCCTGTGCTGGAGTCCACAATGCTTCACAACTGTTGGTGCTCCCTCTCGCTAGATTAAACCTCGCTTGGGTGTGTCTGTGCCCTGCTGCAATCACGCCTCCAACTGCTCCGTAGACAAGCTTTAGGTCTCTGACCTCGTCTCTTTTTATGGTGTCGCTCCTCTTGTTCCCTGTGTTCTCTGTCAACACTTTTACTTAGACAGCCTCTCCATTACTGTACACCAGGAAACATCCATCAGCTCCCCCAAAGTGACTTTTTAAAACTACTTATTCCATGAAGCTTTCCAGTCATTCTGTTTGTTTTTACTGTGCCTTGTACTTACTCATGCGTTTAGACAGTAAACTTTTCAAGGGAGGGACTTATTTCTAGGGAGGTGGTGGAATCTCCTTCCTTAGAAGTGCCTAGGGAGGTGGTGGAATCTCCTTCCTTAGAAGTTTTTAAGGTCAGGCTTGACAAAGCCCTGGCTGGGATGATTTAATTGGGGATGGGTCCTGCTTTTGAGCAGGGGGTTGGACTAGATGACCTCCTGAGGTCCCTTTCAACCCTGATATTCTATGATTCTATGATTCTTGGCACCCTTCGTCTATTGCATAGCCCTTTATTCACTTACAGTGCTATATAAATCATATTTTAAACTTGTCCAGAGGACAGTGGCTTTTGGACACTTCTGTTTTCATTTGACTCATCTTACTTTTCCTGCCATATGACATGTAACCTCTCTCTGATGTAAATTAACCCTATGGTAAGTGCTCAAAAACCTGTTATACCACCAATATAAACCATTCGCTACGTTAAAAATAAAAAAAAACAAAAAGGAGATGAGTGAAAACCTGTAGACTAAGATTTGGGCTTGAATTTTAAAAATATCTCTCTCAATTACAGTACCATAACATGGAAAAATATTTTTTTGGTTATGTCAGGCTGAGAAAAGCAAGGTTATTGGAGTTCAAAGGTAATAAAAAAAACCCTTAATCTTACCAAAATTTCTTGTTAGAGCTCCGTCTGTGGTTCGGAACATTCTACTTATCAAGAATAGAGATCATGAAGTATTAAAACATGTAATTTCACTGTTGTTACAAGAAATTTTACCTTGAATCAGTAGAATGGGAGGGGTGATATTATTTATATAATATTGTAAAATTAGAAATACTGACTAAAGTGTGTATATGTGTGTGTGTATATAGTTGATTTGGCTAGTTTCTTACTGGGAATGAAGAATAGTTTCTGTGTCCAAGAACTCTGAGATGCAATATATGTTTAGTAAAGAGATCCTGAAAATCAGCACCCACTTTCTGGGTTAGAGAAGTTTCAGAGTAACAGCCGTGTTAGTCTGTATTCACAAAAAGAAAAGGAGTACTTGTGGCACCTTAGAGACTAACCAATTTATTTGAGCATGAGCTTTCATGAGCTACAGCTCACTTCATCGGATGCATACCGTGGAAACTGCAGCAGACATTATATACACACAGAGACCATGAAACAATACCTCCTCCCACCCCACTGTCCTGCTGGTAATAGCTTATCTAAAGTAATCATCAAGTTGGGCCATTTCCAGCACAAATCCAGGTTTTCTCACCCTCCGCCCCCCCACACACAAACTCACTCTCCTGCTGGTGGTAGCCCATCCAAAGTGACCACTCTCTTCACAATGTGTATGATAATCAAGGTGGGCCATTTCCTGCACAAATCCAGGTTCTCTCACTCCCTCACCCCCCTCCAAAAACCACACACACAAACTCACTCTCCTGCTGGTAATAGCTTATCCAAAGTGACCACTCTCCCTACAATGTGCATGATAATCAAGGTGGGCCATTTCCAGCACAAATCCAGGTTTTCTCACCCCCCCACCCCCATACACACACAAACTCATTCTCCTGCTGGTAATAGCTTATCTAAAGTGATTATCAAGTTGGGCCATTTCCAGCACAAATCCAGGTTTTCTCACCCTCCGCCCCCCCCACACACACAAACTCACTCTCCTGCTGGTAATAGCCCATCCAAAGTGACCGCTCTCTTCACAATGTGTATGATAATCAAGGTGGGCCATTTCCTGTACAAATCCAGGTTCTCTCACCCCCTCACCCCCCCTTGAGGTGTGTGTGTGGTTTTTGGAAGGGGGTGAGGGGGTGAGAGAACCTGGATTTGTGCAGGAAATGGCCCACCTTGATTATCATACACATTGTGAAGAGAGTGGTCACTTTGGATGGGCTATTACCAGCAGGAGAGTGAGTTTGTGGGGGGGGGGGGGCGGAGGGTGAGAAAACCTGGATTTGTGCTGGAAATGGCCCAACCTGATGATTACTTTAGATAAGCTATTACCAGCAGGACAGTGGGGTGGGAGGAGGTATTGTTTCATGGTCTCTGTGTGTATATAATGTCTGCTGCAGTTTCCACGGTATGCATCCGATGAAGTGAGCTGTAGCTCACGAAAGCTCATGCTCAAATAAATTGGTTAGTCTCTAAGGTGCCACAAGTCCTCCTTTTCTTTTTGGGTTAGAGAAGATATTCTGTGCTAGAGAAGCGTTGTTGTCTGTTGCTATAACGGCTGCAGGAAATAAACACAAGTTGTATCGCTAGAGGTTGATGTTAGATTAAAATTGAATCACTCCAAATTTAAATTTTTCTTGAGATCCCTAATTTCAGAAGGGAACTACTTGTAGAGTAATACAATTCTCATTATTGTCATGAAGTAATTGGGAGCTGCCAATGGTAAACAATCAGTAATAAATTCAGCAGTGCGTCCAGGAGGTGGCAGCATTCTACCACATGTAAAGTACAACTGATGGAAAAATAAAAGCAAGAGTGCTCTAAATGCTGTGTTTGAACTGATTGAACTGACTGAAAAATAATGAACTGATTGAAAAAAATGAACTGTTGGAAAAATAAATGCAAGAGTGCTCTGAATGCTGTGTTTGTCGGCACTAAGGTTAATTTTAAATGTATTATTGTTTTTACAGCCTTTTTCATTATTGAATAGCTATGAAGGCTGAGTACATAATTTCAATCAAAGTTCATGCCACGTGCTTATGTCTAGTATGAGTCTGAAAACAATATATGTTGATTGTTGCTCAGTATTCTTACTGGTGGTAGTAAGCATTGCACTTAACAGGTCACTAGTATCTGTCTTTTAATCTTATTCCCACAAATGTGGGGGCTTTAGATTTTTATGAACTGTTCCTGAGAATAAGTTGCCATAATGAAAAAAGAAAAGGAGTACTTGTGGCACCTTAGAGACTAACCAATTTATTTGAGCATGAGCTTTCGTGAACTACAGCTCACTTCATCGGATGCATACCGTGGAAACTGCAGCAGACATTATATACACACAGAGACCATGAAACAATACCTCCTCCCGCCCCACTGTCCTGCTGGTAATAGCTTATCTAAAGTGATCATCAGGGTGGGCCATTTCCAGCACAAATCCAGGTTTTCTCACCCTCGCCCCCCCCCCCCCCACACACACACACAAACTCACTCTCCTGCTGGTAACAGCCCATCCAGAGTGACCACTCTCTTCACAATGTGTATGATAATCAAGGTGGGCCATTTCCTGCACAAATCCAGGTTCTCTCACCCCCCTCCAAAAACCACACACACAAACTCACTCTGCTGCTGGTAATAGCCCATCCAAAGTGACCACTCTCCCTACAATGTGCATGATAATCAAGGTGGGCCATTTTCAGCACAAATCCAGGTTTTCTCACCCCCCCCCCACCCCCATACACACACAAACTCACTCTCCTGCTGGTAATAGCTCATCCAAAACTCACTCTCCTGCTGGTAATAGCTCATCCAAATAGCTTTGGATGAGCTATTACCAGCAGGAGAGTGAGTTTGTGTGTGTATGGGGGTGGGGGGTGAGAAAACCTGGATTTGTGCTGGAAATGGCCCACCTTGATTATCATATGGTCACTTTGGATGAGCTATTACCAGCAGGAGAATGAGTTTGTGGGGGGGGTGTGGAGGGTGAGAAAACCTGGATTTGTGCTGGAAATGGCCCAACTTGATGATCACTTTAGATAAGCTATTACCAGCAGGACAGTGGGGCGGGAGGAGGTATTGTTTCATGGTCTCTGTGTGTATATAATGTCTTCTGCAGTTTCCACGGTGTGCATCCGATGAAGTGAGCTGTAGCTCACGAAAGCTCATGCTCAAATAAATTGGTTAGTCTCTAAGGTGCCACAAGTCCTCCTTTTCTTTTTGCGAATACAGACTAACACGGCTGTTACTCTGAAACTTGCCATAATGAAAAATTCTTATGAGTGCATGACAGTACTTAACACGAACCAGTAGAGGGCAGCAGTGTATCGAGCAGTGATTGAGCAGTGATCTAACCTGCTTGCAAGTAGTTTCATGTCTACAGCTTTAAATAAATCGCATTTTATGAGCGATAGATGCCACAAAAATACATGCTGCATGTATATTTATACTAGAGCAATGTCTCTGTCGTTTGGAGGCAAATCTCTTTGCTGCTTGGCTGCCATGGAGCGTGAACACTTGCACACAGACCATCTTTCAAGGTGTTTCCGCACTTCCAAAAAATGACAAACATGATCCATTAAGATAAGAGTTTTAAAGAACCACATGAAGTCAAAGTTTCATCCAGAAGTCAACAAAATGTCTAAACTCATAAAATTATGTAAGGAATCCAGGCTCTGACACAACCTTAACAAAGTCATTTGCAATAATTTGACAATAAATTTCCCTGTAAGTTCCTAGCCTAAAGCACAGAGAATCCTTTGCTTTCTAACAGTCTTCTTTCAGACATTCCAGATTTTAAAATGCTAAGTACAAGTTGGGTTTTGATGCAGCCTGATGGCCTCCTAAAGGCAATTTGAGAGCTGACAGAGATCCCGGAAGCTGAAAAGGCTTCCATCAAGAACTTGACATTGAATGTATCGTGTCATACAGATGGTAACTCAGAGGAGTGAGAGCTGCCATTTACAGCACCGATGACAACAACTGCAGAGATCAGTGGAATTTTAAGATTGCTTTAATATGACTGGCACCTAGCAATTTAGCTCACATTGTTTGTGACAGGGTGTCACTCTGGCACTTGTCTGAGATGAATGGTAGAGTTTTTAAAGCATGAAACTTCCTCTTTTGGGGAAATAAAAAAACATATGTATCAATGCAGAGAATTAGGAATCAGCTGTAAAAGAATGTGTAAGAAAATGTTTTGCTAAGCATGTTAAAGTCATAGTCTGGCAACGATCAATAAGAAAATAAAATCTCCTTCTTGATCAGTAAATGAGGATATGCCCTGTGCAAAACTCCAGTTATTGAACATCATTTGTAAGCATTTACACTTAGAATCTCCCTGTTGTGGTAGCATGGTGCCATCTTAGCTTTGTGGTTTTCTTCAGGTTAGTCAATACACATTTGCTATGTGCAGTTACCGGGAGAAAAAAGCTGAGCCTCAAGAACTACTGCAACTTGACGGATACACGGTGGACTACACTGACCCACAGCCAGGTATGAGGAAAGGTGACAGGTTTTTGCTAAGAGATGAAGCTTGTCAAATTTATGAAACTGCAAAATATAGCTGCAAAATCAGATCCATATTTTTCTATCTTTGTGACTGGTTGTCTTATACATACGTTTGTGTTTATACTGATCGTTATCTATTCAAAACTTGAAAACCACACAGCCTCTAAGTTGATTTGGGGAAACGGACTGAAGATGAAATATTATCAAATTTCTTTCTTAATGGCACAGAGGCTGGCATTTTCACAGGAACCTAAGTGGGTTAGGTACTCCCAGTGAAACCAGTAGGAACTGAGTTTCTAACTGAGCTAGTCTCCTTTGAAAATCCCAGCCTAAATCTTCAGATTATTCTCCATTAACTGACACACACACACACACATACACCCCTCCTGTGCCAACCAATGTACCTTTTTTCATTATAAAAAAAATACTTACAAGACCAGAGTATCATTTTCACTGATCAGGCTTTTCCAGGGCCTTTCCTGTACCTGTTTGTGTACACAACAGTCCACTTCCTGATCCCTGTTCTCATGTGGAGTAGCACCACACCTTACTGATTTCCGTGGGACTACTTGTCAAGGACAGTGGTACTCAGCATGAGTATCGGGATCTGGTTCTCTGTGATGAGTAGTGGCCCTGCATTCCAATGGGAGCAGACCGGATATGCTACTTTGGGCTGTTGGAAGCTCAGCTGTTCTCCAAAGATGACCAGCTCAGCTTTGTGAAGAACTAGGAAGGACCACACCACTCTAAGCGTGAAATCAGGGCCACAGCAGTGTCAGTAAAACTCCCATTGGATTAAATGGGTCTGGGATTGTCCAGATCGAGATTACTGAAGACAGAGGACTGCATGTATTCGTCCCTCCTAAATGGGCTTCAGCAAGTAGCCAGAAAATAGATGCCAAGGGTCTGATTCTGTTACTCCAGGTTTACACTGTTGTAACTGAGGTCAGAACCTGGCCCCAAATTAGGGAGCGAGAAAGAAACAAACATTCACCCCCTGGAAAAGAGAAATGAATGAAGCCCTGTCCCCACCCCGAGTCTCATTTCGAAGATGAGAATTGGTAGTGGGTTCTATTTAAGGGCTCGGCAGTTCACAGGAGTTTTGCTTGAAAAAAGACTACAGCACCTGGCCCAAACAGCTGGGGTCAAGAGAAGGGCTGGTAAATGTTACATATAACTGACTTCTAGCTTCTGTAAAAACAATCTAATGCTCCATTTTAATGTTAAGATCAAACAGTTTGAAAAGTTTCTTAAACCCTTTGACACACATTGTGCTCCCAGGAACACCAATGCAGCTTGTTGACTCTCCAGTCCATCGAGGTCTACTGGAGTAACTGAGCGCATCTGATGCACACACACGGACATAGATATCCAATGTGTCACCTAGGGAGGTGCTGAATTCTCCGTCACTGGCTGTCTTTACATCAAGATTGGATGTTACTTTTTAAAAGGAATGTTTTAGCTCAGTGAGCTGAAAGCAGGAATCATTGGGTGAAATTCTACACCCCGTGTTATGCAGGATGATCTGTTCTGCTGATAAGCTCTGTGAATCTGTGTTACCATGTTAAAATATTTTGTTTTTTCTCCTGCCAGGTTTGGAGGGTGGCAGAACATTTTTCAATGCAGTGAAAGAAGGAGACACAGTGATTTTTGCAAGCGATGATGAACAGGACCGTATCCTGTGGGTCCAAGCCATGTACCGGGCCACCGGCCAGTCCCACAAACCTGTGCCACCGACCCAAGTTCAAAAGCTTAATGCTAAGGGAGGAAATGTGCCCCAGCTAGATGCCCCAATCTCTCAATTTTGTAAGTAAATAAAGTTCTCCTAGACAGCAGAAGTCTCTGATGGAAAGAGTTTCTGCACTGATGTGAATAAATATTCGGTCACAAAATTCCAACTTTTTGAAATATTTTTTTGTGATTTCTAAGCTGCTTTTACATCAGTGAATTCATAACCAGTTAACCTTGTGGTTGACCCACAATCAAACCCAAGAAACAAATTATGTGGGGAAATTGTAAAATGAGTATCTTAAAGTGCAATACTTGATAGAAGAGAGATTCTGGGAGAAACATTTTCAATAGGGCTGAAGCCCAATCTCCTCTTTTACGGGAATGCTTTTCCCATCCATGAGAAGAAAGTCACAGGTCCAGATCAGGAAACTTGATTTGCACCTGAGGTCAGGTACCTAGAGGTGCAAGTGCCCAGATTTACACCTGCAATTAAATTGCACATTCAAAAACATAGGTACAAATTGTGAAGGTGGAAAACACACCCACAAAAGGAGGCTCCCTGTTGAAAACTTAAACTATGGGAAAGCATATGGCATTTTTAATAGGTTGCTTTTACAGATCTAGTAGATGTGAATTTTCATCTTATAACTCTTGATCGTCTGCACACGCTGTGTGTTTGTTCATAGTTTGCTTAATTTTATATTTAGCATGATTCTTTTTGTCTTCTCACTATGGTTTGATTTTAAACTAAACAAAAAATCCATTATTTAAACAATCATAAGAAGCCAACACAAGTCAAAAAAGATGATTGAGGTGGATATTTTTTTGGGAACAGATCTTAGTACTACCTTTCACAGCTCTTAATTGTGGACGTGTATCTCGCTTTAACTTCAACAAGAATTATTCATGTGCTATCAAGAAGAGACTGAAACCATTAGGTAAAATAAGGAAAAGACCATAAATTCCTCAGGAAATTCTTCTAATTAAATCAACTTTACATTTAAAATTGCAGAGCCATTAAAATAGTATCCATAGAACTGTAATTGTTTTGAATATTTTGGCATGATCAAGGAATTTAGAACTATATTTTCCATACATGGTGAAATCTATTTAGGGTTAAGATAATTTGGGCTTTTTTAAAAAAAAATCAGGATTTAATATACTAGTCTCAGGATTTAGAAGAACTATATTTCCAGTCCCCAGAGAATACAGTTGTGGGACATGTAGGATATGTGGGCTATTGGACCTCTTTTACTATGCTTCATATGCTTGCATATTTTGGACTCTTCTCTGCACCGCATAGCTTGTGTCCCCTTACAACATGAATGAGAACATAGCATGGTACACCTTGGTCAATGCATATTAAGTGTTTTCCTTTCTGTGGTCCTGCTCCTGACCTTACAGAATCAAAATTCCCATTGACCTGCGGGGTCATTGACTTAACTAAGGACTGAAGGATTGGACCCTAGAATGGCATGGGACCATGAAAGAGAGTATAGATAACTGGCTAAAAGGAGCATCTTACACGGAGGGAGATTTAACCCACACGGCTAGTGCTTATTCAATAGGTCTGTCCGGGGCATGGTGATCTTGGTGCAATCACAAGGATCATATTTTCACCCACTTGAATTGTTTGTCAAAAGGTTTTTCAAAATCCCGTCCTCCTTGCATCCGTTTGTGGGGCAACACTTAGTTGGTCAGTAGCTATTTTCATAAGTGTCAAGTATCTGCAGCAAGGAAGAGGGATGAAGCAAGGAGCTGAGTGTGGCTCCGTTATGCTAGGGCTGGTTCAGTGCCAGGTCTGGCACATTATAGGGCAGCCCAGAGCTACTAGCTGGTAACATCCTGTAAGGGGCTGCCTGTTAGCATGATCGCTATAGACTGGCAGCACTCCGGACACACCCCTTCTCTTCCCAACGTAACCCTATCCCAGACCTGGCATTAGAGCTGGCGATGGCAGCCGAGGAGTCTTCTGGGGGAGGGAATCTGGCCCATGTCTTTGCAGGTCCCCGTTCTCAGACACATTTATCCTTAACAAATGTACACTAATCAGAGGCATTTGCAGTAGGCCTTTCCCACAACCTTACAGGGACTGAAGACAAAGACTATCAAGTGGTGTAACTAAGAGCCACACTCTGCCCATGGTCAGGGCCCGCATCCTGTCCTGTGTGACCTCAGCATGCACAACCAAGGGGCTGAGTAAGCAGTACTGTACCCACTGTACTTATAGGTAAACTGAGATGGAGAGAGGTTCAGCGATTTGCCTGTGACTGAGTGACAGGGTCAGGAACAGAACACAGGAGTCCTAGCTTCTTCTAACCATTACACAACCCTCCATCAAAGACTTGCGCCGCGCCCCTTTATTCTCCCATGTTCCGTATATTCCTGTATACTATCCATACATAAAGCTGTAGAAACTCCACAAGTCTGAACTTGCACTTTCCTTCTCATTCTTCCACCGAGGCTGGGTTCTCTCCTCTCCCTCCCACCTCAAGAAGCCAGGATCTTAAACCCCTAAATTCATCCTCTGTGATCAAGTAGAGTAAAGAGCCAGCCATGCAGAGCCCTCTGTTCTTCTCAGGTCCTTGGTCCATCCCATCAGCTTAGAACCGGAAGCCTTTGGCCTCTACGCTACCACCAAGACTCGTTAGCAGAATGGTTTCCACACAACTTTTTCTGTTATTGGAGCCCCTTACTGCTAAAGTAGCTAAAAATCTCATCAAGGGGGTCATTCCAAAGTGCAGAGTCCGGAACCCAGACAAACTTCTGCTTTTTTCTTCCATGGTATCTAGATGAACGGCTCCTCCTACACAAGTGACTAGGGGAAAGAGGAAAACATGCCAGAGCCCAGATTCATCCACGCATTTCAGCTGCTCTCTGCTGATGGCAGCAGTAAGGAACTAGGACCAATAGCTTATATTTGTATGCCTGTATATTAATGTATGTTCTGTGGACAGAATACTGCGCTCATTTAAAAGATCATTGGGTAGTAAAATACATGCAGCTTAAGTCATAAAAAAGCAGAAGAGGGTCCTTCATGCACACATGATGTTCATACAGTCAAGTGTTTTGATTATAGATAGAGATCTGGATTAAACCTTTTAAATTCTAACAAATTAAGTATTGCATTTTAAAAGGGGTTTTGATTTGCTGGGGGTGGGTTGTTTTATTTGTTTTGTTGCCTACAGAAAGGTAAGGACTATTGTTAAGCACTGTATTCTTGTGTATTTAACTATATACCTTGCAGATCTTAGTTTTTCTTGCTTATTATAGTGTAAAGGTCTTGGCAAACGAAGCACTTGCAAGAAAGTAAATATTAAAGCCGTTTCTCTATAAGTTGTTTTGTTATTGCTTTCATGGACAGAGTAAGCCGCTTAAAGATGGTAAAACTGTTTTCTGTTATACACACACACACACACACACACACACACACAAATCCAACACTCCAGTCTTGTTATGTAGCTGTCTGTTAAACAGAAACTTGAGAACAACACATTTTGCAGTGGGGAAACTTGGGAGTAATACTGAATTCATTTGGTTCCCACCTAATTTGACTTAGCAAATATAAACTTTATGCATTACTCAACTTGTCTTCTAACTGGCTAGCAACACTTGACTTTGAAATAAACAAACAGCTCTAAGCAAGGGGGGAGTGTATTTTTTGTGCAATTTAAATATTGGAAAAAAATAGATCCTGCTATTCATTAATTTGTGTATGACTCTACAATCCCTTTTATGTGGGTGAAACTGCACCTTTGAGATTGAGAATTTCTGCTTTTTTTATTGTTGTTTTGCTACAATTTAGAAGAATAAAATACACTAACACAAAGCTCTACTTGTTCTCAAATATTTGCATTTATAAGAGAAAAATCCCAAAGCCATGCTTGTTTACTGTTGAAATGATGTACAGTACTGTAGTTAATAATGCTGCCAAGATATATTACACCCTTTGGCAATATATTAAGCTTCATAAAAGTGGTCACTTGTATGGGAGTACCAATCTTTGTCCATTCTATGTCAGTAGTACATTAAACCCCCCAAAAATCATACTCAGCTTTCATTTTTTGAAAAAAATTTCTTTTAAACGTTAAAGATTGGTCAGTAATTGTTTTACATACCACTTGTGATTATACTTCATTTTTAATGTGTGTTATATTTAATGGCTGTTAACCACATCATATACCAAGAGTTGGCTGTTTTGAGATTGTAATTATTTGTTCCAACATACTAAATGGCTAGGTTTATTGAGCTTCATAAGAAATTTTCAGCTGTAAGTGTCGTTGTTCTTTTTGGGGATTTTTTTAAAGTTTTCTTTTTCATTCTTTGCTTGAACCCAAGTACTTTAGCGCTAGGTTAGGGTTCCTGTCTGCTTTCCTGAGCCTTGTTGCTAGTCTTTATGTTATTCTGGTTTGTTCCTTCTTACCCTGCTAACTTCTAGCTGGACTCAAGGGTAAGTGCTTCCCTGTAGCTAGCACAGCTCAGATAATCAGACTAGATTATCTGACATATGCAATGTGCTTATTTTTCACTTAAATCTTTCTCATGTTTAGATTTTGTAGTAAAACTTTCCATGTTATTTTCCTGAATTTAGGTTTGAAATGTAAGTTTCCATACTGAAATTAGGATGCATGTGATGTTTGCATAATTGCCTTCTCTCCCTGGCTTTCACATTGGCATCAAGTGATCCTCTTAGTAAAGCCAATCATTAACATTTCCTATTTTTCATTCCAAGACGTAAATATTAATTAACATCACAATAAATCTGTAAATAATGCCTTTTTTTGTTTCATGGAATTTACATCTAGTTGACTGCTTAATGCCTGAAAACAGATCATTTTGCACTCTATCATTTTTTTCCGTTCCAATTATTAGCATGGTGTACTGCACCAGTAGTGTGGGGGTAACCATGGACACCTCAAAGAATAGAAAGGTAGGGTAGTAAACCTGAAGAGGCCTAACTGAGCAAGACAAGGTGTGCTTCAAAGAAACAAATCTCAAAACAGAAAGACATTCCTTGCACATCCAAGCATGAGTCTTCATGGCTTGACAGTTTCTGATCATGTAAAATCAAGAGTGGGTTATTCTGAAAGCAAACTGTAGCTCTTTGTTTACTCTAGATATTCCCAGACAGGAAAGACAATACACTATGAGTTAAAATAGTTTAGTCACAGTAGGGACTCTTCCTATTCCCAAAAACAAATATACATGAATGTTTAGCATGTGGTCTCAAATGTCATTCTTCTATCAAAGAAATGCTTTTTTAAATATAATAAATTAAGAAAATTGCTATAAGAGCTTTTTAATCCTCTTTTTGTTATTTTCCTATAAAGATACTTATTTAAACAGGAAGATAATAGTTTAAACTTGTGGAATACAAATGTTTTCCTCAGTTATTTGTTCAATCTTAAATAAAATATACACTGTACTAATTCTTTATTCATGTTTAAAATGCTGTTCCTCAAACACATGGTGAGTGCACACTTTACTTAAGAGGGAGTAGAAGCTGTTGGTTATGAGAGCTGGCAAATATGTATCTGGAGTATTCTGAATGCAATTATGAGAAGGAGCAGGTGGTATCTACCCTCCTGAGCATTAAACAATACTCCTTTTTTTTTCTTGCATAAATGTACCCCCAGGTTGCAGGCAGAATTTCTTTACCCCTTCTTACTCCTTTACTGCTTTTTCTTTTCTTTTGTCTTTTAACATTTTTTGGATGTCTGATGAGGATTCTCATCCAACTTTGCCACACAATGTTGACTTGGTAGAAATTAAGGATTTTAACACTTTTTAAAGAAAGAAAGAAAGAATTTGGGTCTGATGTGCTTTAATTGCTTTATTTTTTATATATATATATATATATAAAATTTATTTTATATATATCATGAGAACACTGTGTCTTCTTGTATTGTCAACTTGCAGATGCTACATTGCAGGAATGCAGTATTAAAATATTAATTCACTTCTCACATAACTTGCATGAATTTAAAATAGACTATAAATCACTTTTTTGTGCTTTAAAAAGCACGAGTGACTTATTAAAAACAGCTGAATATTTCCCCATAATTAAATTCAAAATATTTTCAAAAACAGTTAAAAAAAACATATTTTATCCTAGAATTAGCTTTTCTCTAAAATCTAATTTTTACTTATTCTGTGAACCACTTGGTTTTATCACATATTATAAACTGTAATTCGCTTAACTACTGAACCTTGGATAACTTAGATTTCATTTCAAGATGTAGTATAATTAATAATTTACAGTAAAATGCTTTACTCACTATTAAATCTTTAAAATGAAGTTGTAAAATATGTTTTCATATCCAGTAGAGGGAAAAGTAAAACCAAGTAAGAAAAAGTGTGACAGAATATTCTCATTTAAAACAGCAGGAACAATACTGAAAATGAGCTCTTGTAACTTCGGGCTTGAAGGTAACTTTATTCACCTGAGTAGTCCCATTGCTCTCGATGGGTTAGGTGAGTAAAGCTACATGCATAAGTGTTTGCAGAGAGGGGCATAATCATGGTAAAATTTGAAATATTAATTGGATTGACTTTTGATCAGTGGCAACATTATATCATACATAAAGAGGAAGGGACACAAAAAGCATTGCCAGAAATTCAGTAAGAAACAACAATATGGTGCTTTAAGTCCTATTTTATTTATTTATTTACTTATTTGACTAGAACACTAGCAGCGTGAGCTCGTGTTTTCAGTTCTACAGATTCAAGCAAAACTCAGTTCCTAGGCACTTTCTTTTGGTGTTTTGTTAACAAGTAGTCATTCTGCGAGTCTCTGTAAGTTCTTTTTAATCTATGAGACCATGGAGAAATTTAGCTGTTCCTCAAAGCATGCAGCCAACTGTGTGGCACAACACAATGGGCAGGGAGTTCGCCTGCAGTTTTGCTTGCCCTCTTTCCCACTGTTGTGCATAGCTGAAGAAGAGTTAAGTTACTGAAAAACTTAGCGTTGTAGTCTGACCATGCCAATAAAGACTCTTCTAGAAATATCTGTAAATGAATAGCTGCCATCAATCATTGTCATTCCTTTATTTCATGTCTCCTGATGAGGTTGACTAGTGTCATTGTTTGTTACCGTCCAAACCACATCTTCATTCTTGTAATGTCAAGCAGATATGACAAGTACACATTTTCCAGATGAGTAAGATACAAAGTCACCTTTTAATTTACAGTTTTATAAACAAATGTGTTGTAAAATTTACTGGATGTTCAGTTGCCCTTGGTACTCAAACAAAGTCACTCATTACTGAAAATAAATAATTTGGAGTCAGAAATTCTTACAATAAAATGGCTACCCATAGCCTTTTATAACAAGAATTCTTTTATGGAGCTTGTCCCCAGTTGTGAACTGCAGCAGTCTTAACAGAATCTGCCTAAATTCTTACTGTAGCAAAAGACACCAGGGGGAAAAAAAACCACAAAACCAAAAACACAAATAGCAAGAAAGAGATGTTTGACCTTTTTGTCTGTTGCTTTCAATTGACTGTTGTAAATAACAGAAGGACTGCCCTAATAGAACAGAGTGGTGGGGCATTTTTTTCCTTTTTTTTTTTTAATATATCTATGTCTTACTAACATTGACAGATTTTTAAGACTGTGACTTCAAACATATATACAAAATATGTGTTTGACAGAGAATCACAGTAAGGATAGCTAAGGCAGACAAGATAGACATGCCGGTTTTTTGTAATGCTACAAGTAGAATAAAATAAAATTGCAATAAGAGAAATGTATTAAGAAGGGCAATCATGTAAATTTCAGAGTTTAGTGTTAAAGGCAACAGCATATAGTTTTCAAGAAAGAAGGTTAATAGAGTTTGTGATGCCAGTATAACTTTACTCAGTCTAAGATGTAAAACAACTTTTTTTGGCCTGTAGCATAATTTTGTCTTGGGGCCTTGAATAAAGAAGTGCCAACTAACTTGGCAAAGTACCTTGGAAAGGGATTGTAAATTACAGAAACAGCACATAACACTCTCTCTTTCTTTTTATTTAATTATCATTGTTATAAGAACAGATTAGAGTCATAAGGCCAAACAACTGATTTATTAAAAGTGTCTACAAATTATATGTACAATTTGGGTGTGAGTTTGAGACATCTACCTTTATTTTGTAATTTGCTTAAAAGCACGTTCAAATGGTACAAACTGTTTATTTGGAAAGATGACTGTTTTATACTAAAAAAAATCATTATTTTACATGAAGATGTAGTTGTTACTTTAAAATCGTGAATGCCTGTCTGAGGCGGTTGGGGCAATGTATTTATGCTTTGCTTTTTCCTAGATAGGCAAATGTTTTTGGTATAATTGGCTTCTAAAATTCAGCTTTAGGAATAATTTTTTTAAAAAATCAAGATACAAAAGCAAATTGCAGATTGAGTGATGCATTTATTTTGTAATATAAAATAATTCAGTAAGCGAAGGCAAGCTTAGTGTAGGGTTATAATTATTTTATCTACTGAGACATATCCTAAATGGTCCAGAGAATTCTGAGCAGCTAGACCAGTGCAATATTTTTATTTAAGTTAAATATGTGTGTGTGTAACATGCAGTTGAATCATTTTCCAAAGACATCTCCAATTCAAATCCCATTTGATTTTCACGAAAGACCTCCTCTTGAAAACATAATTTCCTCATTTCTGAATTTAGATCCAAGATGGTGGTCTGTGCGCACCTGACTCTGCAGTCCTACTACACAAAACAACTACAGAACATGATGAGTGGTTTTGTGGAGACGAGAGCTGCAGCACTGAGCCATGATGAGGACTGCTGTCGAGAAGCTTACTTTCTGTGCCAGAAATGGTCACATTTTAAATAATTTTAATGAGCAGAACTCATGCAAATTGCCCTTCTTTGGAATACATCTTGGTCAGTCAAGCTCATAAAATACCATGTACAGTAACTGTCTCTTCATGCGGTCATTCTGAGCCAGTGAGATCTTTGGAGTAATAGAGTGGGTACATACTTGGGAGTAATAGAGTGGATTTCAAGTGGGTACATACTTGGGAGCTGGGTAAGGCATTGCTTTGCAAAGACTAGTTAAAGTAAAACTGTCTTTGCGTTCAATTTACCACAGTGCAGTGGACTTTGGCAAGAGCCTACTGATCACTTAACTTCATGGGCTGTGCCTAGGGACCTGTATGGGTCCTCTGCTGTTGGGTGTAGATTGCTTATAAACTTATATTTGATCAGAGAGGTCTCTAAAATCATGAGCAGATCCTTAGCTCCATTGAAGTCGGTTAAACTATGAGATTAACACAATCTGAGGATCTGCCTCATGTCCCCTTCGTGAACAGAAATTGAAGGGTATCCCAGATGAGTGTGAAAGGGAGAAAGTAGCAGTAATTTATAGTTAAATATTTTCTAGCAGATCAGTTTAAAGAGGTTCAACAAAAAAAGAGGGAAATGGCCCTTAAAACTTCCAGTTGGGTTACTCAAGGCTGAGAAAGTATCCTCTTTGCTGAACAACAAGATTGACAGTGCACTCTGGCTCATAATTGAAAAGTAATAAAATATCTGAGCAGAACTGGCAAATTAAGGCCTCCAGCCAGTTTGTCAGCTTGCAGTCTACTCTAGGGAATTTGAGAGCAGCAATCTATTAAAAAAAAGTCTTGATATATCTGTTAAAATTGTAAAGCTATTTTATGGGCACTAGAATGTGGAATTGAAAACAGCAGATACAAAACCTTTAGTAGTGTATTCATATTAATCAAATCGATCTTGGCCCAGAGGGACAGAGATGATGGGGCATAATCTGTCAAAATAGATAGAAACCAGCCTATTGGTGTGTTGATAGTGTGCTACAATGAGAGACCCAAGCTTGGGGTGCACTTTAGATCCTATGCCATAGGCTGGTGGAGACTAAATGTGTCATGGAGGTGATGCGCTAATTCTCCATGTTGGGGAGGCTGCCCCACCCCTCAGAGCCAACACACACTAGCTAATTCGTAGGCAGCATCAACTCTAAATGGACCTGCTGTTTCATCTCCATGCTGGATGCATGGCGTCACAGAGGGGGAAAACCAGTTGGGGGTAAGGTAAGAGGCAGATAGATGGCAAATGGGAATCTTTATGTTGAACAAAATAGAAAAAATTAGCCCCAGTACTGTAGAATACGTTCTAAACCACAATGGCTGTTGAGCAGATTTCTAATCAAAATGATTACAAGCGCCTGCTGAATTAAGTATTGCTCACAGTTAATTGAAATGTTACGTTTTGAATCGATGTTGTCATTCTGATGGGCAATGCTATCAAGATATTTAACTGCAGAATATCGAGAAAAACGTAGACAGTGCCTTCTATAATAGATGTAATATCTATGGGTTTAGACATTCCCAAGACATCTTGTAAAATGACACCATCTTTCATAGGTTAATGTTAAATATTTAATTAATCTTATATTTAACTGAATACTTTGCTTCCATTTAAGTCTTACTTTTGTTTTTTTTTAAGTTGCATATTTTTGTGTTTTATAGGAAAGGGTTAGTTTGCTTTAGAAACAAATATAAATACCAAATTATTACTAAGAAACACTAAATTTTAATTAACTGTGGTTTTGTGCTCTTTCAGCCTCCGTAATTGTTTTAAGACCACACAGTTCCCCTAGGACTTGTAAACAGAGTGAGATTTAAACCCTGCTCTATTTGTGAGGGATTTGGCGAGAACCCATGTAGCAGGAAACTTGAGTAAATGCAAAAGGAGAGTGAAAAGTGTCTTTTAACTCAGTCGTTCCCCATAGAACAAAGCTACTGCCTAGGCATCCCTTCTTGGCCCCACCTACACTGAATATTTTGTCTTGTTTCCACTGGTGAATTTACTATAATTTTAGTTATATATGTTGAGATTAATTAGTTAGCCCCTAGGAGTTTATGCCGATAGACATCACCCACATCATAAAAGTGTGAAGACGTTGAGGCTATTAATTCACAAAAGATGGCAGCTCATAATCCTAGCAGAGTGAATTCTGTCTGTCTGTTGAAATGGCTAACTGAATCTGCACGCTATCAGGCTACTTCCTCCGTGACAACAAACTACATCTCAATTTAACTTATCAGCAATGCTTAAATGAGCATCTTTTTATTTCGTTGAGGTAGCATTTAAAAACTGTTGTAAAAAAATCTGAGATTGGGAGAGACAAATATTGGCATTTTGATGCAAAAATTATAGATGGTTTTATATCTAGAAAGCCTAGTAAATTTAGAGAAATTGCTACAGACATAACTTTACTAGAATGGCAGAATCTATTATATAATTAATTTCAAATAACTAAATAGGAGTTAATTTACTTTTGCAAGCCAAAAATCTGTTAGCTTATTGTGTTTTGTAAGATACAGAATAAGTTATTGGGTTTGTGTTCTGTTTTTAAATACAGAATAAATGCACTATAATGAGCAGTTGACAAGATGTTAATTCTAAAAGCTTTGGCCTGAATGCAATAAGATAGTCAAAATGTGATGCAAGTTGACAATGGGAGGTGAAGAATATATTTTTGGGAAATAAAAATTAATGGCAATATAGGGGAAGAGAATTATTTAGCTTTCATGCTTCATGGTGTATATTTTTCTCTCTCGTGTGTATGTCAAATAAAATGTGCTATATTTCTCTAAATTGTGTCTTTCTCTATATGTATAAATGAACAGATGCAGATAGAGCTCAAAAGCATGGCATGGATGAATTTATCTCTTCCAACCCCTGTAACTTTGACCACGCTTCACTCTTTGAGATGGTTCAGCGCCTCACTTTGGACCACAGACTTAATGATTCGTATTCTTGTCTGGCAAGTATATTCTTTGGTCTATAGTGATATAAACACCAGGAAAGAAAGTCAGAGCTAGTGCAAGTGGGTGCTGCTCCCATGTTGCCTGAGGAGTTGTCCCTGCTTTTGCCAGCTCTGAATTTGGTCCCCCAAAGGTATTTGTTTTTAAGAGGCAATAACTTACTGTTCTACTGCAGTAGCGATTTTGTGTTATAATTTATATTCACACTTTTTATAACGTTAGCTCCTGCAAAGGCAAACTCACAGCTGGAGAAATATTGTAGACTGCCGCAATGATATTTTGCAGTTTGCACCATTGCCCTACAGAATTTTACAGATGACGGTACAGGAGAAAAATCAATAGGTATGGTCCCATCCCCCTTGTCAGTGTAGTTACACCAGAATACATGTGCCCCAGTATTTGTATGTACTTATGAGTCGGGTTCCAAGCAGCTAACAGTTTGCTCTGTCTGAGAAGTTACCAAATGTTGGGCATGATCCTGTAATCTATATTCATTCAGGAGTCCTATTGTCGGGATCACTCACATGAGAAAGGATTGCAGGATCTGGTACCACTGATTAAACAGAAAAAAAGATTAAGATTGTCCGAATATGACTTGTCTTTGTTATTTGGCTGCAAAGTGCTCAGCCCAATGGGCCCCTGATCTTTGATTGCGGTTCCTTGGTTCTACGATAATACAAATAAATACTAATGTACAGGAGTTGTACAGTGGATTTCTAGAATGAACAGTAACTTACAGTGTTTGAAATTCTAGAAGAGCCAGAGCCCTTAGAAGTCAGTGGGAGCCTTTCCATAGGCTTGAGTGGTCTTTGTATCAGGCCCAATATGCAGATGGCATTCTAGAGGGGTTAGATCCTGATCCCACCTGAGTTCACCCTTTGCCAAGCAGCAGGACAACTTGGGTCTCCCATTACAAATGATGCACGGAAGTCTCAGTAGAAGAGTTAACTCTTCATGTAGATGGAATGTTTGGTGTGCCAAAAATCTTCACCTTCTACCAAGGGCATAAGCTCTGAAATTGAGCTTGTATTGTACTTTCTTGTATTGGAAGCAAGTGATACTCCTGTAAAGCACCCAGAGGTTGTCATTAGGATTAAACATTTTTTTTCACCTAGCCAGTACCTCTACACCACAGGGCTCTCTTCTATTTTGTCCGTGACCTATACCCATCTTACCGCATCCAGGAACTCCTCTTCTGCAATGGACTAAGGGGATGGTAGATTGACTCACAGCTGAGGGAGAAGCATGGAAGCCATTATTGACAATGTCTCTCTTCAAGAGGAAAGCTGCCAGCCACACGTTTTATTAAAGAGGTGTCTGGGCCCTTGCTTAAGAAGCCACTAGAGCGATGGGGCTCGTATAAGCACTAAGGCACATGGATCTTTGGAGCTTAGTCTCATCATTTATCTCAAACCTCCCCATTTCAAGGAATGTGGTGATGGACCCTTTCTGACCACACTTGGATTCCACAGGTTTCTGTCCTTCCTTTCAGTGTGGCTTCACACCTGGCTGTGGAACTGTGTTTACCTCAGAGATTGATTTACTTCATAAAAAGGGACTGTGTTGACCTTATTAGCTCCGTAAGCAGCTTTTGATGCCATTGGCTGTAAGGTTTTGTTGACTTGTCTGGGCAGTGTTGTTGGAATGGCTCTTCAATAGCTTCCCCCTTTCCTTTCCAAATGGTTCCAGAAGGGTGATGGGCAATGGCTCTTCCTCCCATAGGACTTCAGTGTGCAGGGTGCTGCAGAATTCTTCGTTTGTCACCTCTGTTGTTCAGTGTGTGCGAATGTTGACTGGCACTGCAGGAGGAGGTGGTGAGAAAGATAGACAGAGAACGATACTCAGTTTTGTCCCCTTTCCACTGAACCCAGATTCCACAGTCCCAGTCTTCTAGGACAGGTATCTGTATGAAAACAACCTGGCTGTGACCCATTTCCGATAAGACAGAAATTATGCTTGTTGGCACAGAGAAGCATTTAAGGAAAAGGAGCAGGAGTGTTGCCCGTGCCATTTATTGATTGCATCTACCCACCGTTCCACAGAGGATACACGGTTATGGCCATGGGGTCCTCTTGCTACTGGATTTTCAATTAGGATCGCTGCCTTTAATCTTCTGGCCAGGAGACTGCAGCTGTACCTCCCTAATGTTGAGCTCATGGAAGTACCCATGCCTGTGGTACCTTCAGCTTGGACACTTGCCTTTTGCTTAGGGGTACGCTTGAAATTTTACACAGAAACTGGATGCCTCCATTCTCCCCCTATGGAACATGCTCCTTTCATGGCCCACTTCTCCCAGGATGCCCCTGCAACCACCAAATCCCCACAATGCACCACACTACTCAGTCAAAATAGAGATTGTGTTACATAATGGGAAAGGCAGTCTACCAGGAATCCCAGACCATTGGAGACAGTGAAGGGCCTGAACTACAACTCCCATGAGGCAATTCACCACAATAGGGTTTAATGTGAAACCTATTTGAAACTAAATATATTTTTTTTTGTTTTTCTCAATGGAAAAAAAGAAAAATTTCAGCAGAATCTAAGTCCCATGGAGAGTTTCAATTTTGCAGAAACTCCATTGTCCATTAACAAAAAATGTAAACTGTACATACGGAAAATTCCTGAGCACCATCTCTATAACTGATGCCAAGTGTGCCCTTTCCATTTCCTGAGTGGTGCCTGCTACCCTTAGCATTTCTGTCTAGGCTTCTCATTCGCTTCTGGGTGCAATTCGAGTTGTTGTTGATGAGAATTATTAGAACGCTCAGAGGTCTAGAGTGCAGATACATTCGGTCACGTTATACCCCATCACAGCAGCCAAGATCAGCTGGGAGACCTTCTGACAGTTTGAACACTGCATGGCTGGCCTGAGGTGTGAGGCCCAGACATGTACACTCTGGTGCATAAGGCAAAAACCCAGTAGGGGGCCAGGAGCTGCCTGAGGGTGTGAGGGAATGCATGTAAAAAAGCTACCAGTCTTTCAGTAATGTGTCCTACAAATCCAGGATCCTATGCTGGGGCTGGACAGAGAGCAGCATATGCTACCACTTTGTAGCTATACCAGAAGAGGAACAAAGGAAAAAGCCACCACCACCGCATGCCTCTGTACTCCGTTCCCCACTGTTTTTAAAGAAATACAGCTTTGCTTGGGAGTAAGTGCTTTTCCTCTCCCAGTTCTGCAAGGGTTCTTCCCCCCTCTTGCTAGATTGGAGGAGCCTGCTGCCCAACCTACAGCTGTTATGGGAGGACACCCCATTTGTCGTCCTCCTGACTGCCATGCATCCACTTTGATTTGGGGAAGACGACATCTTCAGACAAGTGGGCCCCTCTTCAGCGCCCCATCTGAGCTCTGGTTTTGGAATCATCAGCTAGGGAATCGTGTTATGAGGCTGTGCACTGAGTCCCTGTAAGACTCTTTCCATGGTTTCTGTCATTCTGCTGTGGAAGAGGCTGCCCCCAGCTACAATGCTCAGCGTCTTTCCTCCTGTCGTGCTCAGGAGCCTGGGACGCTGCTCTGAAAGAGAGAGCGAGCAGCAGCAGTTATGGAATAAAGAGCAACCTCCAGAGCTGCAGGCCGTGAAAGGTTCATGAAGCTTCCACAGGCTTCACAGCCAGGAAACCAAGTCTGGATAACTCCCTGGGCCCAATCCTGTCATCTTTTTCCGGCCATAACTCCCTGGGTGAAATCCTGACCCCATTGAACTCAATTGGAGTCTCTTCTCTGACTTCAGTGGGGCCTGGATCTCTCCCCACCTGAAGGATCAGATCCATTGTAGGACATTCATTGCATTGCTACGACATGAATCGTAATCGTGGCAGCACCTCCTGCTCGGCCTGGCTTCAGGCTAGCCAGTGCCTCAGGATCCCCCAGCCTTCCAGCCTGGTTCACTTTCAGTTGTGACATGGGCATCTGGCTACACCATTAAGGAAAAAGTCCACTCCTGCCAGGGTAGCCACACCCAAAACAAAACATCTTCCGCCCAGTCTCAAGCTGTCTCTCCTTCCTGAGGGTCTGTCTTCTCTCTTCAACCCCTCCTGGGCTCATGTGAGACCATCCCTGCTCTCTCTTGAGAGTCACTGCTCAAGAGAATCATAGAATTGTATGATTCTCTTGAGCAGTGACACTCAGCACTTCCTACCTGGAGTCTCCCTTCTCTCTCTGGCACTCCTGCAGGATTCTGTCTAATCTCCACCCCTGAAGGGGCCTGATTTACCACCTGACCTGCCTGTCATGTGACTTTGCCCATTTTCTCTACCTGGGGAAGATGAGCTAAGTGTGCCACAGGTGGGGCTGACCACAGTCGCCTTGTGACAATGCCTCAAAAGCCACACATATATCTTGCAAGTTAATTCTTATCCTCTCTTCTGGTTTCCTCTTCTACAAAGTCCTCAGTTTTGCGGCGGGGGTGGGGAAGGAGAGGAGGATAAAAGATCAACGTATGTAACAAAGGGAAACAGAGAAAGACAAGGAAATTGACTTTTACCCTGGGCTCAAGGACCAATAAAGACCAGTTGAAACAAGGACTTCTACAGGCATCTCTTCTGCATTGTTCTGTACCTTAATTTTCTGGTGATCCCAGTAATAAAATGAACTGTATCTATTTCCTATATCTATGATTTTCCCCCTCATTATTTCAGTGCTTTTTTCAATCTGTTTTGGAGTTGGCCCAACAAGGATGAGCAAATCCCTTTCTATGTCTTTTGACTGAGCTCTTAATTGATATTTCTTCAACTCTTTTCAAAGCAGCTATTTTGGCATCTAGAAAAGATTTGGTGTCATCTGAGTGGTAGAAAATATATTTTAATCTTTCACAGCAGCGTTGTTTCTAAGATGTAGCATTTGGGGTAGCAGATGGGGTGGCAAAGAAGTTGCCTATAGGGGCAGTGCACTGCCTCAACCACTCTCCCGCCCGCTGCAGGAACTTTTAAATTAAAAGAGGAAAGACTTTGCAGTTTGATGCATTCCAGAAATGTATCTTACCAATTGTTTAGCACCCAAATTTCCATATAAATATTGCTGGGTTTGCAGCATTTTGAAAGGGTTCTATAAGAAAATTCTTATTCTAGCTAATGACTTCACAGACTGGTGCTGAATGTTCTACCTTAGTTGTCCCCAAAGAGTCTAATCCGAGTGGCTCCTCACGGAAATGAGGGAAATGTGAATCTTCCGGTTCTAATACTGTAGAACCTTGTTTGTGTGTCTTTGGTACATTCCTTTACTTGCCAGATACGGAGATAAAAGTCATTACTGAATAATTATCTGCTCTAACCAGGGGAAGAGCATAATACAAATCTCCCCCACAACAGTGTTGTAAATATTTTGTGCTATTTTGCTATACAAGTCTTTGGTTACCCTTAAAGATAAAAGAATTTTCTAACGATAAATACCGAGTCCTCACATTAACTAGAATAGTTGAAACATTTTTCAGCATTTTGAATTACATTTTTCTTAAATGTTACTCTAATGCTTTTTCATTGCAATTATCCTGTGTATTATTTGAGTTAGGAATGACAGGGCCCACTCCCTTGTCTTTTGCCAACCATTAGGTTTGCATTGTCTAGAAGAACAATGGAGCATTACATCTCCAAATCAAATAACTCTTGTGTTTAACAACCTCTATTTAAAATCAAGTCTCTTTATTTCTAAACAGGGCTGGTTCAGTCCTGGCCAAGTATTTGTGCTAGATGAATATTGTGCACGAAATGGAGTCAGAGGCTGTCACAGACATCTCTGCTACCTCAAAGATTTACTGGAACGAGCAGAAAGCGGAGCTATGATTGACCCCACCTTGCTTCACTACAGCTTTGCCTTTTGTGCATCACATGTTCATGGCAACAGGTAAGGGATCATTTATATCTAGCAACTAAATGCCAGCAAGGGATGACTTTGTAAAATGTGGGTTTCCTTGGATAATGCACAACAATCCCCAACTTGTTTTCATACTGGATGTTTGGCAGCAGCTCTTCTGATGGCATAATTGGTTTGTTTGTTTGTTTCTTTACTTGTTCAAATGAAAGCAATAAAAATGTGCATACAGAATCCAAAATGATCATTTTTAACTTTTCTACTCAGAAAACTCAAGATACACTTCTTGTTAATGTATATTTGGATGCCTAACTGAAATCTGTATCATTGTCATACATGCATAAATGGATATAAAGAATGTATTACATTGATTTTAATTAATGTACTAGAGCATCCAACAAGTTACCACAGGTAGCATTTTCGCCAGTGCCTGAGTTCCACTTTCAAACGTGATTTAGGCACCTAGGAGCCTACATCCAATTGAAAGTTGGCTCCTAACTTGCTTAAGCATTGTTGAAAATTTCCCCCCACATCTTATTGTTGTTGCAGAGCAATTTCAAGTTCATAGTTTTTTTGTTTTCTTCTCTCAAATGTGGCAAACATACTGTGGCAAAAAGTGTCACTGTGCTACGTTTCCTTTTCTATATTGTTTTATTGACAGCTAGAGTAGCTGTTGCAGCTTCTTGCATTGAGGTTGTTTTCCAAGTTGCATTATATACTCTGAAATGTCGTACTCTATTCTGCATATGCTACTGAATAACAGAGTGTTACAAAATAATTATGTGTTTTTGTAAACTCTCCGTTAAACATCATCCAGAATTATGATACACATTGTCTGGATTTTATATTTTGAGTCTGCCATGCGATACACAGTTAATTTTATATGTCTTGTCATGGAAACAGAGTTTTTAGTTTCTTGTTTTCTTTTTAGTTCTGACTTCCTTTTGCAAGTTTGTATCTTTTGGTGTTTATTATTTGGTTTCAGTTTTGTTTTCTTTCATTTATTTTTTCATGCTTTCTTCTGCTTCTTTCACTTTTGTTGCTGGCTTTATCCTGGGCATTTAAACTCATCCCAACCATTCCCCAAAGTCAACAAATTACAGAGTTACTTGGTGGGTCACAACCAAATGCAGACGGCGAGGGGGGCAAAATGTTGAATCCCTCTGCCACTGAAGTGGAGACAAAAAAGGATTCCAAAAAGGAGTCCAAAAAAAGGAAAGATTCCAAATCCCAGCCGAATCCAGAGCCAAAAAGGTAAGAGAGAGAGAGAGACCAATGCACAGAATTGTATTCTGTAATATATAATAACTTTTCAATCACTGAGCACACTGGGCACTTCGCGTTTACCATATTTACAGGGCTCTGAAGCTTTTGAAAAGGCAGATTTAATAATATGATAGTAAAAGAGCATCCAGCAATTTGGGGAACCAGTGAGTTTGTGATTTTTCAAATGTGTATTAGAAATAGAGTATTCAAAAATTACCTAAACAGAGAGGATACCAGTGAAATAAGAGTGCCTATCACTACAAGGTTATTAAGGGCAGTTCTCTGCTCTTTAATGCTAATTCCACTATCCACAGGATGCATTACTGCAGAAACCTAACTCTGTTTTGAGGATATATAGGGCCTGATTGAAAATGCACTGAAGTAAATCGGAGCTTTGCATTTTACTTTATTGGACTTCGGATGATACTTTACAGCAGCCAAGGGTTCAGATTTTGATTTTCTTATTCCCATGTAACTCTGTTGATTCCAGTGTAACTGAGAGCAGAATCTGACCACTGTGTGTATGTCAACAGCAGGGACATATTAAACTTGCCAACTGTAGACTGCTATTCTATCCTGTTGTGTCGAGGGAATAGTAAATAGGGAGGGATGTGCTGAATTAAAAACAATGGGCAAGATGTGGCAATCTGTTAACTCATTTTTTGTCTGCACAGTGCCTCGCACAATGGGGTCCCAATTTTGGATGAGGCTCTGGTACTATTGTAAGACAAATAATAAATAATACAAAATGGATATCTCTAAACAAGCTGGGTTTTTTAGTAACACTAGACTAGTCCCATACCATGGATTGATTGTGGTGTTAAGCTTTCTTTTGCTCTAATGAGACCATTTGCCATACATCTGACTTAGAAACCAAAGACTGAGTGTCTTACCTAGGGACATGTTATGTTCTCCAGAACTTGTCATTTTTGAGTCAAGATTGAATGTCTTTCTGACACCTGTGCTCTAGTTCAAACAGAAGTTATGGGCTTGATGAAGACATTATTGGAATTATTGGGTGAGGTTCTCTGACCTGCGTTATGGAGAAAGTCAGACTGGATCGTCACAGTAGTCCCTCCTGGGCCAAAAAAAATCTGTAAATCTGTATCTTTAATTTATTATTATGGCTCAGGCAGAAATCAGAGTATCTAAGTTCCTTAGATTCCTTGTTGTGATTCCTTTTTGAAAGAATATTCAGGCTATGTGCGTGATTTGTTTTAGAGCCAGGCTAGACTGACACAGCTGGGGAAAACTGTTACTTATTTATGTGCTACCTAATCATCAATTACCAGTGTATTTGTGTGTATAAAGCCAGTCTATCTTTGACAGTCTTGTGGAAGTAGACAGTCTCCTTTTCCCACCTTTCATTTGTTGCTTGTTTTCTTAGGTCTTACACCTGCAGTCTGTTCTACCTAGGCAGAGCCTTAGCTTATTGCAGGGTCAAAGCCTTACCTTGTAAACTCTTTGAGGTAGGCATCATGTCTTGCTCTGTGATTGTACAGCACTTAGAAAAATGGGAACCCATCTAGGCTTGGAACCTTTGAGCAATGTTGTACTAGAAATACTACTAATAATAAATAACATCGTTATTTGTGCGCCCAGCTCTTTGGGAAAAGGTATCATTTGAACATACACATTAAAATATATATGGTCAATATCTTTGCTATTTAACAAAAACATATTACTTTTGTCATAAACCCGGATATATTAATTGAACTTTCTTTAGAAACTGGACATTACGTCACTTTTAGAGGGCAAAAAAAAACAACTGGTGGTTTAGCTTTCTCGGGAATGAGGTTGGCTGTCAGTCAGACTATGCCACTCCAGTCATGAAGGTCGAATAGAGAGAGAATTCTGTGTGGCTATCAATCTCCTATATTAGCAATAGACAGTGATGGAGCAGAGGTGGGTTGTCTGTTTGTATTGTGTTTGTGTCAGGTCAGACAGTGAGACAACAGTAGCTTGCAGTCAGTGAGAAAGTGCAGAGAGAATGTGATTCAGATGTTCAGGACAGCCTGAAGGTCGGGGCTGACAGAATGACAGGCCATCATAGAGAAGAAACTAACTAGCTGCTGTCCAGGGTCCTGCTTCCTTAATACTGCCTTGTTATCTGATCAGTGTCAGTGCAGGACAGGAACAAAGCGGCTGCTGTTAAAAATACACCTCTAGCTTTGCTGTGACCTTATTGCCATATCATGTGAAATGGTCAAAAACCAATATGGGTGATATTTCCAACCACTACTGCAGTCTGTTTCCCCTTTACCTCGACTTTTTTTTTAAGGTGATGAGTTGTTAGACCTTTGAAAGCTCGAAATACTACTCCAAAGGGACACTATAAATCATTGCCATCTGCATAGTAGAATCCATTAATTTCTCTGTTAATTTTACCCATACTTTAAAAATAAAACAGTGACAGTTAATTGCAGTTTTTTATCCCAGGTTTTGCCTTCTGCAGACATCTGTATGCATGATAGATGGGAGTGTCATGGATATACATACCAATCATGACTGTGCAAAGCCTACTAACCCTAGTTACCATAACTAATTACAGTTCACTGAAATTAAGGAAATTAGTGATGGTACTTCTTCCCTGTACTTAAGGATGCAACATTAGTGGATGCCTTAAAAAGTTCCACCAATTCGAAAGATTTTACCAGTTCTAATGGAAATCTGGTAGAAATCATTCAAATTGGTAGAATTTTGTAAAGGCACACCCATTTGGATCTGTTTGCTTTAGATACTTATGTGGGCCCCATTACAGTAGTATTGACCATCTCACAGTCCATTAATGTAATTATCCTTACAACACCCTATGAGACAAGGAAGTGCCATTATCCCTGTTTTGCAGATGGATAACAAAGGCACAGACAGACGACGTGATTTGCACAAAGTTCCACAGGAAGTGTCTGGTGAATCGGGGACTTAAACCCACGTCTCAAGCTGGTGCCTTAACCAGTGCACCATTCTACCTCTCCCTTTTTAAGAGTTCCCTACTTAGGGTTTTATTCCTTGACTACAAACACAGCTGTTGCTGATTGACCCATGTAAAAACAAAAATGGTTTTTAAAAATAAAATTGGTTAGAGTGGGCAAAAAAATTGCTGCTTTTGTGGTTTTATATACCTTTTTGTCCTAGTATATTGAAAATTTAATTCCAGATTTGTGTAAAAATTAAGGACTGGATTAGTGGACGTTGAGCCCATCACCACTTGGACTTCATATTGAATCTGGTCCAAGTTGGTGGTGAGGGAACATTGTGATTATCTGGCAGCTGGTCAGTGATCTGTGTGAAATGAGCTGGTGTTCGGTCCAGTTTCTCAGTCCCATCACCAAACATCCACACGATCAATTATCTCACTATAAAAAGAAAAGGAGGACTTGTGGCACCTTAGAGACTAACCAATTTATTTGAGCATCAGCTTTCGTGAGCTACAGCATGCTCAAATAAATTGGTTAGTCTCTAAGGTGCCACAAGTACTCCTTTTCTTTTTGCGAATACAGACTAACACGGCTGTTACTCTGAAACCTATCTCACTATAATTTGCCCAGTTTTTGCACACAGGTGGATTGGTGCACTGTCCTTCCCATAGTCACTGTGTTTCACAAACACTAAATTCACTTTCAAAATGAAATCAAAATTGGCATCCCCTGCATCTGTTGCCTTTGCAGATTGTCAACTGCTGTCAGACTCCAGAACTATTACCGTTCTGAAGTATTTTGTGGAACTTGTGGAATTAAATATCTGCATTACATTTTAGAGCTTTCTCAATTATGTCTCCTTAATATTTGGTTTATATCGCACAACAAAAATTTCATAGAGCTGGTTGAAAAATGGGAAAGAGTTTTTTCAAATTTTTCATGAAAAAACATCATAGAAATTTCAAAAACTTTCAACCAGCTCCAGACATTCATAACATCTCTGTATGCTCTCTTTGGAGATTATATTTATTCTTTGATTAATCGATCGGTAGTGGGCACTAACACATGTTGTATCAGAGAGCCATAGGTTAACAAACCCATACTACAGGTAATACCATACTTTTTATTAATTCCTGGATCCATGTATTAGCCAGAGCCATAATAGGAATGTATTGACACAGAACATGTTACTGATGTCTTCAAAACATAGCCTGTTGTATAGGCTGAGATGATGCATGATGCCAGTGATCCCCCGATAAATAGTATCGTGTTACATGCTGACATGATACATTGCCATGGGTATACGAGAGGAAGATGTGCCAGTGAAGCATCCACGCAGTCCAAGCATGGTTCTTTGGGGATGCATGTTGCACTTGAGACAGAGTGAGCCATGACTCAGCTCTGCATATCCACAAAGCACCAAAGCCTGGACTGAAATGAAGAGAAAAGAGAAGTGGAATAAAAGCCAAAGCTATAGTAATGAAATGGGCTGTCTTTTTATTATTGTCCCATGTGGCTGATTAAGGTTGGGGCACATAGCTACGTTAAAAGTCCTCTTAAGAAAAAATACAGAAAAAAAGAACTATACAATCTTGAGGATATAATATAAATTCACAGGAGCAAGAAGGATTGAATGAGGTTGAAACTTAATGGCCAACCCTTTAAAGGGAGTTCCAGTACAGTTGGTGGGACACTCTGCAGATGTATGGGTTTGTCTGTAGGGCTGCCTTTATACCATTAGTGCCTTGGACTATAAATCCCATAATAGTCTGTGATGCTAGATGTAAGATATGTCTTGCACCTGACTGCAAAGGCCTGAGTTGAAGATAGCATCTGTCTTATCTTAGATTTGCCTTTTGTTAGTTAAAATCAGATTATTTCCATTATTTTTTACATGATTTATTTTATCATCTCTGATGTGTGTGAAACACATGCAGAGATTTGGTTACTGCATC
The DNA here is from genome assembly GCF_965152235.1 of Eretmochelys imbricata. Taxonomy (NCBI): domain Eukaryota; kingdom Metazoa; phylum Chordata; order Testudines; family Cheloniidae; genus Eretmochelys; species Eretmochelys imbricata. The sequence continues at coordinate 4,910,561 of NC_135578.1, read as the reverse complement.
TAAAGAGTATTTTCGCCAATGATAAAGCTTAAAGTAGTTAAGCATAAAAGGTGGAAGAGATGATTTTTTTTTTTATTTATAAGCCTCTTCGCTTTTCAGACAGGCTAATGTCAAAGAGATTAACCCAAAGGAGCTATACTGTAGATTTATAATTGCATACAAATGCATGTTATTGCTTCATATATTAGTCTTTGTTAAAAATGATTTTGATATATTTGTTTTAGCAGCATAACTAGCCCTGAGGGCCTCCGGGTATAATTAGAAAAGGGCATGGTGGGGGAGGTGTGGCTTGCAGAATGAAGCATTGGCCTTAGGATCACAGGTCCTAATTATAATTTATAATTAACCCTGTGATTTGCACAACAGTCTAAACTAAGGAAAGAAAATCTTTTTGCAGTTTGACATGAAAATGTGTGTGTTTGTTTTTTAATTTCACAGCCTGCTTTTTTGGTTGTTTTCATACTTTAAAAACGAAAAGTTGAAGAAAAATAGGGAACTCGACATCGATGGAAGAATAGCATGTAAAACTTTTCCCGTGAAATATTTGTTAAGCACTGACAAATCTGCAGGTGATAACATACGTCTGTAACAAAAAGAGTTATCCCTGAAAACGTGTGTTTTGGGATTGCTAAATATAAATTTATAAATAATGGTTTTTTTTAAATTTCTGCCCTCCCCCCACTATTTAAACCAGACTCCTCTAATTTGCCTGGCAGGATCAATATAGGATCAGATGAAAATCTGTTACCATTCAAATCGGAGGCATTTATGTTGTATGTTGAGCTAAATCCATAGAAAGAAAGAGACATAGATACTCTGTGTGTGTCTGTGTGTGTGTGTCTGTGTGTGTGTGTGTGTGTGTGTGTGTACACATTTATATTTAAATACAATGTAGGTGCAGCATTTCTTTCACTGTTTCTCTCCTACCACTCCTGCTACTGTCTACCCCCGTGTAATATAAATCTTACATGGCCACTGTGAATGTGTGTGTTAGTTTTCTACAATTGTGTTTTAGCTAAAATGTAATGTGCAAATTTTGTTTGCTGAAGGAAGCTGTGATTCCATATATAAATTAAACATCCAGTACAGAGTTGATGGGAAACCTTTGTTAAATAAAAAGAGGTAATACCAGCATGAATAAGAAAATTAATTCATGAGATTTCACCTTCTTTTGAGAACATCTTTAAGAACCATCAGTAGTGCATGTTCTGACAAGGGAATTATCTAGAACACAGAAGTGAATGTGACATTATAGAGAGGATAGCTTATAAAACCCTTAGTTTGCGTAGCAAATGGAAAAATAAATATGCTTCAAAATTATTCAGTTTTCAAATATATTTGACTAATGTTTTATTTTAATTAGGTTTCAGAAATTATCACGTTAATAAATTAGGTGCAGGGCTTTTGATGGCGTTTTTATATAGTTCTGTCAATATCCTTGCATTTGTCGCTAATTAATGAGTTCCTAATGCTTCAGCTTCTGGGGAGATGAGCAACAAAAATTAACATAACTAGTAAATCTGAAGATGTGCAGCTGGGTTATAGTATTTGAAATTTGACAAAACCATTGGAAGTATTATTGTTTGTGACATGGCTCAAGATGGGAGATTGTGAGGAGAGTAAAGATGACAGAACTGGTGCTAACCACTGTGACAACAACTTGAAAAGCAGCCGACATGACATCTTTCCTATCATGCTGCCGAAAATGTCAACTTTGTGAAGGACAGTGAGAAAATGGTTTGCCGAAAATTTGAAAGGTAGATTCAAGAGATGCTCATCATGTCAGATGTAATATAGTCCACAGCTGTTTGAGAAAGGAAGTCCTTGCAGTTGTGATGGCTCTCAGTTGGCAGGCCCTTCCAGACATCTGTGCGGCTCCAAAAATGGCTACAGTTGACCTGTAGATTGTCTCAAGTTTGTAGTAGAATGAGATGCAAGGGTGAGCTATTGTTTATCTAGCATGCAGTTTTGTAGAACGATGTAAGGTACGTAAGGTAACTTTTTAATTGTCTTAAAATGGCTGAATTTGGCATTGTGTCTTCTGTTAAAGATCAAGAAAAATCAAGGCCTAACTATTTATGACCGAAGTGTGGTGAATATTTGAAATATATATATATATATATATATAGTCTGCGTGTAGCTAGATAGTTAGATTTTTGTCTCAGCACAAACCGTTTGGACGTTATAACTTAACTTAGATGAGTTGTGGATATATATTAACTCTAGTCCAACGAGGTTTGGACCCAGCCATGTGCCCACATAGAGTTTCTAACAGTATCAGTGCTTTAGACTGAAAACTGCCAGAGCACTGAAAATTTAGGCTGCCACTCCAAATTGTAATGACGCAGTTGTGCCGAAGCATTGCAAGTGTCTGAAATTGGTGTTGCCTGGCAAATGCTAAAATAGCTAGATCAGACAGAATTAAAGCCTGATTCAGAGCCTGTTGAACTCAGTGGAAATATTTCAGTGGCTTCAAATGGGTTTGGATCAACCCTACATACAACTCTGGACGCTGTCCCACTGAAGACAGTGGAAAATGCACTGGGACTTTAAATTGAGTGCCCCTTGCTGGGTTAAACAGTATGCAGTGATATTTTACATTAATAATTTGAATTAAAAGAGGGGCTGAAAATTTATAAAACTAGTATTTTTTAACTGAGAAGCCTCTTGGCACATGTACTATTCCCTAGAAAATAAGTCTGCATTTAAACTCTTGAGTCTTCTGTGGCCTTTTCAGTAAATCTTTTACTCTGAGGGCTATTAACCCAACAAATGGTAACATAATTTTCAGAATTTTTCCAGTTCATCAGCATATTGTTCCTAGTTCGGGCTCTTTACAGTCAAAGTATTGTGGCTACATCGTTTGTCAGTTGCTGATACAATTGACCTTAATGAAACTCTATGAGCTATATGGATTTTGTGCATCTCTGCGGATGTGCACTCAAAACTCATATGTGGGCTTCAGTCCTGTCCTTTGACATAGAGTATTTATCATGGAGTATCTTGAAAAATCTGCCACTCTACTGGCAAGCAAACTAGATTCCCCCATGTACACAGCAGTGCTGACATGCATAACTGATGGCATGAACATGATCTGAATCTGAATACTAATTATTTCTAGGATTTTGGATCAAAAATATACTAACCATGTTCAGTGGCTGTGTTTTAAAATCAATGTATAACTGGATTTACCTGGCTTACCTGCTTCTTCAAAATAACTAGACCTAATTGTGTACTAATGAGACCAAATCCATTCTTCCAGAATTGTTTAATAAATGTGTTTTCCAGCTAAAATTTTATATTCCACAGTTCAGCCTAAATAAAAATTTTACAGCTGAGCTTGGCAAATAAATGATAGGAGATTCTTATGGAAATGCTGATTAAATTTAAAGATATCCACTGTCATCTGGGCCTTTTAATATGTCCAGGTTATAAGTGTTATTTAATGTAGCTTTAGCACTTACATATAATGAAAAGAAAATCAATTAAGATTGTGTTAGCGTCTCTGTTTGGGATTTGTTAGGAGAACTTTTTACCTGTGTTCTAACAGCAGAACTAATATTTATGATATTAAGAGGTTTCTGCATCTGAGGTCAGTGAAACATGACTGTACAGATTGTAATTTTTCTTTTAGTTTAGGGCCTTTTGATTCTTTAAAAGGAAAATAAAGCTAACCAATTAACCCCTGACAGGAGGTTTGTTAGAAGCTGTGTAATCCCTTGCCAAGCCTTTTGTATAACCAAACTAGTCTAGTACTAAGGATTTACACAGTTTAAGCTGAACACTGGAGGAGGCCTTTAAGTAAGAACATTTGTTCAATTTTAAGACAAATGTTACCTAAAGAGAGACTCTGCTGGTATAGGCTACACAGTAATACACAAATCTGTATGCTTTGCCTGTCAATAATAGAAACTAGTGATGTTTATTGTCTGAGTTGCTGATTTCTTTGGTGAATGGATTAGACTAGCCCTCTACCCAATTCAGAGATTATGCTGTGGCGTGTATTTCTCTGGTGCGGGGGAGAAGGTGGTATGTGTGCAGAGGATGCTGATTTCTGCTCAAACATTGGTGCAAATCAGGAGTCAGTTTAAATCAGCAGAGTTACAAAGATGTAAAAATAGAACGTGAGCACAATGAGGCATGGGGACTGTCCATATTATCTATCACCATTACAGAAGAATGGAAGAGATGATTGCTTGTGCACTGTGCTCTGTGAAAGATAGAAAATACCCCAAAGTCGCTACTTGTGGCTGCCTTATTCATAATGCAGTCCTGTGCATTACTGAAATAATAAAAGTGTAACAAATTTTCATTGAAGCACTGCTTTGATGGAATGTGTTATTTTTTACGAAATTCTTAAATTCCTGTAAAAGGACATTATTTGTGAAAATGCAAAATGTATATTGATCTTAGAGCATATATTTCAGTTTGCGCTCCTTCCTTTTACATGATAAAATGTTATAACGTGATTCAATGGACATGAATGAGTGCTGTATTTTTATATTCTATTTGTATGTGAGTTTATCATGATTATACTTTCATGCTGTGAACCATATTTTAAATTTGATAAATGTGAATATGATTATTTCTGTAGAAATGAATAACATATTGAGCCAGACAGGACTTATACGCAGTCCTTACTTAATGAAAATTCCCATTATAGTATTTATATATTTGTCTGTGTATATATATACACACATATATGTGTGTGTATTTTTAGAGAGAACTACATTTTTCCAGGTTTTTCTGCAGTAAACAAAAATATAGTGATTTCACTCTTTAAAAACATGCATATCGTAATTTTAAAATGAGTATTTATTTTATTCTGAGATACGCTTTCTAAACAGTCATGCTGCTTTACCCATTAGTGCTTCTTTGCATGGCATATGCAGTGTATCCTGGATCTAAGAGTTGATGACATGCATTTCCAAAAATTGCAATATCTTGTTTGCTGTACAGATGACTTACCAGGGTCATGAGGTGAAGCTTGAGTCATTCATGGCATTTTTCCTTCAGGCCTGATGGAATAGGAACTGTAACTGTAGAAGAGAAAGAACGTTTTGAAGAAATCAAGGAGCGGCTCCGCTTGCTTCTGGAGAATCAGATCACCCATTTTAGGTAAAGGCAGAGGCTCTTGGTTTAAAGTGAGAGAGGATGCATTTCCTCAAGACTCCATCCCATAAAAGATGAGTCTTTTAGATTTCAAAGGTTGCAGCTTATTATAATTCTGCATAAGTAATATGCACAGAGTAAAATAACTTGGTACATTAGGGAGCCAAAACTTGCAGCTGCAGAAGACATGAATATGTTCATAGCTGATAAACAGAAGGCTTAACCTTTTAAAGGTATTTCAACTCAGCTTGCCCACATAGGCACAGCAACAAGAAGAGGACTCATATTTGACAAATAATTCTAAGCAAATAATTAAAGACCCTGTGATCTTATTTCTTCCTCTTTCCCATCCCCTCCTGCTTACTGCATTCTGCTATCTACTCCCATCTCTTCCTAGTACAAAGAAAGGCAAGGTTTTTTTCATGGATGGTTTAATTTTGGGAATAATGGATATCACCATTTGGTTTTCCCTGTGATTGAAGCATAGGGGTATATCCTCCAGGCTCTGGAGCACATCATGGAGAGTATTTCTGAGATTTCCTAACAATCCCACTGAGGTACCTAATCAAAATTACTCTTTCAGGCCTTGATCCAGACTCTTGGGCCCTCATGGCACCACTTGAAGGGTAGGGGCCTAATTCAGGGAAGCGAGAACAAAGCTCTCGCCCCTGCCACCCAGTCTTTCTTATCAGATCACTCTTAAGCCTATTGGTATATTTGCCCATGTGCATTTGAGTTAATCTTTAAAATTGGGTTTTTTGCTAGGTACTGCTTTCCATTTGGCCGACCTGAAGGTGCTTTGAAAGCTACTCTATCCCTACTGGAAAGGGTAAGCATCACAATAACAAAGGCAGGTTAAAATTCCTATGTTCTTATTCAATCATATAGTAGAGTTTACATGACAATTATATTTATGCATGGATATACACACCAATTGAATTAGATCACATTACAGCATCCGTTCGTTCACGGGCATGAGTAGATTTTGGAGGGGGATTACACCCTGTAATGCAGTGTACAGAAAATTCTAAATATTGTGAATTATGGGCCTAATTCTCTAGCCAGTTAAACCAGTTTTGTGTCCCAAGATGATGCAAATTAAGGAACGCGGATTCAATGGAATTATGCTGGCATAAAACTGGTGTAATGGGGTGATGAATCAGACCCTTTAAATTTAATTGTTGGAAACTTGTCTGAAGAAATAACAGTTCTAAAAAGCTTCATGTCGCTGAGTAAAGTAGGTGCTTGCAGAAAGGGTACCTGTAGTAATGCCGCAGTGGCAGCTTTGGTTCGGTGGGGTCTGAACCTACGGCTTCTGGATCTAAAGGTGTGAGTTTCTACTGCTTGATCAAAAGAATCAAGTGCAGTCAGTCTTTTAAACTTTACTATGTAGGCTGGCCACTAGAGGTGAGCCACATAGAGTAAGATAGCCACACTGGGTTAGTGTTGGGTACTCATACGTTTGTCGAACAAACAAAAAAAGATCAATGGTGTGTGTGTTTGGTGCCACATCAAATCAGTTTTTCTTATGTCCAGGTTCTGATGAAAGACATAGTTACTCCTGTCCCTCAAGAGGAGGTAAAAACAGTCATCCGTAAATGCTTGGAGCAAGCTGCTTTAGTCAACTATACTAGACTATCAGAGTATGCCAAAATTGAAGGTAAGGCAATTACTTTATGGTGTTAAAATGTTACTGTGTTTCTATGTGGAAACTACCTCTAGCGGTTATTTAAAACAATGAATTAACTATTTATTTGCTTGACAATAAAACTGAAGTCAAAGGGAATATGGAATTGGCTAGGAAATGTATTTGTGGTGTTTGTTTTGTTTGTTTTTTAAGAATTAAGAGCAGAGGTTAGCGAAATATTACTTTTTCTAGGAAAAAGATGAAATGGTTAACAGAATCATGGCTTCTTCTGAGCACTAGTGCGTTTGGCCAGTTGTACAACAATCGTACTCGTGTCTTTGTTTTAAAAAAAAATGAGAAGTACGTGGGATGTCATGTTTGTAGCTGAAAAGGATAATGCTGCTAATTGCTTGTGACAGTGGAGTTCAGAGAACAACCAAATTATAAGAATCTAAGAAATGTTTTATCTCTTCTTAATTGTTTGTAGCCAACTTAAAATGTCTTTTTCTGGGATGTGTTTCACTGCTTTTGCTTTGTGAATAGTGGAAGTCATCAGTTGATCCCATTCTTGCATCAGATTTCTTTCTTGTCACTCTAAATCCAGCATAGCTGATATCATTGACCTTTTAAGTTATGGGGGGATAATAACTGGTGACCAGAGACACATGTAGCCATCAAAAAGACATTTTAAAACTTGCTGGAGGATATGTGTTTTGTTGGAGCTCGATGATCAGTTAGTTCTTCACATGTTAATCAGATTTCATTGTTACCTTGTTGGCTGCTATACAGCAATTTGAAACTCCTACACAACTTTACAAGTGCTTGTAACTGAAAGCTGTATGTTCAAAAAGAATTGTTTTATTCTAGATTTTGGTCTTCTGTTGTGTGTGAAATATAAAGTTTTACTAAAGCTAGATTCACATTATACGCCTCTAAGACATTACTGAAAGAAAAAAAAATCACCATCTGATTTGTTCCTAGCCCTTGTTTATATGAGGGCCTGGGTTATTACATGTCAAATTTTCTAGGTTCTGTACATGGTATGTCCTCTCTTTTTCTATTTTTTCTGTCTGACAATGCAAATTGTGTACCAGTGGTAATGAATTCATTGTTATGCATCCAGTGAGAAACACTTAAGAATTGGGCACTAAAAGGATGTTTATCAACTCTTGACTTGGTAATGAGTGACAAAAATAGAGAAGGATTGAAGGTTTAATAAGCACTGTATTATCAGGCAATTTATCGAAGTACTCAACTTCACAGGATATGTTAATTGGTGTATTCTGTAAAATGCAATGTTGAAATAGACTTGACGAGGACGGAGGAGGACTCAGAATCAAAAAGCAACTTTTGTTTTGATGGATGCTTCTACCAAATGCTGGCTTCCCTAGGTCTCTGTGTAAATATCACTAACCTGTTGGTAAGATTTGCTCTCTTCTTTCAGATAAATCTATGCAAAAACAAACTTTATGATCTGTAAGTAAAAATGCATTCACTTCCAAAGTAGAACAGTTAGTGTGTACTTTCCTTTTGTGCCTCAATTCTTCTTGGTTGTGTTAATTATCTGCCCTCTTTTTTGCACTGTGACTTTTAGGTCTGGGAATACTTTGAAGCAACAAACTTTTTTTTTTCCAGCTACCTTTTCCGAGAAATACTTCATTCCACACTACCTGCTCTCCTCTGCTTCTCTCCTTCCTTATTTGTGATTGGCCACAGCCACTTTTCTATATTGTCTCTATAAAAGTGGTTGTGACACCAATTTCAAAGCATGCTGGGATTGTTAATTCAAACAACCCAACATCCGCCAGCTGCATGCATCAGGTTTTCTCTCATGAGCATAGTCCACGACAAGCTAACATAGTTTGTAAAAAATAAATTTTCTACATGTGATGCATTTCTCTGTACAAATATGATTTTGACATTAAAAAGCTTCTATTTGAATAGCCAAACATTTAAGAAATACTTGTAACCACTGAGGAAATACCAGTCGCAGCACTGCTTGAGGCTATGTTTATGAAGAAATACCTGTAAAAGCCTTAGATACTGAAGGCTAAAATCCTTAGTATCTTGGAGCCTTAAATCAATAGAATTCTATTTCCCTTTATTCATGATGTTTTGATCATTATATTCTTGCAAACAATTCAAAATAAACCTTTAGAATCATGGTCGCAACCTCTTTTGTGACTCATGGGCATGCTGAATGGTTAATCCAGTAGATCTCCAATTTTAAATCTCCTTTTTTTTCTTTTATTCTGTGTGTATCCCAAAATACTCTACAGCTATTTTCCTTTTAAGCTAATGTAAAGTTTTCCTCTGACCTATGACCTATATAACCTCTTTACCTCTGACCTAAGCCTCTTGCATGCCCAAATCCTCTTTTATAGGGAAAAAGAGAGAAATGTATGAGCATCCTGTCTTCTGCTTGGCCTCTCAAGTGATGGATTTAACCATTCGTGAGTACCTACCACCCTCCTCTCCATGCTGTCTTCACTCTTTCTGTTTTCATTACTTCAAGAAAATCCAGATCCAAACCAACTCACTTTCCTTGCTTCAAGTCTTTTAGCATTGGCTTGTCTGTTGCTTCTGTCTGTGAAACCCAGTGTGAGAAGTCCAGTCACTTTTTATCAGCCTAAAACAGGTTAGACAATTAAGCCATTTGTTTGTGATAAACTCAGATTGTCCGTAAGTTTTTTCAGTTATTCTTTATGTCTGTGACCTGAATGCATTTTTACTTTGCTTCTGTGTAACCCCAATTTGTAAAGTGCTTTTGTCACTGGTACACAATCAAAAGGTAGCAGCTACACTGGGGAACAATGAGCTAGAGGTCAGATAAAGGACATTTGGAAAAAGCCATCCCTTTTCCTGTGTATAAGATCTTTAAACAATCCTGTGTATAAGATCATATGAAGCTGTCCTTTCTCTGTACATCAGATCTTACATGTCTTCTGTCTGTTATCTCTCAAGCAGAAATGCTTTACTTGTTCTCTTTCTAGATTTTATTTATTCTTTTACACCAAGCTCTGGGTGGAACATATGAAGTTGTTGCTTGGTGAGCTCTTGTATGTTCTCAGAGCTTAGTTCACTAAGTTTACTAATTTTCTATTTGTGCAGCATTTTCTTTCACCTCTGTGAAAGGAGTCTTTTTTGGTGATACCATGCTTCGTGGTGGTGGGAGTCACGGGGCAACTTATTTTCTTTTCAAATGTCATATATCACACATAACTGGGGGGCATTTTGGTCCACTTGCTCATTAATCCTGCATATCTGTTCTTGTTTCTCTCTTTTCTCTCCTTGTTGCTCTCTCTCTTTCATATAGAGAATCAAAAGGATGCAGGTGAACAATTGTATATGTATTATAAATTGCTAGGACTGTTGAGTTATATTTATCTTTGTTTTCCTTTCATAGCTCCTTAAGATATGTACTCCTATAAACTGAAGGTGGAGTTGCAATAATACTTAAGGAGTTAATTTGTGCTGTCTTAACATACATACTATATTTTACTTCTCCCTTAAGATACAGTGTAGAGCAGAAGTATTTCATAGTGAAGGTACAACCTAATATGGAGGTTTATTTATACTGAAGAGAAAGTTTCTTGTTTTCCAAAGGAACAAAAACAAATTTTTGGCAGAAAAATGTTTGGATGATTTGGCCGTTAGTGTAAATCACCTGATAAGCACACTTATAACTAAACTAATCTTCATTTTTGTTTTTCATATCTTCTGTTTTATGCCCTATTGGGGGAAAATGGTTTCTTTGTTAATGTGTAACTAACACTACAGATAGACCAAAGTTGTGTTTGTCTTTTTTGTTCGTAACATGTTGGTAACATGTAATGAAACAAGAATGCAGGTCAGATAAATACTATTAAAATGGACTTCTTCTCAGTAGTGATTCTGGAGTTGCAACATGCCAATGTGTTCATTACTGTTACACAGCAGGATCCTTAGTTTGAAAGTTCTTGAGATCTGAACAGTTAGGGATTTTTCCTAAGTCATTATTTATGTGTTGTGGAAAAGGATACACTTGATTTCAAAACCTGTTTCCAGAAAGAAATTGGTTTAAAAAAGAAATATAGCATCTTGGGCCAAGTTCCGCTCTGGGCTCCGTGGGTGCCTCTTTCACTAATAGCATTAGGAGTGGCCCCTCTGTAACTTTGGCCCAGTATCTTTTTTTGTTTTTTGTTATATTTGTGGTATTGGTAACAGGCCCTAGTAGCAACAACAACAAAAATGAATTGTTCAGAAAACAAAGCATGGATTTTCTCTTTAAATAAGTCCGCAAGAAACAGCAAAAAAAAAAAGTAGTGTATGATAATTTCAGGTGCACCCATTACAAATAATTACATTGGATTTAATTGAGCACAGATCCCAGTGTATCAGTAAAATAAGGACAATGGCCATCATCTTTTTAGGACCCGACACAGACTTATGACATGGTTAATATCAGGGAAATTAGGTGGGGCATTTCAGAGGGCCCCATTTACCTAAAACACACAGGTTTATAAAAAGAAAAGGAGGACTTGTGGCACCTTAGAGACTAACCAATTTATTTGAGCATAAGCTTTCGTGAGCTACAGCTCACTTCATCGGATGCATATTGTGGAAAATACAGAAGATGTTTTTATACACACAGACCATGAAAAAGTGGGTGTTTATCACTACAGAAGGTTTTCTCTCCCCCCACCCCACTCTCCTGCTGGTAATAGCTTATGTAAAGTGATCACTCTCCTTACAATGTGTATGATAATCAAGGTGGGCCATTTCCAGCACAAATCCAGGTTTCCCCCCCACCCCACCCCACTCTTCTATTGGTAATAGCTTATCTAAAGTGATCACTCTCCTTACAATGTGTATGATAATCAAGGTGGGCCATTTCCAGCACAAATCCAGGTTTTCTCCCCCCCCCACCCCACTCCACCCAACACTCTCACAAATCTTGGGAGACAGGCCAGTCCTTGCCTACAGACAGCCCCCCCCAACCTGAAGCGAATACTCACCAGCAACCACATACCACACAACAGAACCACGAACCCAGGAACCTATCCTTGCAGCAAAGCCCATTGCCAACTGTGCCCACATATCTATTCAGGGGACACCATCACAGGGCCTAATAACTTCAGCCACACTATCAGAGGCTCTACCAATGTGATATATGCCATCATGTGCCAGCAATGCCCCCTTGCCTTGTATATTGGTCAAACTGGACAGTCTCTACGTAAAAGAATAAATGGATACAAATCAGATGTCAAGAATTATAACATTCATATATCAGTCGGAGAACACTTCAGTCTCCCTGGTCACGGGATTACAGACATTAAAGTTGCGATATTACAACAGTAAAACTTCAGAAACAGACTCCAAAGAGAGATTGCTGAATTGGAATTAATTTGCAAATTGGATACAATTAATTTAGGCTTGAATAGAGACTGGGAATGGTTGATTCATTATAAAAAGTAACCTATTTCCCCTTGTTTATTCCTCTCCCCCCCCCCCCCCACTGTTCCTCAGATGTTCTTGTTAAACCCTGGATTTGTGCTGGAAATGGCCCACCTTGATTATCATACACATTGTAAGGAGAGTGATCACTTTAGATAAGCTATTACCAGCAGGAGAGTGGGGGAGGTGGGGAGAGAAAACCTTTTGTAGTGATAAACACCCATTTTTTCATGGTCTGTGTGTATAAAAACATCTTTTGTATTTTCCACAGTATGCATCCGATGAAGTGAGCTGTAGCTCACGAAAGCTTATGCTCAGATAAATTGGTTAGTCTCTAAGGTGCCACAAGTACTCCTTTTCTTTTTGCGAATACAGACTAACACGGCTGTTACTCTGAAACACAGGTTTATGTTGCTTGAACCCAGCGAAGGACACACAGAGCCAAATCCTATTTCCCTTATGGAACCCTGACCTATTTTGACTAAATTGGGGCCAAATGTGAATGCTACTGCTCTGTTTATGTTGTTTCTTTCTCTCGAGCAAGAATAAAATTGAGATACTGAAAATAGCTGCATAAACCCACCTCCCCACCCTGCCCCAAACATCACCCCCATGCATTTCCTGCCTCCTTCCCAAAGTGCACCTAGCCTCTCCTCTTCCCTTTAGAAATAATGTGTGGTTTTAAATAGAACACTAAAGAGAATAATTTGCTAAAACAATTCAGGATTAATAATCTGTGTTAATTGTTAATAAGACAAAAAGTACTAACACTCAGATTAAGGAGTTCGAAACCCTGGAAGGGTTTCCCTCTGGCTATTTACAGAAATAGAGAATTCATTGTTCCTTTAGAAAAGAATTGCTGTAGACTAGTATCCCGGAAGTACAGGAACTGTGAAATGCAGGGCAGTCATCAAAAAAGTGCTGAGGATTTAAAGGGCCCGATTCTCATTTACACCAACACCATTTGACACTGCTAGAGTGATGTAAAAGTGGCTTTATTGCAAATGGAAATCCAGGCCAGGGTTTTTAGATTGTTTTACTTGGCAATTAATAGTTTGCAATAACTTACTTCTCCAGTTTTTTTGGACACAGTACTCGTATAATTCTGTATGGGTTTGGTCTTTGGTACTTGGTTCTTCTGAGGAGGACAGTGGAGGTGAGAAAAGGAGGAGAGCAGGTGGCCGCAGCAAATGGCAACAAGTGTGTTTGATGCAGACACAGCAGGAGAATGAGACATGGGCATGAATGATGCAGTTAAAGGTCAGCCGCAACTTCATGAATGTGACAGCACAGCCTGGTCCAATGCACTATAAATGCTTCGCCATAAAAGGGAAATAGGCTACTGTTAACCTCACCCCATCCCCTCGATCCTCCTCTTGTCCAAGGAAGCAAGGTTCCAACGAATGGGTTCTTCACTGTGTCCACAGTATGCAAACACACTCCCCCACTGCCCAGACCAACCCCTGTCCAAGGGTGACACGTATTGTTAATGGTCTCTGCAAACCAGACTCCTGTGCAGGCTCACCGCCATAGCAGTAGCAATGGTAAATCAGCATAAAACCATTCCTGCCGCTTTTGGTGATCAGCTGAAGCTCAAAGCACATGAGGCTGAGAGAAGATTGGCACCAGACCAAATGGTGCCAAGAGGTGGGAGCACCCTTTTTATGCCCCACCATGTGGGTCAGAGGGGGCGCCAGTGGTGACCCCAGCAGAGCACCCAAACTGCCCAGTCTGGGCATAATGGTGGAGGGGAAGAGGCTCCCCAGGGCAGCCAAGAAGAGAAATGAGCAGCATAGAAAGACAAGTATCGGGGGGAGCCGTGTTAGTCTGTATCCACGAAAACAACAAGGAGTCTGGTGGCACCTTAAAGACTAACAGATTTATTTGGGCATTCCCCAAATAAATCTGTTAGTCTTTAAGGTGCCACCAGACTCCTTGTTGTTTTTATAGAAAGACAGGCAGCCCTGCTCTTCCTTCCCCCAATCCAACAAGATCCCCGAGGGGGAGGGACGTCACTCCCTGCCAGTCCCATCAAGCCCCCATTCCCATGGCCAGAGCAGGTGTTTCTTTTGCTTTCTGCTGTTGGGCAGGAGTGGAATAGCATTTGCGCTTACTCTAGGAGTCTATGTTCCAAAAAGCCGGGAGGACTCTCTGGTGTCATGGCTCCTGTTTATCTGCACATGGGATTACTGTTCAGAGCTGTTTCATAGCTGAGTCAATACAAATTTCTTCAGTTCCCAGTGAGCTTGATCCAAAGTTAATAGAAAGGCTGCCCATCCACTTTAGTGGGCATTGGCTCTCGCCCCAAGATGGGAGACAACTTATAAATGGGTGACTCTTATCTGCAGCTTCTGATTAGCCTTTGCCAAGATTCTTGACAGCGGCATTGTATCCTTGAACTAACAGGTTGGTTCCTGGAGGCCTCCTATCTCCAAGCCACAAACCAACACCAATTTATAATCCAACTCCTAAGATTTTTTTTTTTTTTTACTTAAAATACTCCCAGTCTCTGTGTAACAGAAGAAACCTCATCCCCTCCGCCAACGTTTTCCTGTTATTGCGTCTGTTCTTTATTCTTTAAGACTCTCACTGGTCACTTAGGGGAATCCCATTAAAGACTTCCCACAATGTTTAATGTCAGTGGATTGTCCCCTGTGCAGAGGGCAGTCGTGGCTAGCGATGAGGAGTCAATGGTTCCAAGCCCCACCAAGTGAATCCCATCTCCTTTTCTTCTTCAGAACAGCCTTGTGACAGATGCTGTGCCTCTCCCCTTCTCTCCAGCAGCACAAAGCTGGCCGAAAGTTTTCCATACAACTGTTTTTCGATGGAAAACTGGATTTTCAACTACACACTTTTTTTTTTTTGGTGACAAGTGTCCGCTTTCCACAGCGTTTTCTTTTCCATGCACACACAGCCCCCAGAACTGAACTGTCTTCACGTTTCGGTCAAAGCCAAAGTACTTCAAATCAGATATTCTGCTATGGTGACCCATGGGATCTGTAGTCCAATTTCCTCATGTCCCCATTCTCCTTGTGGGCAGGGCTCCCCAGCCAGTCTCTGTCTCCCAGGATGCATCTCCTCACCCACCAATAGGGGAGACCGTGGAACATTGTGTGAAATGTAGTCTGAACAATGGGCCTGGCCTATAGAAGAGAATGGGGGCATGATGCACCCAAACTTATAACTCCCACAATGCACTCTGGTGGCATTTCAGAACCCAACTCTTTCCATTTTTGTTCGAAATACTTAAGTTTTTTATATTTTTCCCCAAAAAAGTCAAGATTTTCAGAGGAGAAGGATAACAAAATTTCTAACCAGCTCTTCAGCAAACAGTGGGTTGGTGGAAGGGACAAGTATTTGGAAACATCTAGCTCCTACAATGCAGCGCCCTAGGATGTGGTCGTGGGGGGAAGGTTGGTGGCCTCTAGCCCCTGAGATACCTCCAGACTCTCAGGAGCAGCAGGGGCCCAGAACTGAGGCAGAGGGAGGGATGAGGAGGGCCAGCCTGTGATTTCAGAGAGGCATTGGCCAGGGGCTAGTGCCCTGGTGAGGAGTTGAAAGGAGTGCAAGGACCCACAAGAAGGGAGAGGGTAGGGAGTGGATGGGGCTTGCCTGCTCATTTTCTAGAGCAGTGGGGGTAGGAATTACAGCCCAGGAGCTATTGGGGCTAGGGCAGGATGCATTTATCGGTGGGGCGGGGGAAAGCCCCAAATCATTTAGTCACTGATGTTATTTGGAAGTTCAGAACTGATTTTGTTTGGGGAGGGTGGGCTCAGAACTATATTTTTAGGGAAGTGGGGAGGAGATGTAATTGGCAGACTCTACACTTCTTTGGGGCACCATCCAGCGCCGACGAGGCCAAGCGTGAGGCCTAAGCACCACTTGAGTGCCACCTGAGTCCTCAAAATAGGACTTGGGGCACTGGGGCCTAGTGCTGACCCTAAACCCTGGGCTGCATATCCCCCTTCCTGAGCTTGCTCGTTGTATTCCCGCCATGTCACCAGAGATAACTGTATTCTGTGTGTTGGCAGGCGGATAGGTGTGATCTCATAGTCTGCGTGAATCGTGTTGGGCAGGAGGGCTAGACCATCCTGAGCTGAATGGCATGGGACCATCACAAGGGAGCCTGGCAGACCTCAAGCATTATTGGTCTCCACTAATGTGAGTCCCGGAATGTCTCGCAATTCAGCGCTCACAGAGTCAAATGTGTAAGGAATTTGAGAGAAATCCGACCGCTGAGAAGCACAGAAGAAGCCATTTTGCCAAACCCATTTTTTATAATTACAGCTGGGGGGATACTGTGCAATGATTTTTAACAAGTATTAGCATCTTTAAATGAATTCCCTTCAGCCATTCTCACTCCCCTTCTGCAGTCGCTAAGCAATGCAGTTTTACCGGTATGGCTGTTCATGGGTCTCATACTCAGAAGTTGCATGCGTAACCCACATGCCTCCTGGGTGTGGTGTTCTGTCCCATCTAGTGGCACTGAGACCACTTAAAGAGAGAGATTAATGAGTCTGCTCTACAGCCTTAGCTAAGGGCCATATGGCTTTTAGCTCATGCAGTAGCAGCTCCCGCATTTAGCTCCAGAGGTCCCAGGTTCAATCCTGCCCGACGACGACAGGGGTCTGTCAGTGTTATACATACACAAATCCATCACCCTGCTTTGAAGGGTGTACCATCTCTAGTGAATAGCATCCAAGAAATATTACAGAAAGTATGTACCCAAAATAATGGTGCCTTTTTTTTTAATGTGTGTGTTACACTAGTTGCTGTATACAGCATACTGGGAGCAAACCCTGCAATCTTTACTCACCTAGGTAATTCATGTTCTTACAAGTAGTCCAATAGCCAGACTAGGCCCTGGTGCTGTTCTATAAATTTCTTATTTGTCCAGCTAATAGCTGGGAGGCAACAATTTGCCAGATAGTGAGTGAGTAACACCTAGCTGCTGCCTTTCCGTTAATAACTCAGGTTTGTAAGTCAGTTGGACACACATTAATGAACAATATAAAATACTTCTCATGTTAACGCAAATTAATACTGAAATGGAATAAAAAAAAACCAATGGGGAAGAAAAGGTGTTGGGGGAAATCAAAGTGAAACTTAATCTGACACACTAAAAAAAATTTGCAGTTGTACTGTTGAATTTAGTGAACATTTTAATGTTAAAGCATCCAGAGCTGTTCTTCTAGCAAATTTCTGGTGCTAAATATTAACCCAAAAACTTAAAGGAATCAAATAAGATTGTACATGTATAACTATCTGGGAGTCACATCCAGCAAAGCACTTAAGCTCATGTGTAACTTTAAGTACCTAAGTAGTGGCATTGAAAGTCATGGGACTGCTTGTGTGCTTTGAGTTTAGCATGTGCTTAAGTGCTTTTTTTGGATTAGGGCCAAAAAAAAAATTTAATTTCCTTACATTACAATCATAGGGCCAGCAAAGATGGAAGTAACACAAAAAGTCTCAGTCTAGAATAGAAATAGTGATGAGATTTCTTCCTGCTGATCCAAAAGGTAAGAGAAACCATTACACCTAAGCCATTCCCGGCTGCTGTGATGAGGTTCCGGCCCTCCGGACGCAGGTTTACTCAGACTTCAAGCAAAAGCCCAGGATTTGACTCTTGAAAAGTAAAATAAAATAAAATAAAAGCATCGAACGCTTGGTGAGTCAGTGAGTTGTTTGGCCTCATCATAATGAACCTGCCTTCATACATGACACTCTCCATCACGTGTTACAATTGGGCATGGTCGTTTGTCCCCATGAGAAGGCTACAGTAGTGGTATGCTGGGTAGGATTGAAGTGTATTTGGTGGAATGAGAAATCTCTCACACACCCACTGGGACAATTTGCTGACAACCACGGAACAAAAGTCTCTTTTAAGTTGTCTCATGTATATTTTAATAGTCACTTGCTAAGGCCTGCAGCGTTAGCGATCTTTTCATACACTGCCTTCTTTCTTTTCTCCTCTTCTGCTTTTGACGCTTCCACAAAAATAGAAAACCATTGAGGTTGCACTCGCCAGGCCTGTTCAACAGCTGCAGGATCCAGATGCCAATAAAGCCTAAAATGTATTTTTCATCTGGTTATTGTAGGCATCTAGGTCTGGAGCAATCCATAGATATTTCAGCAGCTGGCAGTGCAATCGCTGGAAACATATCTAGGTTTATGCAGGGTTAGATTACTGCAGGACTTGAACTGCCTGCTTCTCCTGGATGCAGTTTTCCTCTGGCTTTGGTACTGTTCTGAAAAACTGTCTATCTCTCTGACATGCCAGTCACATTATGGGAACCAAACAGATTAAATTGTACAGAGAGGTGTTACCATGACATGGCTAATGGATGTATCTGGGAGCCAAGGTATAGTAGCTATCTTTTAGATTTACTCCCCATCCTGGGATCCTTATGCAAACTTCCTTTTGTAATGTTTTGCTGTGAAATAGTCTCTTTAAATATGTGAGCTGAACTTGAGGGCCATCAGTATGTAGCTGAGTTGACTTCCTGTTGAAATGTTGAATCAGAATGAAAATATGTAGTATCATTCCCTAAAGGCATATAATTTTCACTAAGTGGGGGGTGTAAGGAACATTTTTGAGAAAGGGGCCCTTCTGGTAGATGACAAATGAGGACCAAGTTGTTTCTGAAGTTGATTGAATAGGTTTGTTTCAACTGTTAGCAGAAAAAACTAATATTTTTAAGATGAGGCTCTACATTAAATCATTTAACATCTTAAAGGCGTGCAGGGCATGTGTGTCTCAAACTTCTACTCTTTAATGGATGGTTTATCAGGATAGATGTTTCTATACCCTATTAATTTCTATAACACTATCAGAATTAAAAACAACCACAAATCCACTTTGTCTAAAGAAGCAGCCAAACTAATTTACCCCTTCCCTCCCCCCTTGGAAAATGCAAGCAAAATGGAAAGAACTTTTGGCAACAGAATGTCCAGATAAATATGCCAGATTCCTTACAAACAAAATAATTAAAATAGTCACAGTACAGTACTTGGGCTATTAAAAAGGTGTTATTAAATATAACGGTAACTATAGCACCAGTATATTCATCATATATGATTTGTCTATGTGTATGCAGAAGGAAAGGCTATTTTCATAGAATTTTTGCTATGCTGATATTGTAAACTATATGACAGATGGGTCAAGTCCTGATTGCAGTATTCTAACATTTGGAATAGCAAGTAACATATTTGATAGAGCTGGCAAGTTTTATATATGATTCAACCCAGAATATAAAAGCCACTAGAATTCCAAGTTGAAAATAATTAAATGAGCTGGAAACAATCAGAAAGCACACATTTTTAAAAGTGACAGATTTTTTTCCATGTTTAAATTGCATGAAGAATGCAAGAATATGTTATAGCTCCCTTTCACCAACAATGGTGTTTAAGTCTAAAATCTGTAATTGGTCTTTGCAAAGCAATTAATTCCTATGTTCATTGTTTCCATATTAAACCTCACAATAGGCATTGGGGCACCTTCAATAGGAGAACCTTTCTTACCATTATAGGGTGCAAAAACCAGGCAATATTATTTCAGATTTCTCACACACAGCTATAAGTTTTAATTATCATACTAAACTCCTCCTTTTTGCGCTTGGCTACATGAATTGCAATTAGCATTCCACTGGATTTTAAGCATCTTGATTGCAAAGCACTGTAATGTCATAGAATCTGATGACTTCTAAAATGTTTGTCGTCAAATGGTGTTATAATTGTGTAATACTTCAAGTAACGATGAGGAGCTTATTCCATTTATGTTTTATCATTTCTGCTTGCTTTTCTTTCAAAGTTTACATCTTTTAGTCACTGTTTATGATGTCATATGTCTCTTTACTTTTGGTGTGTCTCTCTCCATCACTGACAAACAGCTCGTCCAGCTAAGCCTAAGCCACCGGCTGGGCCATCACGATCCACTCAAACTCAGCCTAACATAATAAATCAGATGCTCAAAGGCATACCTAGACAAACACCAAGTACTGTAACCATTTTTCCTTTCTTTTATTCAACTGTCTTCTAGTTTAGTGTTTTTTCGTTGTTTTAGCTTAGTTTAATATTAGGAAGCTAGTTCTACAGTAAGGATTTTTTAAACTATCTAGCACAACAATGTAGGCTTTTAGAGACGTAGAAATAGCAGTATTTATTTCAGAATGTCCACATTTTTTGTCTAGCAATGTCTGACATATGCAACATTTTCAAATATCAACGTCAGCACAAAATAACATTGTTGTTGCATAACATTTTGCATGATAACGATGAATATGTATGAGCTTTAAACGATGTTGTATCAAATGTTTGATAAGTATATGGTATACGTTTCATTTAACTGTCAGTGCTCCAGCTATCTCAACAGAATATTCTGATGTATAGTAACTTACCCAGGGAAATATTTAAAATAAGGGGAAAAAAAAAGATTGACATCTGTTGGCTGCCAAAGTTGATAAAGCAAAATATTTTCTTTAAAGACAGCATCTCTGAGCAGTTGTTCTTATTAACACTTTTGTCATTTAGTTGTGTTTGAGAGCAGATCCCTGCCACGAATGAAAGAACAAACCATACCGGGATTTATACCGCTCACATTGCAGTCAATGTCAAAGCTCCCGTTGACTTCAGTGCTGTGGGAAAAGCACCCATGTATTTTGGAAGGTTTTTGTGACCTGTTACTGAACAAAAGAAAAACACTGTCTCTGCTGAGATGTTTGCATGGATAAAAGAAAGAATGAGAAGTTAATAATGAGCTCTCCATTCAGTATTTGCCTTCAGAAAATATTTGAAGGGAAACATGGGGAAAACTTTTCAAACTGGGGCAGGGGATAGGGTGACCAGACAGGTAAGTGTGAAAAATCGGGACGGGTTGGGGGATAATAGGTGCCTATATAAGACAAAGCCCCAAATACCGGGACTGTCCCTATAAAATCGGGACATCTGGTCACCCTAGAAGGGGATGACCCTAAAGTCCATATTTATTTATTTAGATTTAAAGTCCAACCCATCAGAACATCTGCACAAAAACTGCTTCACAGTATTGGGGCCTTTGGTGCTACATAAATAGGAATGATCTGATTTTTAAAGGAACCAAACATCTATTGCTCCCATTGATTTCAGATTTAGATGCTCATCACTTTTTTAAAACTCAAGGCACCGACATAGATGCCTAACTGAGGATTTAGGTCCTTAATTGTAGGCTTCCGATATTGAAAATTTTGGCCATTGTTTTTAATGAGAAACCATTTAACTATAGGGATGTGTTCAAAAAAAGTTTCAGGCCTGTTACAGTCAACATAAAAACTCCCTTAGGCTTCAGAGGGGCCAAAACAGCATCCATAATTCTTGCAGGCACTGATTCAGCAAAGCACTTACGTTTGTGCTTAACTTTAAGTTCATGTTTGAGTCAATCAGATACGACTAGAAGGAGTTAGGCAACCAGCTCCAGTTGAATTTCAGCTGATTCCCTCCGGCTCCTCTGAAAATCCCAGTCTAGTGCCTTGCTAAATAGGGATGGACCTAAACATGTGTATATTAAGAGCTTTGCTGAATTGGGGATTAGTTAAACTGCATTTACACCATTTTAATTCTGTAAGGCCTGGTCTACACCTAAAAGTTAGGTCAACATAACTACAGCTGTGTTTCAGGCCCGTATGTACTATAGCTCTACAGCCTAACCCCCAAGGTAGAAGCAGCTTGGCTGATGGAAGAATGCTTCCCTCTGTCCCTCTGTCCCTGTTGGAAGCATCCGCGGGACGGCACTACAGCAGTATAGCCACGGCGCCATGGTGCTGCCCCTGTAGCCCCTCTAGTGCTGGCATGGCTTTAGGGTACCCGCAGAGGGGTTTTAATGCAGTTTAACTAATCCACTTTAAATTCACATGTTTAGTGAATTCGAATTAACTTTCCTGAGTGTTCCCATGTCGACGAGCCCTAAGTCAGTTTTTCACAGCTGTGAGCCACCAGTTTTTGTTCTTAGGGACCCATCTCATTGGCTGTGTCTACACTACAGGCCTTACAGTAGCCTCTCTATGCTGATAGGAGAGAGCTCTCCCATTGACATAATTAATCGCAGCCAGCAGCAGTAGCCATGTCGGCAGGAGAGCGCTGTCCACACCAGTGCTTTTGTCCGTGAAACTTATATCAGTCAGAGGGGTGTGTTTTTCACGCCCCTGACTGACGAAAGTTTTACCGACAAAAGTGCTAGTGTAGAAAGAGCCACTGTTGCATTTGGCCAGCTCCTTGGAATCTTTCACTGATATCTGGATTATTAATGAGTGGTGGGGTTTATATATTTATTTATTCAGATTTCTAATGAAATATTCCGAAAGGTGTTTGTCTACTATACATAACATTTAATATATTGATGCATAAGCATTAGTATAAGATGCACGTAAGCATGAGGTTGACTTCATTTTAGAAGGTTTGGAGAACACCGCAAGATAGTATGAAATAGCTCTGTGTTTTCTCCACCTTGCTTCGGTATTTGAACTGTGTGATTTATTTAAGGGATTTTATGCTTTAAAGTTGAATATGTTTTCCCATAAAACTGTACCTATAAACACATGGTCTGATTTACCACTGTGTCCTTCCAACTTTACTCAAGCATAACTCCCCTGTTTTCAGTGTAGTTACATCCAGGAGTCACTAGTGGTGAATTGGACCCGCAATTTTTATTCTATATAGTTGGACCCATGTATAAAGTTTCAGCAAGTTTGACATTTCTTTTTATGGAGTTCAGCATTCCCCATTGTATATATATATATAAGTAATATCTCTTAAATGGGTAAAAATCTTTCAGAACAGTAGAATCTTTTTAAGCACACCCACTGTATATCATGGAAATTAATGTATCACTGTTATATTCAACAGCTTATTTTTTTAAAAGCTCCATTTAAATGAAACTCTAAAAAGTATGTGTACATCAAATATAAAATAGTACAGTCTACCCAGAAAGATACATATTTTCATCTGCTAATAGATAGATGCTGTCTCTATGGAATTTGCTATTCTCATTTGAATTAATAAAGTGTCACCAACTCAAAATGGAAAGTAAAACAATTCATACAGTATTTTGAAATTCAGAGCTGGAGCACTGTTTTCATAGTACAAATAACAAATGTGGCTTTACAGTTTGCTCAGTACTAATTATAGAGCATTTAACACTTGCATGAAAAGATTTTTAGAGTTATTAACTATTATGGGACTTTTTCCACTTCATCTGTTGCCCATACATCTAGCCTCTCATATTTCACTCCATTTTAACTCAAGTTCTTGTACTGCAGAAAATGTAGGCCGGTTAGTCACTCCTGCCAAAAAGCTAGAAGATACAATACGTCTGGCAGAACTGGTAATTGAAGTTCTACAGCAGAATGAAGAGCACCATGCAGAGGTGAGCAGCAGGCTCTAGCCTGGCTTTGGACAGGGTCTTGTTGGTTTTGGATAGCTTTGTTCATTTCGCTGTGGTGAATGTTGAACCGCACCACGTGGTTTCATATCACTGTTAAAGCCACCTGGTCTTCTTAAATAACAGTGACAAAATATAATTACAGAAAAAATAAACTTGGGGAAGTCAGGTTTTAGAGGAGGGGAGGAGTTAAGCAAAATTGGCCAAATTCTGCTCTCGTCTACGTGTGTGCATCCTTTCACACAGGTGTCAGTGAGAGCTGAATCTGGCCAACCCACCTGGCTAATCACAATTTAAAGTCTGTCCACTTTCAAGAAGGGTCACGGGTTTCCAACAAGTCATGTTTATATTTCAAGCATAATGAAATGAATCAGTTTCAGCCTCATCCAAACAGCGTTCACTTGTCACCATTCAGCACTGTAGCAAAGAAAAAGCACCACAAAGGTTCAAGCTATTTTTGGTCTGTTTCTTTCTCTATAAAATTCTTTTAACAATTTTGGTTTTGTTTTTTACTTGTGTCATTGAATATGATGATCTTTTACTCACTGTGGCTTTTCAGTCAGCTACTCCTTCCTCGGCCTGTTTGGAGTATCCTGGTTGTGGGTTGCTGTGGCTGAAATGAATAGTTCTCTGTTACTGAATATATAGGTTATCCAATACTTAGCAAAATGAAAAATAGCTTTATTCTTCAAAGCCATCTAGCAGAAAGATTCTTGTTTTAATGAGACTTTTAAACAGGGAATCCATATCTCACTAAGTCCAAAATATATGAGCACCTCAGTATCATAGGTCTTGATCTTGTGACCACTTGAACATGTGAGTAATTGCATTGAGGTGTACAACCTCATTGATGAGATGTCATGAGATTTCCATCTCGGTGGAGCTACTCACATGAGTAAAGTCACACGTGTGTAAGTATATACAGGATCTGGCCCTTAGTTCTCTACAAATCCAGTACTCTTTGATAATTCTTGTAAAGCTGATCATTTTAAAACTCAGATTTAACAATTATTTGTTTATAACTTCAGTATTGTTACAATCATTCACTATTTTCTCTTCTCCTTCACATTTATATATATATATATATATATATATATATTGCATTAAAAAATTTGATAAATAAAGTCACAATCACCGAAAAAAATCATTCTGATGTATATTAAATTTACAGTACAATCTAACTTATTTCTACAACACAACCATCCACGAGTCCCAACTAATGCCTGATTGCATATTTAAATTTCCTCCCTGTTTTTCTACTGTTCATTCAATCTTGGATGATCCTGGCAGGGGAAAGAGGTATGTGACTAAACTGAATGAAATGAGTCACCTCCTGTCATATTTCGTGCATGCCCTCTCGGTGCCATGTTTCCTAATGGGATTTTACCTGGGTTATCCTTGCTTTGTAACTTTGATCCAAGGAATGTAACAGCAACTTCAGAGTAACTGCTTGTGGAATTGGTAGCCCTCCACAGAGGGGTAAACGTGGGACAGTATCCAAGTCCAAGCATGTAACAATGAGTATATTTTACAAGCACTGCAGTTACATCCCAACACAACCCTACCTGCCTGGAATCTTTCCTCAGCCTGTTGTTACCTATGTTGTTCTGCATTTACCTAATCTATAGTACACCAGTGCAATTATGAAATAAGTAATAAACAGGGTGATAATAGTCTTCCTTTAATTTTGTCTGTGTGTGTACTGTACTAGATATACAGTATTTATATATAGAGAGAGAATATACTGTGGTGAAGAGTGAAATAATCTTTATTTTCGTTTATTTGGGAGAATAGCTGTATAAGTTTGAAAGAGCAGAATGCCACAGAGCTACATGTAAATTGGGATAGACTATCTACAGAAAATAATACTTTATTCCACTCATCACCGTCATATATTCTATGTACACACTGTAAGGAAAGAACTCTTTTAATGCTCGTTATTTATATAATGGCAACATGTTGTGAGGCAAGTGGCTATAATGCTGGGCCCATGTTCTGTCCGCTACATTGAGAAGATGAAAATATGTGTCATGGTTTCGGAACACAAGGGTTTCATCAGAGACCGCATGTTTGTGGCAATAGGAGGAGAACATGTATACTCTGCTCCTACTTTGGATGATGATCTGAAAGGGTGACATTCATCCCTGTCCAGAGGGCCAACACAGAGTCTTATTTTGAGGGGTCTAAGGGTCTGTCTACACTGCAATTAGACACTCGCATCTGGCCCGTGCCAGCTGACTTGGGCTCACGCAACCTGGGCTAAGGGGCTGTTTAATTGTAGTGTAGACGGTCAGGCTCCACCTGTAGCCCAAGCTCTGGGACCCTCCCATCTCTCAGGGACCCTCCCATCTCTCAGGGTCCTAAATCCTGGGCTCCAGCCTGAGCCCAAACATCTACACCACGATTAAACTGTCCCTTAGCCCAAGCCCAAATCAGCTGGCGCAGGCCAGACATGAGTGTCTAATTGCTGCGTAGACATACCCTAAGTGGGACTTAAGTCGTGCACAGGAATTGTGCTGACCACCGTCCCTAGGGTGAATTTCACCCCAATGAGGAAAACAATAGGTTGAATGTGGTTTTATCATGTCACTTTTATGGTATGTACAACTATATCCACATTATTTCCTTTGTTATTGTGCAATATCTTGTTGAGATTTCAGGAAATTTTGCAAAATAACTGCATTTTACTCAAAGGAGATACCTGCAGGGATATTTATATGTAAGCTCAGTTATCAGGAGTGTTACACACTGTGACATTTTAGAAATGTCTTCTCAGTATTTTATATATGTTTGAATAAAATCTTCATGGTTAAATTCATCAGTTACTAGATTTTCTGTCTACATTTTCTGCTTATATCAACGTAACTAAATCTACCTTAAGGGTTTTGTTAGTCTCTAAGGTGCCACAAGTACTCCTTGTTTTTTTTGCTGATACAGACTAACACGGCTACCACTCTGAAACTTGTGGGTTTAATTACTCCAAATGAGTTTTCATAGGCATTTTTTTTTCTATTTACCTGGAGTTAGTAAAGACCACCCACAACTTGATAGAGCAGGAGTACTTGTGGCACCTTAGAGACTAACCAATTTATTTGAGCATAAGCTTTCGTGAGCTACAGCTCACTTCATCGGATGCCTACTGTGGAAAATACAGAAGATGTTTTTATACACACAAACCATGAAAAAATGGGTGTTTATCACTACAAAAGGTTTTCTCTCCCCCCACCCCACTCTCCTGATGGTAATAGCTTATGTAAAGTGATCACTCTCCTTACAATATGTATGATAATCAAGGTGGACCATTTCCAGCACAAATCCAGGTTTTCTCCCCACCCCCCCCCCACACAAACCCACTCTCCTGTTGGTAATAGCTTATCTAAAGTGATCACTCTCCTTACAATGACAGGTTTCAGAGTAACAGCCGTGTTAGTCTGTATTTGCAAAAAGAAAAGGAGTACTTGTGGCACCTTAGAGACTAACCAATTTATTTGAGCATGAGCTTTCGTGAGCTACAGGTAAAGCGACCGGAGTGATCACTTTAGATAAGCTATTACCAACAGGAGAGTGGGTGGGGAGAAAACCTGGATTTATGCTGGAAATGGCCCACCTTGATTATCATACACATTGTAAGGAGAGTGATCACTTTAGATAAGCTATTACGAACAGGAGAGTGGGTTTGTGTGTGTGTGTTGGGCGGGGGGGGGGGGAGAAAACCTGGATTTGTGCTGGAAATGGCCCACCTTGATTATCATACACATTGTAAGGAGAAAGAAAAGGAGGACTTGTGGCACCTTAGAGACCAACAAATTTGAGCATAAGCTTTCGTGAGCTACAGCTCATTTCATCGGATGCATCAGCCTTTTGTTCTAGCATGTGAATGCATGTAAACATGCCACCAATACACATTACAAACTCATAAAACAAATCTGAGAGCCCCCAAATGACCACTACCCTATGGAAAAATGTTGAAAAATATTAACATGGACAAATTATGCTTTATTAAGTTGTTTTTGTTAGTCACAATAAGAAATAAAGTTGCCCAGACAAAAGTGCAGAAGAAACTTCCATTGTACAGTATGTACACGACTATAGTACATGAGAGCTTAGATGAATGTCATTTCTCTCATCAGGTGTCTCCAAAGTTGATTCTCCTCCACATGGAAGAATGATTGTAAATGTCATAAGACCTAAGCCTTCATGTATTTTTAATCTTGCCCTCTCTCTCTCTCTATGTATATGTATGTATATGTATATATGTATTTTAACTCTTTGAAGATATGCATATATACATGTGTACCTGTGTGTAAGATATACAATATGAGGTGTGTTTTTATAGAAAGCACACTTTTTTCCTTAAATCATATTGAAACAAAGCAGGTAAGTAGATGGTTGCTAAAATTGAAAGAGATTTTTGAGTGATGAAATGTTACTTCTCTCATTTCAAGAAATTAGTGCCGAGCTGTGAAGGGGGTGGGGGAATCCCAGACATGAATTGGATAATTATGAAGGTAGAATTTAATAATTCCAGCAGAAATATAAGTATGACTATGTTTTTCAGAAGTGATCACATAATTTTCTTGTTAATTTCTTTTTAAAAAGTTCTTTCTCATGAAAGCAGGTTTTCTTGCAGGACTCTTAAATAAATATCTTGGGATTTGTTGGAGAAAATATTCTTCGCCCCCCCCAAAATAGTGATTTTGTTCATCTTCATGGACAAAGTTACTAACAGGATTCTTAGCACTCAGAGCCATTTACTAATAACTTGGCAAGGGTACAGCATTTTATGTTCTTAAGGTCTAGCCAGAAAAAATCTAGCATCGCAAGTATCAACTCTTCCAAACTAGTTTTTAAAAAAAAATTGTTTTAAAGGGACACTGTCAACCACCATAGCTTTTAAGATTTTTACCTTTGGAGAAAATTTGAGTAGACGTTGAAAGCAGAATTGATTCCTGCCCCTTTTGCTTCAGTTGATCTCGCTGCTCAAGAATATTGTGTAAAAATATCCAACCCACCATCACATCAAAGCAGCATTTTCACATCTCTCTCTCTCTCTCTCTCTCTCTCTCTCTCTCCCTTTTAGACATGAACCCCAGAGAGATCAGCTAACAGCACTGGTTCACAGTCAGTTGTGCTGAGTGGCCTCGCATTGTTCATGGCAGTTGTAGAATAACTACTCAGCAAACACAGTAGCAAAAGTCCAAGACTGTCTTTGCATCTGACCCTGGGCTTACTGAACATCCAGGGGGGGCAGATTTTTTTTCAGTGATGGCACGCCTGCTTCCCTCTGAGTGCGGGAAATGGTGCTATGATGCACCAGTGGAAGGGCTAAGGGGACACCTTCTGGTCCCTCATTCCCCAGTGCTGGCACGCAAGGCAGGCCACACTTATACAATTAGGATTGTACCGAAGATTATTTCTTTGTATGCACTCCCATCTACAGATTATCTTAACTCTACATGCAGCCCTCTTACACAGTGGACCTGATTCTTTACTCTTTCCCACTGGTTTTATGCTGGTGTGACTCTGTTGAGGTCAGTGGAGTTAGAGTGGCATAAAACTGGGATAGTGAAATGGACACTCAGCCCCATAGCTTCCGATGAAGTGAGCTGTAGCTTGCGAAAGCTCATGCTCAAATAAAATGGTTAGTCTCTAAGGTGCCACAAGTACTCCTTTTCTTTTTGCGAATACAGACTAACACGGCTGTTACACTGAAACCTCCCATAGCTTTGTAGCTTGTGTATCTGGAACCTGAGTACAAGGGAGACCAAATGGGAAGTTGTTCAAGGGATTCTGCCATTGGCAGGAATGTTGTTATGAGGTACAGGTCCCTATGTATGGCAAAACACCCTCCTTAGTCTAATGGATGATGACTGTTAGGCTCTGCAACATTCTAAAACAAGCTGAATAATAAGGATTAATGAACAAATGCTGCTGTCATTGATGTGAGTGGCAGAACTTCAATGCATGCAAGATCGAGCCCTAAGAAAGATAGAAGTCCATTCTGCCCATTCACATCTGCCAGAAACTTCCTTCCAGGCGGCAAAAATACATATTCCTGGCTGACAGGTTCTCTTTAAACTGACACATTCATTCTCAGTCTTCTTTGTTCCACCTTTCTAGTCTGGTGCCTATTTATTAGGTTTCCTTCTCTTGGAAAGTAAGGGATGATATTTCTTAGGTAGACACTTTAAATCTTTGAGTAGTTTCCTATCACCTAAAAATTACTGCACATGGTCCAATTGACAGCACCGCTCATACTGCATGTTCCCAGCCAGAAGTGATTACTAAACACGCATGCATGCGTTTGAAACACATTCGCATCTGAGCCATGTACGATGTGAATGTCACTTCAGAGAACCTGTACAGTGAATTTTAAGGACCCATGTGCATGAAAATGAGTTACTTCACTGATATTTTTTGGTTTTCAAGTTTATATATGTTTCCTACCTCAGTAAAGTCCTGGCTTGATTTTGATGTTTTAATACTGGTATCCTGACATGTCAATAACATTGTTCTGAAATTGGTTACAAACATTTTCATAATAAGTGGCATTGTAAATAATGCTAGTAAGTTTAAAGAGCTTTATACCTAACCATGTAAAATGAAAGGTGCTGTAGTAATTTTTACTGGTGATGTTTGAAATATTTCTAGATAAGAGATTTTAGGAAAGACTATGAAAGTGCAGGCTTCTAGCATTTCAAGATGAACAGTAATAGCAAATCCAAATGCATTTAAAAACCGTTGAAAAATGTAGCAGAAAACCCACAAACACAGTGAAGAAACTCCCAGATTTCTATACCTTAGAATAAGAACTAGTTAACTCCTCCCGTAAATAGCATGATTCAAGAAAAATGTTAGTGAGTTATTGTAAATTGAACAGACATACCTCCTCTGTCATGTTACAACTGATTAGTATTACAGTGCAGTTCTGAATATATGCTCTCTGAGACATTTCTGTATCAAAATGGTAGGTGCATAATTTATGTGATTTGCACTGTATATGCCATGGCTAACATTTGAAAGCACTGTTCTCTTTACAATAAAGCTGATTTTCCCTGGGATGCACATTTGTTTTTAAGATAAATGGTCTCATCTCACTGACTGTGCTTTAATAGGACTAATACATTTCTTTATTATTGTTTTTTTTTTCTACCAAATTTTAAGGCCTTTGCATGGTGGTCAGACTTAATGGTTGAACATGCAGAAACCTTCCTGTCACTGTTTGCGGTGGATATGGATGCTGCATTAGAGCTGCAAGCCCCAGACACGTGGGACAGCTTTCCACTATTTCAGCTCCTAAATGATTTCCTCCGTCCTGACTGTATGTATTGTATTTTGACCATGTATTTTTGATAGGGCAAGTCTGCCAGGTTATTGATGTATTTCTGGCCTTTCCATACTTTACAGCAAACCAGTATGGGGTGGGACTTTAAAACAAATGTATCATTTAAATTTTGTGATTGCCCTAGGGGGAAATTGCTGCTTATATCATTTATTTATTTTACTTTAATATAAAAAACAAAATCTTCTTTTCCTGCCTTTCATTTGCTCAGGAATTTGTTTTAAGTAAAGATAAATTCCTGTTCAAAGTCTGGGAGTGGAACTTCTGTAATGTCCTATTCACTCAGGTTCCGTGGTGGTGAGTGCATAATTGATGATTAGTAAATTACTGTTATTTTCATTAAGCATTTCTACCTGCACCATATTTTACAAATTATGGAGTCCCCCCGCCCCAAAGAGTTTAATAAAAGGAAAGGAAAGACATCTGGGTTTTATATTAAGTAAAATAAATGATATAAGGTTGCGTTATACGCAAGAGAAATGCAAAGAAGCAAGGTTAACAGTGTTCAAGGATTGAGCTGTTTTCTTTCCTATCCCGTTACATGCTGGTAGGACAGGTGAGATTTCCAGAAGCGCCCCTTATCAGCCTAACTCTGCTCCTGTTGAAGCCAATGATGTTAATTCCTGTTAACAGCAATGGGAGCAGAATTAGGCCAATTCTGAGTGCTCTTGGAAATCCCACGCAGTGCCATCCAGTCCCATCCGACCCATGTTAGTAAATTAGGCCCCAATCTTACAAAAAGAGCCTATTGCAGGATCAGGGCTTTAATTAGCTTCTTAAGACATGCCTAATGAGTATTGAGGTCCTTCATAAGAGAAAAACAGTTTCCTGAATAAGAGTAGTGATTCTCTAATGAAGCACTGATTTCCCAGCCTGCACAGGCCGTGTTGTTTACCACATTCTCGTTTCATTTGTACTCTTTTTATAACAGCAAATAGTGCGTAATTGTTTTGTTATCTCTAAGTTTGATACTAATGGAGAAGAGCTACTCTTTGATTGTTCCAGTTAAGAGCTCAATCGTGCTGTATTTATCACAGATCTTGGTGATTCAGGACTCCCAATGCAAACTCCAGTTATGAAATTTCTTCATATTAGCCAGCGTATTCATTGTGTAATAAAATGCCACTGCTTGTGGGTTGTTACAGAGGGTTTAGTAACAATCGTTTCTTACTATACTTTTATTTATCTGTTCTAGATAATTTGTGCAATGGAAAATTCCACAAACACCTTCAAGACCTGTTTGCTCCACTTGTTGTTAGATATGTCGATCTGATGGAGTCCTCAATTGCACAATCAATTCACAGGGGCTTTGAGCGGGAATCATGGGAGCCAGTAAAGTAAGGAAATCTCCTTTGATACAATCGGAGTTTGGGTGCAAATGGATGGAGATTCATACAGAGATTCATAAAGAGTAAACACTAGATTGGACGTTCAGCAAATGCGTTATATTTTCTAGTACCATACTAAAAATATATGGCCTAATTTGTTAAGGGTTTTAAAGGTTTATGAAAGAAACAATATGTGATTTTTTTTTTAGTGCAATGCTGAGTTAAGTTGAACACTTTAGCTGTGCAAATGGAAATATGAGAAACGTGAAATCCTCTCATTTTGCTTGGCTTTTTCGATCTTACTACCCAATCGAAAAAGCCTTTTCCAATGCTGCTCTTAAATGCAAATAGCTTCTTTTCAGAACAAAAACCTTGCTTTACTGTGTTCAGTCCATCCCTATACGTTAGGTGGGTCACTATTGCAATTTTTATTCCAAAAACTCACTTTTTTCCACCCACCCTGTGAAGGGATAATGCAGAAATGTGCTTCGTCAGTTCAGCACCACTGCTGATCGCTGGATTGATTTTTTTTAAATGCAATCTGTGAAGGGCACCAGCTCAAGATACTGCTTTAAAGCTATGCGCTTTCAGAAATAAACATCTTTAAACCAGGTTGCGAGGAGGTCCTGGAAGTGCCTTCCCTAAAGGGAAACTTGGTGTGCTATAAAACTACTGTAGAGCAGAAATTAGTGCCAAAAGTATCAGGGAAGATTTGAGCAGAACTGTTTACTGATCTCATAGAAGTGATAACTTAAAACTAAGAAATAAAGGTACTGAGAGACCAAACTCTTAGCCTAAAATCTGTGCAATTTTGAGAATATAAAGTCCTTTAAAACAATGGCAATTTTATAGTATAATGTATTACATCTTAAGTTTCTAAGCATTGCAGAATACTGTCATGCTTGTTCCAAGGCATGGTTACTACTATGAAGGACGTGTATCCTTTAAAAAAAATTAAAAGAGTAAGCTGAAAGATATCCAGTATAGGATATTGTTCTTCTCTGAAAAGTTACTATGTAAAAGGGTGTGTGTTGTTCAGTGTTTTCCATGCCAAACAGAGATTCCATACCAGTTAAAAGAGATTTTGTGCTGACAGTCAGCCCTCCAAACTCAACCTGGAAATGATTGTCCAGGATGGTTCTTTCTTTCTAGTACATCACCACCAGCAGTAAAAGTTTTGTATGCCAAATTAGGCCCTAATTTACACCTGTGCAATCCCTCTTTTCAGTCATCTATCCCTTTTACAGAGGGATAAATGACTGCAACTCAGTATTCCATTATGTTGATACATGAGAAGGAATAGAATCCAGCCCACTTTCCCTTTGCTCTCTTTGCTGTCTTGGCTTTGCAGTGTTAACAGGATTAAAAACACTAAAATTCATTTTTGTCTCTAAAATAAGCACACATAACTCTGAAAATACACAGGAAATTGATCTTTGAGTGGCAAAATGCCATTTTTACATAATAATTTCTTCAGATAGAACTGCATTTCAAAGTTAGCATTAGCTTTAATTTTACAGCATGACTTTAGTAATAGTTATGTTATTAAATTGGTGCAATCATTTCATGTAACCATACTACTTAACCATGCATTTGACAAATAGTTAACTCCTGTTATTTTATTTCTTTTAAATCAAAAACTTGAATATGTTTAAAAAAATGAATATTCTTGGTTTTAACTAACCTTAGACTCAGGTACAGAGTCTATAGATTTATATAAATGTATGGTTTTGTGACAACGTTTCGGGTTTTGAAATGTTTTCTCAATTTTTTTTGATATGTAGAACATAATCACTTTCAGAATTAAAGTAGGGAGTTTCTGGTATGTTAATGCTATAATTTTAATGTATCCTTCAAGTTATGAAAACTTCTTTTCTTAGTCTGATATTGCACTTTGAGCAGCCTTTATCAGGGAATGCTGTGTACCTTACATTAACAAACTAAATAGTATCTGTGTCATAGAGTGGACTGGGATGCTTTAAAGTGCTTTGACACAGAGAATGCATTCTGTTCATGGAAAGCTTATGTTCCTTTAGTGAAAACATGCATTTTAATAATTTTTTTCACTAGCAGATATTTCATTCTTAATTTACCAGAGAGAGAGAGAGTTGTTAAAGATAAGTCATTGGGATTTGACATAAGGCCAGTGAACATATCTATGCAAAACATAGAGTACAATATGCACTGCATGAAGGAAAATAGGGAATCTCATTCCAATCTTACTGATGATCGTTTGGGGCATGGTTCAGAACTAGATGTTAAGGAATCTTCTTTCTGTCTCATGGGCAGGCAGCGTGCTATTCTTTACCAGACTGGATGATTTCCTAGAAGATCTGCTCTAGGAATTATTTTGGGGAAGTTCCCTGCCTATGTTCTACAGGAGGTCAGACTAGATAATCACAATGGTCCCTTCTGGCCTTGGAATCTATGAATCCAGAATAAACCTGCTAGCAGACTCAACGTAACAGATGTATTTTACTTACTCTCCCCAACTCCATCACATACCTCCTCTCTCAGCTACCCATTCACACTATCAGACAGTTGATTTCTTTGGGCTATTTTTCCTATTTTGCAGCTCTACTGAGGTAACAATCGGTAACCACCACTTCATATTTCCCAGATGAGTTCACGATATTGTTTATATACTGATATTTGCCTGTTTTTACATTCATGAGAAAGACTGAAAGAAATAGCATTCTATACTGCAGCAGCGCAAAAGACACTAACTTGTCCTTCTCCTGTTGCACTATTGCGTAGTAATGTAGCAACAACAATGGAAATGATACTGCTAAAAACATAAAACATCTTTGCCCTTGGAAAATTCTGGACAGCTTTACTCAGCTTTGAAGAAAGGCTTTCAACTTGGCCTGAAGAAGTGAAGTAGAATACATGGCTACAGCTATCCTGCTTTAGATCTTTACATCAAATTGTGAGAGTGAAATCCCATTACCTCATGACAGCCAGGAAATTATTCCACAGCATGGTCTTTTTAAAAGGCTTCTTGATGCTCATGCTTGCAATCAAGGCTGAAGTATGTATTCCTATATAACCTGACCAGATGCAGTAGAAGAGCATGTCATCGTTATATTTTCATTGCTGGAAACTGTTCACCTTATGCTACGACTAGCTGGGTATAGAATCATATAAACAGTAAGATAGAGGCCATTGAATATTGAAAACACTGAAGAAAAAATGTCCACATAATTTGCTCAGGAGGGCTGTGTAATCTGACTCTTTTGCACAAGCTCTGCATAGCCATAGAACTTATAAGCATGGGTTACCTGCCCTGTAACAGGTTGCACAGCTGGTATGCTGTGCAAAACTATGCAGAGAAAATGAAACAAAGTGAAACAGGAAACCCTATCACAGAGAGTGTCAGTTAAATCTGTTTCCAGAATGGTTTAGTATATGAAGTCAGGTGAGAGGCGGATTCATGCCCTTAGCTTTTTTTCCACTAGTTTCCCTGTGTGAGCTCTGAAATACATAGCAACCACCAGACACCTAAATGTATACTACAGTATATGCAGAGAACTTAGCAGATGAAGTCCTCTTGAGCAGACGGTCAGGTGATGACCACTGCTGCCCTTTTGAGTTGGTTTGGTAGGAAATTGTACAAATCTCTTCTGGGACACCTGAATGACCAGAAAAGTATCTTCTGTAACATTGTAGACGTCACTGGATTTTAGTACAAGAAGGTCAGTCTCAGCACTTCTTTTCAATTTGCAAGTTGAATTTGTATAATGAAAACCCAACCAAATGGCCACGCTTTATTAAGGATTCATTGGTAAGCAGGTTATAAAAGGAAAATAAGATGTTGTAATAAATGATCCATCAATTATTATAGATTGTTATAGAGTCCAACAGGTTGCTTATAACTTAATCTCTCCCTGCTTCTGTTCCCCATCTGTAAAATGGGGCTAATAACCTTAAAGGGTGTTCTAGTGGGTGGAGCACTGGACTGTGACTCAGGAGATATGGTTTCTGTTCCTAGCTCTGCCACTGGCCCAGTGGGTGAACTTGGACAAGTCACTTCCCTGCTTTGTGCCTCAGTTTCCCTATCTGTAAATTGGGGATAATGATACTGACCCCCTTTGCTAATGCTTTGTGATCTAGTGAGGAAAGATGCGCTATACAAGAGCTAGATATTGTTAGGATAACTATGACTTATAACTGTCTAAAACGCTTTATACTGCTGTACCCATATCCATCCAAAACACATACTGCTCATGATGTTAACATTTGTTAACCCTTTATAAACTATTTATAAATGTATCCTTAATATATTAATATAACGTGACCAATTAAACAGCATGTCAGCAAGTCAGACAGAACAGGCCAGGTTGTCCTGCCAGAGAGATGTCCTGGGAAAAAGTGGCCTGCCAGGAAAAAGTTCTTGTAGGTGTATATTATTTCCAGTTACCAAACTGGACTTCAAGCCACAGACAGAGCACAGATTTTGCGACTAACTTCACTAATATGCCCCTAGTACTGAAGCCTTTGTAGAAAGACTACCCCTTGGATTGGTTCAGCATATACAGTAATCAAATAGAATTTCTAGAGGAATCAGAGGAACAGCTGATCTAGCTGATCAGTAAGTCATTTCAGGGTACCTGTGGGAACTGAACGTTTAAGCACCAACAAGTCTCTAA
Organism: Eretmochelys imbricata; assembly: GCF_965152235.1. NCBI lineage: Eukaryota > Metazoa > Chordata > Testudines > Cheloniidae > Eretmochelys > Eretmochelys imbricata. The sequence continues at coordinate 4,873,657 of NC_135578.1, read as the reverse complement.
GTTCTTTACATGTTCTGTACCTAGGTGGGCTAACTCAATAAAAACGCCATGATTTCTGGCCACTATGTTATATCAATTGCATAGTATGGCATTTATTATGTAGTTTCTCATGCATTTTTACTTGTTTTCTGTGGTCAATACTACAACAGGAAAAGTGAACTTTTTACTTTATTTTCGTTGGGTACATTACCATGATGCCATTAGCCACTCATAGTGTGGCTGTCGTGAGGTTTTTATAGCTAGACCATGGAGGTATGAATTGTAGAAATGTAGAAAATAGAAAAAATTGGGAGCAAATAGAAGAACAATGCAAAATGAGCTGAACAATCTGACAGAACTTCCCTTGTCACATACATTAGGCCCAGTTCTGAAACTGAATCCTCATAGACCAACTAACCCTCTAACACTAATGGTCTGAGTGTCACCTCCCTCAGACTGGGTGGGACTGGGGCCACATTTGGCATCTTGTATTAGAATAGATATGGGCTGATTTTTAGAAGCAGCTTCCCAGTTTGTTCCTGTCATTTTATGGCCTGAGTAAATGCAGACATAAATATTTATGGATGATATTGATGTCATTTACAGATCTAGCTACCTGATTGCAGCTGCAAATCAGATAATTAGATGTGTAAATGACAGGTTTCAGAGTAACAGCCGTGTTAGTCTGTATTCACAAAAAGAAAAGGAGTACTTGTGGCACCTTAGAGACTAACCAATTTATTTGAGCATAAGCTTTCGTGAGCTACAGCTCACTTCATCAGATGCATACTGTGGAAAATTCAGAAGATGTTTTTATACACACAAATCATGAAAAAATGGGTGTTTTATCACTACAAAAGGTTTTCTCTCCCCACCCCCCCACTCTCCTGCTGGTAATAGCTTATGAAAAGTGATCACTCTCCTTACAATGTGTATGATAATCAAGGTGGGCCATTCCCAGCACAAATCCAGGTTTTCTTCCCCCCCCCCCCCCACCTCTCCCCAAAAACAAACCCACTCTCCTGTTGGTAATAGCTTATCTAACGTGATCGCTCTCCTTACAATGTGTATGATAATCAAGGTGGGCCATTTCCAGCACAAATCCAGGGTTTAACAAGAACATCTGAGGAACGGGGGGGGCCATGGGCACATATGCCATCATGTGCAAGCAATGCCCCTCTGCCATGTACATTGGTCAAACTGGACAGTCTCTACGTTAAAGAATAAATAGACACAAATCAGATGTCAAGAATTATAACATTCATAAACCAGTCGGAGAACACTTCAATCTCTCTGGTCACACGATTACAGACATGAAAGTTGTGATATTACAACAGAAAAACTTCAAATCCAAACTCCAGCGAGAGACTGTTGAATTGAAATTCATTTGCAAATTGGATACAATTAACTTAGGCTTGAATAGAGACTGGGAGTGGCTAAGTTATTATGCAAGGTAACCTATTTCTCCTTGTTTTTTCCTACCCCCCCCCCCCAGACGTTCTTGTTAAACCCTGGATTTGTGCTGGAAATGGCCCACCTTGATTATCATACACATTGTAAGGAGAGTGGTCACTTTAGATAAGCTATTACCAGCAGGAGAGTGGGTTTGTGGGGGGAGGTATTTTTTCATGCTTCGTGTGTATAAAAAGATCTTCTACACTTTCCACAGTATGCATCTGATGAAGTGAGCTGTAGCTCACGAAAGCTCATGCTCAAATAAATTGGTTAGTCTCTAAGGTGCCACAAGTACTCCTTTTCTTTTTGCTATTTCCCCTTGTTTTCCTAACCACCCGCCCCTCCCCTGTCCATTCCTCAGACGTTCTTGTTAAACCCTGGATTTGTGCTGGAAATGGCCCACCTTGATTATCATACACATTGTAAGGAGAGTGATCACTTTACATAAGCTATTACCAGCAGGAGAGCTGGGGGGGGGAAACCTTTTGTAGTGATAAAACACCCATTTTTTCATGATTTGTGTGTATAAAAGCATCTTCTGAATTTTCCACAGTATGCATCCGATGAAGTGAGCTGTAGCTCACGAAAGCTTATGCTCAAATAAATTGGTTAGTCTCTAAGGTGCCACAAGTACTCCTTTTCTAGATGTGTAAATGAGATCAGTTGCACCTGAAAAATAGTGAATGCAAAGGAGGAGGCTTCTTTCAAAATCAGCCCCTGTATGTTAACATTACACTACATACACTTGTCACGGAGTTTGGGGGAGTCCAGGCCCTGCACCCCTCTTCCTGGGATTCACTGAGACTCTCAGCCAGCCAGTAAAACAGAAGTTTTGTTGGACAAGAGGAACACAGTCCGAAACAGATCTTATGGGTACAACCAGGACCCCTCAGTCAAGTCCTTCTGGGGGAGCAGGGAGCTTAGACCCCAGCCCTGGGGTTCCCTGCGTGCCTCCACCCAGCCTGAAACTGAAAACTAAACCCCCCCAGCAAGCTCTCTCCTGCAGCCTCTGTTCACATTCCTGGGCAGAGGTGTTACCTTCCCCTCCCCCTCCTGGCTCAGGTGACAGGCTCTCAGGTCTCCCATCCCCAGGGCACATTCCCAGGTCAACACTCCCCTCTCCCTGCTGCATTACATCATCACAACACTACATTATTTTGCTGTTAAAAGTTGTAACTTATCCTTGCAAGGGCCACAAAGCATCAGCAAAATATTGTGTTGTGTAAAAGATGTATGTTTAAATGTGAATGCAGTATAGAATTTTCTGTGGAAAATCATTTTACTAACACAGTGTTTAATGAATATGACACTAAGTATCTTCTTGAATTTTTGGTATTAAAAACAAAGGTGTTTTTTTTATTTATGTGTTCACCATTTGTCTAATCTCTTTCAGTTGCTCTTCCTTACACATTTATATGTTATCCATCCCTTGCTATTTTTGATTTATTCAATATCAATATTAACTACACAGACTACCATTCCTAAAGATCTAACAATTTCTCAGTCATTATGAAATATGTGTATCATCTGAAAATCATATTCACTTTAAGAGGCATATATGCATCTGAATGGAAACTGGATGGTTTTGTTTCATGAGAAGGCTCATATATATATAAATATTTCATTCATAAGGAGAACAATCAGATAGTGTTAAGTGAAATTTACCAGAAACATAAAGAAATCAGAAAGCATCTTTTTCACCCCAAAATGACATTAGACTGTATTTTCCCCTGGAGGTGGGACTGTGTTCAAAAGTTAAGAATGAAACTCCAAGTCATTCTGCCTCTTGGCTATGTAGCCAATGCCTTGAAATGCAGTTACTGGCTGATTCTTGTAAGGATACATTTTAAATGTGTTCTTGCATCAGCAATTTCATATCCAGTATTGTTGATGGAATTATGTGTATCTTTGTTTTCTGATATAATAAGATTGACCATAAGAAATGCAGCTCAAAAATGTATTTACGCCTATAGAAAATTGCTAATATAATAATCCATTGGAAGAGGAGAACATGAAATTATATAGTTTTGCAGGATGGCCGTTAAAGCTGCCCAGAAGACAATAGCAATATACGGAGTGGAAGAGACCTTCCAAAGCAGAGTTCTGGAATGATCATCCTACGTGTTCATATTGCTGAGCGAGATGATTGAGGCTGGATTAATTTTTAAAACATCTCATATTCTTTAGAGGCTAAGTGCCTAAAACTGCATGAATTCCAAGTCAATGGCAAAGTGTCCTCTGACTGCACTGTTACAGAAGTAAGCACTAAATCTGGTGTCCTGACTTAGGTTTTACTGTCTCCTTACTCAAACTCCCAGTGGGAATAAAGACACAATAAAAATTGAGCCAGGACTTCTGGATTTGCCTCTGAAATGAGGCTGTGAAGAATTTTTTTGGTTTATGCCATAATATGCTAAAGGCAGAAAGAGAGAGATTTCTGAAAATGACTTATTGCTTGTTGATCAGATAGCACAAGGAATAAACTTCCCAAATTCTGCATCTTCCAGATACCAAAACCCCATGTTCATATAAAATATTGTTATGATGAGATGCTTTTAAAATATGGTTATAACTATTTTACCAATGTAGGGATATTAAAATATTTTGGATGTTTTGGAAATTATGGGCATGAAGCGTACATTGTTTCTGGAAAGCATATTACATTGAACCACCTTGTATTTGATAGACTAAATCATTTTTTAAAAGTTCTCTTTCATGTAATCATTGCATGTGCATCTTCAGAATGCTATTTAATTCATAATGCCCAGCTATATATACATCCTTCAGAAATTAACCATTGAGTACATCTCATGGCCCCATTTCCAATTGGGAAACAGTCACACACAAACCTCATGCTAATTAATCAGGATCTGTTCATAATTCTCTGCATACCACACTGAAAACATACACTTAGATGTCAGTGCACATTATAAAGTGTTCCTCCTCTCCGATCGTTAGGCCATGATCTAGCAAACAGGTACACACAGGGATATTCTTGCACCTGTTGAGCCCCACAAGGTTCTGCATGCATGGATATAGTTGCAAGATTGGAATCTTTCTCTTCTGGTTGGTGGAACAGCGTGCATGTGCTCCAAATGAAAACATATCTTTAATGTTTGGAGTGAGCAGGGTAAATGGGAAGTTTTCATTAAGGAGAAAAGCCTGGCTCCATTGAGTTCAATGGCAAAACTCCCACTGATTTCAGCGGAGCCAGGATTTCACCCTCAGTGTTTACTATTTTGAACCCTGTTTCCAAGTCAAAACCTTTAAAATTCCTGATAGGTCTTTCAGTGTAGCTGTTTCATATATCCATCCAATCTAAATGTTGATATAGGAATTCAGATTTGCTTGCTCCTGGTATATTTTTAAATTAAAAACTACTTTCTGTGCTCTGACATTGTATCAGGACCTGTGAATTAAGTTTATTTTGTGTGGGTGTTTGAGTAGTTTGTTAATTTGCAGCTTTTAATTTTTTTAGGTAACTTGCTTTTTATTTCAGACTAAAAAAAAATAACCACACTTAAGCCTCCCATATTCATGCTTCTTTCTGAAATGGTTTGCTTTCGTTTTTTGACTGTTGTCTTGCTGTGAACTTTGCAGATTTGTTTATGAGTGTCACGTGCTTCTGCTACATCTGCATTGTCACTGTTATGGTATTTTTCTTTCTGTCTGTTTCTTCCACAGGAGTTTAACAAGTAATCTGCCCAATGTGAATCTACCAAATGTGAATCTCCCTAAAGTACCAAATCTACCAGTTAACATCCCACTAGGCATCCCACAAATGCCTAGCTTTTCTGCACCGTCATGGATGGCTGCTATATATGATTCTGAGTGTGTATTGAGTTCACATTAGATCTCATTTAAATTTAACGTAATCTTGGCATGGATATGTGTTGTTTGTTTCTGTGCATTATATATAACTTTAAAAGAGTGACAGAGATAGATAATTAGATATTTTACTAAATGAGGCAACCCTTATGTATATCTGGCATGTACATTAGAAGTTTTTATAAATATTGAGACTTTGTCTTACGCCCGCTGGAAGCTTGAGCAAGTATCTCACTTCACAAAATAATTGTTGACAGTGGGCTGTAGTCCTGTTGGAGTATAAACTACAGTATGTAAAATTTGAGCTGACATGTCTCAAAAGATAGGAAGAACCAACTGCAGTGCAAGTTGACTAATTTCCATGGACCAGATGTAGATCTAAAAGTGAGTTTTATTTTTCTGCAAGTTCCTTATTGCCTGGAATTCTTGTACAATATTGCAAACAAAAGGGGGAGGCATCCATAAGGCATCTTATGCATGACATGGGGAGCCCAATGGTAACTGAATTCTAGAACCACCATCCCAGCCTCAATACTTAAAAATCATTTTGAATGTCTTGAATCAAACGTAGGAAATCAAACAGGGCCCAAGTCACTAGTATGTAATAACTAGTGCTTTGGGTTCCTATGCCTAACACAAGTTTGTTAACCTTGTTACTGTCCTATGATGTAGGATACATACTCAATGAAGAGGCATGATAGATGCATGTTTTTCAGTGTAGGTCATGTGACTTCTGTAATTATGGTGGGTCCCCCTTAACAGTCATAGTCATTGAGTAGTGCCAGAGATCGGTACCCAAAGGGATAAACAAAGCTGTCACTGAGTGTTGGGCCATCATTCTAATAACATTTACTAGCATGAAAATTGAGACTTTCTAAGTTCTCAGTTCAAATTGCTGAACTTTACTTAGTGTTACACTGCAGAAGGATTGTCTCAGCCAGTCAAACCACAGGGATACTGGACAGTTACTGAGCCACCCATGTCCTGTTGTTTTTTGACAGCCATGCAGTATGCACACCCTGGTGCTTTGACTCAGAAATCCGCACCCATCTCCTACTGCTAACATGTACCTCACTTCTCATGAACTCCCACCTCCCAGCTGCCCTCCTGCTCCTTATAACCCACCTTCCTCCTGAGGAAAGTTCAAAGTCACCAGCACCACCCAAGAGGGCCGCTTCGTTTTAATAAATGCTTCTTGTATTCTCTCCCCACTCCCTCACTCCTTCTGTGACCATCCATTCCCCATCCTTTCTTCCCTCTTAAAAGCTGAAAGGGGAGAAATGTCAGGCCATGCCATGCCAGTCCAGCAAAGCACCAAGGCCCCAACTCATGAAAGGATTCCACTGCAGGAAGGTTAATGTTAAGCACATGCTTACATACTTCTCTGAATCATGTCCTCCAACACGTGTCAGTTTACGCACATGAGTACTGTGGAAGTCAGTAAGGCTACACATGTGCTTAACGTTAAACCTGTGCTTTCAGCAAAGCTTTTTATGTTGCTAAGGGTTGGGATCCCCAGAATAACTCGCCGAACATCAGGGTACATCTGCACAGCAGCTGGGAAATGTAATTCCCAGTTCGGGTGGACGTACCCACGCTAGCACCTACATATAGCAGTACGTCCACAGTGGCATGGGTGATGGCTCAGTCTAACGACCCAAGTACCAAACCCCCCATCCCTCTGGGTAGGTGCTTTCCCTAAGAGGGGGAAAGTGAGGCAGTGTTAAAATTGGTGCTAGGTTCACTTCCCTCAGCGGTGTGCTATACACAGCCTGGCAAACCAGTACTCAGAGCAATCTAAATTAGGGTCACCAGACGTTCCGATTTTATAGCGACAGTCCCAATTTTGGGGGTGCTTCTTCTTCTATAGGTGCCTTTTACCCCCCCCCAGCCCCCGTCCCGATTTTTCACGCTTGCTGTCTGGTTACCCTAATCTAAGTTAAACTTGAAAACAAATAAAGTCTGTCAAAACTATGTCATGCTTTCATCTTTTTCTTATACCAGAGCTGCCGATAGGTTGCCATGCTTATTGATTTATTTAAATATTTATATTTAACAAAAAATTGACACTTTACCCAAAGACAAAAAGTCTCACATTAACAATAAACGTCGACCTTTTATTCGGCAGGAAGGGTGGCAGAGAGGGGGCAATGGTCCAGGTACAGGAAGCTACACTTAATTTACATCTACACCTGGATTCTACTGAATATGCTCTATAGCACGGGTATCATTTTGGAAAGCAATACTAATGAACTGGAGGCAAAGCAAATGGCCTTTTATATTCAAAAAAATTGAAATATTAGAGTAATTTGTGTTTCAAAGAAATACAACTCATATTCATGCTAAATTGGCTGTATTGAAGGCTAGATTAGGTAGTATCTGTAAATAATACTTGAAAGTTTGTATTACTTTTTTCTCTGTGCATGCTCTGTGATCTTGTTTTTGAAAAGATAAGAATCAAGACATGACAGTAAAGTTGACAATCATCTTTAATAAAACTAAGGCTTAAGTGTGAAAGGCATTTTGCAAATTTCTATGTGATCAAAGTAATTTTGGTGCTATTGCACGAACAATGAACAGTTCATTTTGGACATAACATAGAATATTATTTTCCTCCCAGGAAAACCTAATAATGAGCTGTTCAAAAGAAGAGAAAAATACGGAGAGTAATTTTTTTGAAAATTCTGAAACCAGATGGGTGTCATAATGTTGTTGTAATAAATACCAATTATTGCATTCATGTGTATTTAATTATTTAAAACATAAATTCATGCAGTTCCAAAACTGGGCTTAGATTAGAAAAAGTTTAATTATTCCTAAGCATAGGTCTCAAACAGAAGAAACTACAAATGCAGATAGGTTGACTCTGGGGGCTGTGCTATGGAAGTTACACAAAATAGTTTTTTGACTCAAGATGCCATTTAAGGAAATGCCTGATTCTCTATCTTTTCAGTGTCCCAGTTCCCTTGTACCCACTCACCGTTCATTATAAAGGACTTGTTTTAGTGTTACCTCTCCCTTAGTGTCAGATACATCTGTTCCTACTTCTGAGCTGATTCGTTCTTTAAATTGTTACCTTTGTTAGCACAAGCCGTCATAGGACCCCTCTAGCATGTTGGGAATATGGTTTTCACCTGGCAGTAGCCATGTATGCATCAGCTATATTTTCCTCTGTAGCATTAACTCAATGCAGCTGGCATCTGTCACAATAGAAACACCCTTCCTCATCTGTTTCTATAGACGATGTCAGCACAAGTGATAATGCATGGTGTGTTAACATCTTATCAATTACTGTGTTAGCATTAGTGGTATGCGAGGAGGGGGTTAAAGCTCTTGAAGATCTCTCGGTAATTGTCATGAAAAAAAGAGAGAGAGCAAAAAGGGTTATAGATAAATTTTTCTGCACCAACAAAACACAATCCAGGCCTGTATTTTATTCTGTAAGTGGAGGTTTTAGACACAATTATAGTTGAAAAGAACCAAAGTAGCTACACACAACGAGCCCGAAGCGTCCCATCTGTGCACAGGAGTGGGTAAGACTATGCACTTTGGAAAGAATTCAGACTTTTGCAACCGACCAAAGACATTGCAAAAAAATAGAAATTTAAAAAAAAAAGTAAAAATCTGTTGCCCTGTAGTTGCCTTCGCAAAAGGCTGATCTGTGAGATGTGGAGTAGTTACCCTGACCAAAACTCTTTCACATGAGATGTCTCGTGTTCCTAGTTCAATTGCTTTACCCTGATTTTTTTCCAGCTGTTCAAGAGATAAGGTGTGTCCTCGCTCACCACTTGTTAGCACTGTCCTTTACCTGGTAATGTTGGGGAAAAAAATTAAAAATACATCATTTGAAGGGAAAAAATGCATGAAACCCTAAATTTGAATAACTGCATACATTCATGTACTGTAGTTATTGTCAGTCAAGGGTTTTCTACCACAAATGTTAGCCTTAATTTTGAATAATCACATATGTCCGTGTGGTTATTAGCTAAGGCTGAATTTTACCATACACACTTTCTCCAGTTAATGTGCGTAATTCATAATTTTGTCTTATCATCTGGTCTGGAAAGATTTGTGAGTTATAACAGCAAGGTAGACTAGGCAAATGTATGGTAAAACTCAAAAGCCTGATGATGGAGATTATCCAGCATTGTTCTGTGTATTAAGCCACTGTATGCCCTCAACTTGTACAAGAATGGTCTCCACATCAGGTTTCCAATAGTATGGTCCTGGGTATGACTTCTGTTTTCATTTTACCCTGCCAGCAATGGATCGGGAACCTCTGAAGATCTGTTTTGGAAACTTGATGCCCTACAGACCTTCATTCGGGATTTACACTGGCCTGAGGAAGAATTTGGAAAGCACCTAGAACAGCGTCTAAAACTTATGGCAAGTGACATGATCGAGTCTTGTGTTAAGAGGTACGTCTGAACAACGGAACCGGAAGGGTCTCTAACAGCAGATCACAAGAAAAAGTTAGGGGCAGGGGGTTACCCTATCTTATTGGAAATGAGGGGGCCGTACTTTACCTTTTAGCTTGACTTCAGCCATTATTCTTTTTAAGCCCTAATTTGTTTCCATCCAGCACAGGCTTGGTGGTAGCACACTTTTTATCTCTGCAAATTATTGACCTCTAAAAGGCAACGTCTTTTAAATGTAGTCTCTAGTGAATGCCTATTCCCAATAAGGCAACAAACCCCGCTCAAGTCAGGCTTTCTCTGCTGTTGTTTATTGTGCGCCTCCTCTGGAGTCAGGTCTGGGTAACACATTAGGGCGCGGGAGAGCTGAATGCTGTAGAAGTAGCCATGTGTGCTATCTCAGCACCCACATGAAGTGACCGACAAAGGAGATTGTGCCATTCAGAGAACCAGTCACGCTTTCCGGCTGCCTTTGATTGAAAAAGTCATCACCGCTAATGCCACCTCGTATGATACACGCCTGCAGAGCCTCGGAAACAGAGCACACACCTTAAAGGAACTCTTAGGACTATGTTAACAGTAGTAATTTTGGTAAGGAAACATCAAGGCTATCTTGTCACGCTACCCACAATTGTTTCCGGTTGGTTTCAGAAGGAGGTGATGGGGGTGGGGAGAAAGAAATGAACTGCGCATCCTCTGTCAGGAAAAAAGCAAATGGCAAAAGAACAGGTAGAGAGGCAGATGAAAGCCACAGCAGGTATGTGCAAGGATCGGGGGGGTGCAGGTGGCTCTGTGCCACCATTGTCTGGCTGTCCTGCAAGTGCAAACATGTGATTTATTTTTCTCTAATGGATCCACAACCTCCCCATCCACGAAGTGCAGAGATTTGGGCTCAGAAGTTGGAACGCAGAACGGGCAGTTACAGGGTTGCTACTGCTGCTGTGAAATAAAACACAGCATTCAGAGATTTGGATTAAAGGCCAGAGCCCACAGCTTTTATTGAAATACAATAACTCCCACGGCTGGTTATCTGGCACCCAATTAGCCCTGCAGTGCCAGGTAATGTTAAAATTTGAGGAGAGCCATCCTGTCATGGACTGGCTGGGATGATTTAGTGGGTGTTGGTCCTCCTTTGAGCAGGGGGTTGGACTTGATGACCTCCCAAGGTCTCTTCCAACCCTATGATTCTGTGACACCAAAGAGATGCATTTTCCCATGCTACAGTCCGCAAACTATCCCAGCCTCTGGGAGGAACATGATTCCTCTGTGCCCAGAGAGCCTCTCCCCCACAGCATGTGGCAGCCAGGCCCTCCTCCATGCTCTTTGTTGTTCCTCCCACCATTTTCAGCACATCTCTTCTGAACCCTGTGCAGCCATTTTACAGGAGGTGGCTCTGCCAGCTTTTGCCTTCTCAAGCTGAGCTCAGCCAGGGCCCTTTTAAGGTGCATGAATTGACAGCAAACACCCCAGTCTTTGTAGCATTGTGCAAGGGAATTTATCCTGATCTGCACCACTGAGGACTAAGGTGCCAACTTCCCTTTCTGCAGCCAAGGTGGGACCTGCCTTTGGGCATCAGTGCTTCATTCTTCTGTGTCAACCTGCAGGAGGTTTTGGGTGAAGGCGGTAGAGAAAACGTATCTGTGCAGTGGCAGGAAAAAACTCTTTCCCAATCCCCGATACTGTGATCAGATTCATCCTGAGCCTGTGGGCGAGGACCAATCTGAATAATCTCAAGCTCATGAAGTCAGTCGTCCCCCAGAACTCAATGTCCAACTTCCCTTCTATTAACACCATTAAAAGGTCCCTTTTCAGATCTCCAGGGAGGACAAGTAGGAAGCACTGCAAGCTGCCAGTGAGGGAGTGAGAATGGCCCCTGCTCTCAGTAGCAGCCTCTTTTAGCCCTTACCAGCCTGGGGAGAGGCAATTTGCATCCATCTGTAAAAGGGCCACCCAGCCTCTTGCTGCCAATTCCACTGCCATGTCGCAGGAAGGCCAAAGCAGCCAGCATGGTCAACCTCCCCCACCATAGCAAAACAAACAAGGAAAAGGGAGAAAGAGAGGAAGACATGAGATGCCCACAGCCGGCATTAATTTCCCAGGACTATCCCCCAGGTCACAGCAGGGTCTGTTCCCATAGAGGTACAGATCTTCATTCTCATGTAAACCTTTGGGTATTGATAAAGATTCCTTCCTGATCAACCAAAAGGCATGTCTAACTGTCAAGTTAGTGAAGTCTCTTATTCTGTATTGTCCTGCAGATGCAAACTGCACAATAGGTCATAAAGATTTGTTAATTATGTTGTGCCTTCTTTAAAGGTCTTGAGATGATTGTGATACCTGTGGCATTAGAAAAGCTAATGTTTCTTGCTTTGCCAGTATATTGTCTGATATAAATGCTAAAGGAGGACTTGTGGCACCTTAGAGACTAACCAATTTATTTGAGCATAAGCTTTCATGAGCTACAGCTCACTTCATTGGATGCATAAAAGTGGAAAATGCAGTGATGATGTTTTTATACACACAGATCATGAAAAAATGGGTGTTTTATCACTACAAAAGGTTTTCTCTCCCCCCACCCCACTCTCCTGCTGGTAATAGCTTATGTAAAGTGATCATACACATTGTAAAGAGAGGTTTCAGAGTAACAGCCGTGTTAGTCTGTATTCGCAAAAAGAAAAGGAGTACTTGTGGCACCTTAGAGACTAACCAATTTATTTGAGCATGAGCTTTCGTGAGCTACAGCTCACTTCATCGGATGCATACCGTGGAAACTGCAGAAGACATTATATACACACAGAGACCATGAAACGATACCTCCTCCCGCCCCACTGTCCTGCTGGTAATAGCTTATCTAAAGTGATCATCAGGTTGGGCCATTTCCAGCACAAATCCAGGTTTTCTCACCCTCCGCCCCCCCACACACAAACTCACTCTCCTGCTGGTGATAGCCCATCCAAAGTGACCACTCTCTTCACAATGTGTATGATAATCAAGGTGGGCGATTTCCTGCACAAATCCAGGTTCTCTCACCCCCTCACCCCTCTCCAGAAACCACACACACAAACTCACTCTCCTGCTGGTAATAGGTGCCACTTTGGATAAGCTATTACCAGCAGGAGAGTGAGTTTGGGGGGGGGGGGGGTGAAAAAACCTGGATTTGTGCTGGAAATGGCCCACCTTGATTATCATGCACCTTGTAGGGAGAGTGGTCACTTTGGATAAGCTATTACCAGCAGGAGAGTGAGTTTGTGTGTGTGTGTGTTTGGGGGAGGGGGGGTGGCGGTGAGAAAACTGGGATTTGTGCTGGAAATGGCCCACCTTGATTTTCATACACATTGTAAGGAGAGTGTTCACTTTGGATAAGCTATTACCAGCAGGAGAGTGAGTTTGTGTGTGTGGTTTTTGGAAAAGGGAGGGGGGTGAGAAAACCTGGATTTGTGCTGGAAATGGCACACCTTGATTATCATACACATTGTAAAGAGAGTGGTCGCTTTGGATGGGCTATTATCAGCAGGAGAGTGAGTTTGTGTGGCGGGGGCGGGGGGGCGGAGGGTGAGAAAACCTGGATTTGTGCTGGAAATGGCCCAACTTGATTATCATACACATTGTAAGGAGAGTGATCACTTTAGATAAGCTATTACCAGCAGGAGAGTGGGGTGGGAAGAGGTATTGTGTCATGGTCTCTGTGTGTATATAATGTCTTCTGCAGTTTCCACAGTATGCGTCCGATGAAGTGAGCTGTAGCTCATGAAAGCTTATGCTCAAATAAATTGGTTAGTCTCTAAGGTGCCACAAGTACTCCTTTTCTTTTTGCACTTTAGATAAGCTATTACCAACAGGAGAGTGGGTTTGTTTTGCCGGGGGAGGGGGGGAGAGAAAACCTGGATTTGTGCTGGAAATGGCCCACCTTGATTATCATACACATTGTAAGGAGAGTGATCACTTTACATAAGCTATTACCAGCGGGAGAGTGGGGTGGGGGGAGAGAAAACCTTTTGTATTGATAAACACCCATTTTTTCATGATTTGTGTGTATAAAACCAAACATCTTCTGCATTTTCCACAGTATGCATCCGATGAAGTGGGCTGTAGCTCACAAAATCTTATGCTCAGATAAACGGGTTAGTCTCTAAGGTGCCACAAGTACTCCTTTTCTTTTTTCTGATATAAATGCTGAGTGTCTTAAGTTGTTTCCATTGTCTGACTCTGTTCTCTAAGAGCAAACTGAAAATAGATGCATCGGTCTGAACCTCTAGCTAGCATTATATAAGCTGTAAATATTACACTAAGGAAATAACTAGGTGGAATTTAGCGGTTCTACACTGCAGAAACATTGTAGGATTATTCCTGAAGAAGGATAGCTGCTGGCTTGCTGCTCAGTCTTTTTAGCAGTAAAGAGGATTCTTCTTGAGCTGGATTTCTGTGCTTCTCCATGCTTTTGCTTTGACTTGGCTCACCTACCAGCATGTGTCCATGAAATACAGCACTCTGCTCTTTATTGGCCATTCAGTGTGCCTCCCGGCTCCATGACCATGACATTTCTTTTCTCTTTCTTAAAAAAAAACTAACCCTTCCATTGCTATACCTTGGGGAGTATCTTAGGGTATTCTGTACCTGAGAATACTTCTGTTATATGCTTTAGTGTCCCTTTTAAATACATTTCCTGTAATGAGAGAACAGTTCATGATGATGCTTTAGAAGTGGGACTGATCATGCTCATCTTTCCAGGCAGACGCAAAACCATGGTCCTGATCGTTTAAAGATTCCATCACCTTGCGTCAACATCAGGGTGCTAACCCCTGTGCTCTGGCTAATGTCTGGTAATGGTAATTACATCAGGCCAATCCACTTCTGGCGTAAGCCAATGATGCTGTGCTCCCTGCTTACACCCACTGTGAATTTGGCTCCTTCTCTCAACCTGTATTTCCCTATCAGTTTCAGTTTGACATGGTATTTTTCTTGACTTCTTCCTCTAACCTATAGCTCACTCTTGCCGTGCACTATTGAACAGCTGCCACATTTCACAAGTGGCTGCATCTCAGTGTGGGGGAAATGAGCTCCCCTATCAAGACCCTGTCTCTGTTATCAGATCCAAGCTGGCAGGCCCATGTGCTCATACAGATCTGATTACAGATCAGGAGCTTCATTTATAGATATCAGCCTACATTTCCATAGCCCTTTCTGATCCTTGAAGGTCAAAGGTATTATGGGTAATTGATATTATTCATTGTTTCTAATTCCAGGCGCCTATATTAATTTCTTGATACAGGCCCACTGATGTCGTGATTCTGTGTTGTGTTTCTAATAATTAATAGAGTACTCCCTTAACTACAAAGTCCCTCTAACATTTTGCATTCAGAGAATTCAGGAATCAGAGGACATTACTCATTATGCTAAAAGTGTTCCTAATACGAAATACTTGAGCCACTTATGGCCCAGTAGGTATTTAAAAATTATTGTCAACCAATCTGGCAGTCTTTAGTCAGACAAAACTCTTATGGAAATAAAAAATGTAACTCCCACTCAAATTTTAACTGAATAATTATACACATGCTCTATTTTACATCTGACTTTTTGTAAAGGTATCCGGGTACGTATGTGTTTGTTTTTCAAAGAAACAACTTCTAGGAACATTTGTAAAATCAAAGAAAGATTCAGCCAAGCAAAAACACTGTGAAAAGATAGAATTGCACTAATCCAGTAGTGGCCTTCCAGTTAAGCAATTAACAGGTTTGTATCAGCTGTGTTTAGTATTCAGAGTAACAGCCATGTTAGTCTGTCTTTGCAAAAAGAAAAGGAGTACTTGTGGCACCTTAGAGACTAACCAATTTATTTGAGCATGAGCTTTCGTGAGCTACAGCTCACTTCATCGGATGCATACCGTGGAAACTGCAGTAGACATTATATACACACAGAGACCATGAAACAATACCCCCTCCCACCCCACTGTCCTGCTGATAATAGCTTATCTAAAGTGATCATCAAGTTGGGCCATTTCCAGCACAAATCCAGGTTTTCTCACCCTCTTCCCCCCCACACACAAACTCACTCTCCTGCTGGTAATAGCCCATCAAAAGTGACCACTCTCTTCACAATCTGTATGATAATCAAGTTGGGCCATTTCCTGCACAAATCCAGGTTCTCTCACCCCCTCACCCCCCTCCAGAAACCACACACACAAACTCACTCTCCTGCTGGTAATAGCTTATCCAAAGTGACCACTCTCCCTACAATGTGCATGATAATCAAGGTGGGCCATTTCCAGCATAAATCCAGGTTTTCTCACCCCCCCACCCCCATACACACACAAACTCACTCTCCTGCTGGTAATAGCTCATCCAAAGTGACCACTCTCCTTACAATGTGCATGGTAATCAAGGTGGGTCATTTCCAGCACAGATCCAGGCTTTCTCACCCCTCCCCCAAGGGGAACACACACACACACACATAAACTCACTCTCCTGCTGGCAATAGCTCATCCAAACTGGCCACTCTCCAAGTTTAAATCCAAGTTTAACCAGAACGTCTGGGGGCGGGGGTAGGAAAAAACAAGGGGAAATAGGCTACCTTGCATAATGACTTAGCCACTCCCAGTAAGTCATTATGCAAGGTAGCCTATTTCCCCTTGTTTTTTCCTAACCCCCCCCCAAACGCTCTGGTTAAACTTGGATTTATGCTGGAAATGGCCCACTGTGATTATCTCCGACTGGTTTATGAATGTTATAATTCTTGACATCTGATTTGTGTCCATTTATTCTTTTACGTAGAGACTGTCCAGTTTGACCAATGTACATGGCAGAGGGGCATTGCTGGCACATGATGGCATATGTCACATTGGTGGATGTGCAGGTGAACGAGCCTCTGATAGTGTGGCTTACGTAGTCTCTACGTAAAAGAATAAATGGACACAAATCAGATGTCAAGAATTATAACATTCATAAACCAGTCGGAGAACACTTCAATCTCTCTGGTCACGCAATCACCGACATGAAGGTCACTATCTTACAACAAAAAAACTTCAAATCCAGACTCCAGCGAGAAACTGCTGAATTGGAATTCATTTGCAAATTGGATACTATTAATTTAGGCTTAAATAGAGACTGGGAGTGGCTAAGTCATTATGCAAGGTAGCCTATTTCCCCTTGCTTTTTCCTACCCCACCCCCCAGACGTTCTGGTTAAACTTGGATTTAAACTTGGAGAGTGGTCAGTTTGGATGAGCTATTGCCAGCAGGAGAGTGAGTTTATGTGTGTATGGGGGTGAGGGGGTGAGAAAACCTGGATTTATGCTGGAAATGGCCCACCTTGGTTATCATGCACATTGTAGGGAGAGTGGTCACTTTGGATAAGCTATTACCAGCAGGAGAGTGAGTTTGTGTGTGTGGTTTTTGGAGGGGGGTGAGGGACTGAGAGAACCTGGATTTGTGCAGGAAATGGCCCACCTTGATTATCATACATATTGTGAAGAGAGTGGTCATTTTTGATGGGCTATTACCAGCAGGAAAGTGAGTTTGGGGAGGGGGGGGGCGGAGGGTGAGAAAACCTGGATTTGTGCTGGAAATGGCCCAACTTGATGATCACTTTAGATAAGCTATTATCAGCAGGACAGTGGGGTAGGAGGGGGTATTGTTTCATGGTCTCTGTGTGTATATAATGTCTACTGCAGTTTCCACGGTATGCATCCGATGAAGTGAGCTGTAGCTCACGAAAGCTCATGCTCAAATAAATTGGTTAGTCTCTAAGGTGTGCCACAAGTACTCCTTGTGTTTAGTATTGTGTACCAATAGACAGAATTTCCTTTAATTCATCACGTTTACTGTTTGATTGTATTTCAACCGCAGGTATAAATTATCCAAAACAGTCCAAATTATGGGTGTTCACTTTTAACGCTTCTATTTGTAATCTCATCACACTGTTTACCAAGTATGAGAAAGCAGTAGTTTCTCTGAGACCGTTACACACTTTATCCGTAGCACAGAGTGTTTCTTTTTAAATTGGAAAATCATTTTTAGTACAACACATTTGAAATAATTGTATTCTACCATTTATGGTCTTTTCCTACTTTCTTTAATAGAACCAGGATTGCATTTGAAGTAAAGCTGCAAAAAACCAGTCGATCAACAGATTTCCGAGTCCCTCAGTCAATATGCACCATGTTTAATGTTATGGTTGATGCCAAAGCTCAGTCAACAAAACTTTGCAGTATGGAAATGGGCCAAGAGGTAAAAATGCAAATTATTTTTTATATAATTTAGAGAAAACTTAATGAATTTTCCCATCTCCTATTTTGCTAGTTTCAGAAACATTCTAACCATTGTGGATTTTAGCCTTCTGTATAGAGTATGCCAATGAATATTCAGGGTCTCTCCATCAAATAAATCTATCTAATGGATATGGACATTCAGAATTCTAGTCATTTAGTAGTGATGGTTGGCAAGGATTGTGGTGTGTGTAAGCTACCTTTAAAGCCTGCTGATGCATGATGAACATGTTTATTGAGTCATTAACTCCACCTTGGAGCCATATCTTTGCCAAAAAGCTGGGTATTTACATGTAGTCACCAGATTTATAAGATATGACTATTTTGAGTAGACAAACAGGAAGAAAACAAAAATATTAAACTGTTTGTTTTGTTAAAAAGACAACTTCCTAAAATACATTTGAATTCCACCTGATTTGACTTCCTTGAATATTGACTGAAATCAGCAAGTTTTATGATCCCAATTGTCCAGGTTCTTAATGACTCAAGGTTTCAAAAACAATCCAGTTTTGACCACTTGCTGATCTATTTTGTTCGTTGTAGATACATTGTTGCAGCTTGAAATTTCCATATTTAATATTCAAAGTAGAAAGACATGCTAAATTGGGCTAGATTGAATGCATCATCATGATCCTTGTGCTCCTATGGCTTTAAGCCAAGTTATATTTTTATATATCAGGCTCGAATCAGAGCTATTGCTTGGAACTCCTATTTTGTTGCCAATGGGGGTCTCCTAGATAAGATCTTCCACTACAGCTTTACATGTTCGGAATATATAATAAATCATTGCAAGTTGTTTGTTCTTTTTAGTTATTTACCTCACTCTGATCTATAATCCTCTTTATGGGTCTGACCCAAAGCTCATTCGAGTCAGTAAGAATTTGGCTTTGGGTCAGGCCCATTGTCCTTTATATTTTTATGTTTTCAGTTGTAGCATTTTGTTTGTGACAGTCTCTTTTGGGGGACAAGGGGTTTCAAGCTTCTGATGGTTGAGTTTCTTTCCTCAGCCACCTATCCAATTTAGGGCACGTACTAAACGGACTCTCGTCAGCCCAAGACATGACTATTAGGCTGGTTGGTGGAATCACAGCATTTCCACTCCCTAGTTGTTTCTTCATTCTTGCTCTCCTCCTTTATCCCCCTAGTTCTTCAACCCGACAACAGCTATGCTGGCCCCTTCCTATCAGCCAGCAGGGTGAGGGTTGCAATGCTAACCCCTTCATCTACTCTCCGACACACTGCAAATCACGCACTAAACCTTAGGGCAGTGTTTCCCAAACTAGGGATGCCACTTGTTCAGGGAAAGCCCCTGGCGGGTCCGGCCGATTTGTTTACCTGCTGCGTCCGCAGGTTCGGCCGATCGTGGCTCCCACTGGCCGCGGTTTGCTGTGCTCAGCCAATGGGGGCTGCAGGAAGCGACGTGGGCCGAGGGACTTACTGGCTGCCGCTTCCCACAGCTCCCATTGGCCGGGCACAGCGAACCGCGGCCAGTGGGAGCTGCGATCGGCCGAACCTGCGGACGCAGCAGGTAAACAAACTGGCCTGGCCCGCCAGGGGCTTTCCCTGAACAAGCGGCATCCCGAGTTTGGGAAACACTGCCCTAGTGAATTAAATTAGGGGGAGGAGTGACATTTCTGAGATCAGGCCAACTCCCACAGTACATGGGATACTGCAGGGCTAGCTAGTTATGTTAATCACAATGGTCAAGTCTGTTACCCAGTAATATGGGGATCTGATAGCATTGGCTAAATCCAGAAGTAGTGCCGGCGGGAGTTGTGTGTATTTCCTCATACACCCTTCGATACGGCAGTTTCCTTTGAACTCTATGTGTCAGTGCATGATGGAGGCCACGAGACGCATTTGGCCTTTGGCCTGAGACAAATCGAAGATCTTCAGAGATCAAAGCCCTGCATTCAACCCACTTAGCCACTCAGCTCTTCTCAGTTGCACCAAGAGTGAGCGTAAGTCTCTGGAAATCTTTGTGTGCTTCTTTAAGAAGGTATTTGGTATATTAGCTTGGAGATAACATAAGTATGGTGTGAAACAGCAGTTGCTGTGCTAGGATGTTTTTAACAAATAGCTGCACTAATAGACCTGTAAATCAGATGTAAATTATCAGTGCATACGTTACTGTTTAGGGCTGCAGTACTCAGACACCCTCCTTTAGCTTTGCTTCTTTTTAATGAATTTCCCTGCCCTCATCTTGACCTTCTCTGCTCATACCACTCCATTTTGGGGGCTACCTCCCCTCCTCCTGAAGTTGTGCGAACCTCTGGCTTGAACCATTTATATTTGGAGGATGAAAAGGGTTGATAAAGATTAAAATATGAAAGTGTGTGTGTGTGTGCGTGTGTTTGTAATTGTTGTATCCAGAAATGCTACTCCAGCTATTCCATTCCAATTCTAAGCTAAACTCAGAGACTATCATCAAATAGACTAAAAACATGTAACCACCAAATTGGAAACAGGATATCAATTTGGCCTCCTCATACCCCGTTATAATGCACTGTAGGTGAAGTTCTCCCCAATGCACATGGCCATGTAAGGTTTCACTTAAGTCTTTCTTAACTCCTTAAAAAGGGCTTTAAGTGGTTCAAAGGTTTTGTGCTGAACTCCTGCACAGGGCTGAATTTCTCTCCATGAACAGCTCATGAATAGTCCTTAGATTCAATGTGTATCTAAAATCTGTTCATCCAACAACAAATAGCAAACAAGTTCATACAAATTATGATCTGTTGGCAGGCTGTTCATGAACCAAAAAAGGGGTAAAATTGTCAAATGAATTGTTCAAATGTCATAGTTTGCGCAGCTCTAGTCAAAGTAGACACTGCTTGGAAACATACCATCAATTTTTATCTTAGTGAAAGCCACACACTAGTACAGACAGACTCTTTTGAGCTATGATTTGACCTGACTTTTAGCATTTTTACCTACAAGCCCTTTCTTTTAAAACTATCTTAGGTTGCATTCACTTTACATTAACAGACATACGAATTGTTTGACGCATTTTAAAAGTATTATTCGATTGAAAACATACCCATCGTCTCATTTCCCTGTCCTTATATCTAAAAGCAGCTGTTAAAACATTTGGTAAACATACTTTACCATCTTAAATATTTATTTTTCCTCTGAATTTTTAATACATCAATTGATATACATTTATGTATTAAATGTTTCTCAGTTGGTCTAGTATGTTTTTATTTAATACCCAAGGTCAGATGGTCCTAACAGAAATACAGCATACCCACAATCTGTTACATGACAAGGCAAAATATACATCACGTGAAGTCAAGTGGAGTAATTTTAGTGTAGGAATTGTGGATTTTATTCATTTATCTAATAGCGAATTGTGATTAACTCTCTCAAACGTTTTTGTTAAATTGAATGAAAAAGATCAATTATTTGACCTCAAACCAGATGCATTCTCATAAGAAATGTCAGGATCTGTAGAATATGAAACCAACTTTTGCAAAAGAAGCATTTTCTTAGAAATCCTTTTGTGCCAGATCCAGAACACAACCTTTTCCTAGCTGGGTAATTATTTACAAAGGGAGGGTCAAATGGATTTCCACCTTCAGTTTCAGGATGGAATCTCTAGTCAGTAAGCCAGTAACGCAAGAGCTTTGGCAGTAGAGGTATGCCAATATATTACATGCAGGTGACATTTCCCAATCATTTTTGCCAGGTTTCTCAGAAATGCTTTGTATTTCAGAAGCCCCAGGCCTGGACTGTACTGCAGCCACTGCATGGTGCATGGCCAGCACTAAGCAGCCCTAAATCCAACCTTGCCTGCCATGGGACGAACACCAGAGGCAGGGATCATCTGTCTTAGAGCTTCTTATACCTTCCCTGCAACCACCTTAGGGAGCAAGGCCAGGAGAAAGATGACATGGCCAACGTCATTTTGTGCTTCCTGCCTGCCATCGTGCCCCCTTGGGGGCACTGCCAATCTTACAGCAGGAGACCACCAAGGAGTATGGCATCCTCAGAAGCAGTGGAGGACAAAGGTGGCTTAAAGCATTCCCCTCTCCTGAGCTGAGCTGGGGTGTGCAGAGCTGGTCATGGCCCAGGATTGGGCTGCTGTGGCCAGGGCTTTGATAAACAGGGCGAGTTTGACCTAAAAACCTAAGAGGCCAAATGCCGACTCGGTGTTAAGGTTTGGCTCCAGTGGAATTCCACTTATGCCAGCTCTGAATTTGGCCTCCTGTGTTCAGAATGAGGAGCAGCCTCCACCACTGGACAGCAGCTGCGGGAGTCCCATGCCCCTCCTGACAGCAGCCGCGATGGATGTTCTGCCACTTAGAAAGTCATTTACCTTCTCGGGCTCCATGTTAGTGCTCTCCATGCACTTCTTATTTGCTTTGTTAACAAGCTTTTAATTGAAAATAGATTTGCCAGTACTTTTCACACTGTATTTTTTTACACACACCTAGCCATTCTTTTAGTGAAAACCCATGATTTATCCCATGAGAAGGAACAGCAACAAACTTCACCCCCCCACACACATCTCCAGCAAACAAAACTCCTTCATTAAAATAATGTGCTAAATGAGGCAAATGAAGTATGTCTTTTGGGCTAATATGCAAGACCTAAAATTGAGTGGATGGAACTTTGACTGAAACTCAGTACCTCACCATTTACAATGGGCCATGCCTTCAAAAAGCCCATGTGCACGTCTGTGCACACCCAGCTTGTCATTGGTGAGCTCCAGCACCGACGTGACGAGTCTTGCTTTGCATTTTCCCATGTAATCCCACTCTCTGCGCACACGCTGGAGTTGAGTTAGGTGTGCATGGAGTCACGCTCAAAAATTAGTGCACGTGCCCAAATTCCATAGCTCTGTTAGTGTCTATAGCATTTGATGGAAGCTTCATTGTTCTGCACTTACTTGGCAGTGCGTACATACCCAAAAGGGTTACATCCTCCGAGTTGCTTCCTCTAGGGTGTGCTGACACTATTTGCAACACTGGCATGCTTCTCCCCGGCAGTGCTGCCTGCTCCCCGGCAGTGCTGCCTGCATTCCACCAGTAAATCTCTGCAAACATGGTAGTGGCTACTGGAGATACAGAGATCCCGCATGGGGAAATTGCAGCAGAAAGGAGAGCGTACGTTCCCGCAGGAAAGAGATGGAGAAACTTACACCTCAGGAGGAAGGATGCAGAGGAGGTGGACAAGTCTCTACCTCCCAAAATGAAACTGAGCAG
This sequence comes from Eretmochelys imbricata, assembly GCF_965152235.1. Lineage (NCBI taxonomy): Eukaryota > Metazoa > Chordata > Testudines > Cheloniidae > Eretmochelys > Eretmochelys imbricata. The sequence goes on along the minus strand of NC_135578.1, from coordinate 4,850,517 downwards.
TAATAGTAATTCTGAAGATCACAAACAAGGGAGATGGCACCCCCGCCTCCAGCAAGCATGGAAAGAACTTCTCGGATTCTGCCTATGGATCGTACTGCCATTGCTTACTGCTGGAAGCACTTCTCCCGGACAGCCGCTAGCCCCTGCTCAGACGAGATCTGACGCACACTGCGTTCTGTTTCTCAAATGGCTGTCAGACTTGGGGGATGTTTGGGACAGATCAGTGGGGCCTAGGTCAGACGCCCCCTTGCCAGCCTATAGCTGTATCAGGCAGGTGCAAGCAGACACCTCTGCTGTCTGTGGCTTTAATTCACCATCCTCTCAATACTCTCAATACCTTTCCTTCCTCCAACCTCAAGCTCCAGCACCCAATCAGACTCCCTTTCCACCACCTCCTATTCTGCCTGCACCATGCCGACTCACAGCACTGCTGTGCTCCATCAGACCCTCAGCTGCACTTCCCAGCTTCATCGTCCTCTCGCTGCCTTCTCCGCTCCACGTGGCACCAGGCCAGTTTCTCTCCCAGATGTGGGTGGAGCCTTCCCCACCCATACGGGAGTTGTCACATTCCACAGATGCCTTCTGCTCTGTTTCCAGGACTTCCCAACAGATAGAAGATGCAGTCAAGGGGAGGAGAACATGGAGAAAACTCCACCCCTCCAGATACATGCCGAAATCCATTCCTATTCACCATCACTTCATACAGATCCTGGTCCAAGATGGGGGATGCACCCTCTGGATTCAACGAAGCTCCTCTGGGTGCACCTTTGTGCTCAGCAGTTGCAGCTGCCTTTCCTGATTGGTGTGAGATCTCCAGATTTTAAAGTATGCCAAATAGGTTCTGATGAGTAAGTGAAATGTAGCTACTGTGACAAAGTTCCTGCTCTGCCTTGGTGGGTCCTGCACTTATTGGCGGATTTGTTCGCCTCAGAGGTTCACAGCAGCCCTCACTTTGGTGGCTCAAATCTGCCATTCACTCAGATGGATCCGGGGAACAGGCCAGGGACCTTCCCCTCTGGTGGAACCTACAGTCCAGTTCAACTCCTCAGGTATCAAGTAGGGAGTTGGGGGGATGGAGGGATGGTGGGAACCCGGGCCCGCCCTCTACTCCGGGTTCCAGCCCAGGGCCCTGTGGATTGCAGCTGTCTACAGTGGCTCCTGTAACAGCTGCGTGACAGCTACAACTCCCTGGGCTACTTCCCCACGGCCTCCTCCCGACACCTTCTTTATTCTCACCACAGGACCTTCCTCCTGATGTCTGGTAATGCTTGTACTTCTCAGTCTTCCAGTAGTACGCCATCTCACTCTCAGCTTCTTGCGCCTCTTGCTCCCAGCTCCTGCATGCACACCACAAACTGAAGTGAGCTCCTTTTTAAACCCAGGTGCCCTGATTAGCCTGCCTTAATTGATTCTAGCAGCTTCTTGATTGGCTGCAGGTGTTCTAATCAACCTGTCTGCCTTAATTGTTTCCAGAAAGTTCCTGATTGTTCTGGAACCTTCCCTGTTACCTTATCCAGGAAAAAGGGACCTATTTAACCTGGGGCTAATATATCTGCCTTCTATCACTCTCCTGTAGCCATCTGGCCTGACCCTGTCACACTACATATGTCAAGGTTCCTCCCCCACTCTGAACTCTAGGGTACCATGACCTGGTCTCCTACTTTGAAGGAACGCTCTCTGGCATGTTTATCATACCAGGCTTTTTGCTCTTTTTGAGCATCCTGTAAGTTTTCTCTAGCAAGGGCTAAAGAGGTTCGGAGGGTGTTTTGTAGGTTGGTTACAAAGTCCAGAATGTTAGTTCCTGGAGAAGGTGTAAATCCCTCCCATTGCTGCTTCACCAACTGCAATGGCCCCTTAACCTCACGGCCATATACAAGTTCAAATGGGGAAAACCCTAAACTGGGATGTGGTACAGCTCTGTAGGCAAAGAGCAACTGCTGCAACACTAGGTCCCAATCATTGGAGTGCTCATTTACAAATTTACGTATCATGGCCCCCAAAGTTCCATTAAACTTCACCATGCCATTTGTTTGATGGTGGTAAGGAGTGGCAACCAAGTGATTTACCCCATGAGCTTCCCAAAGGTTTTTCATAGTTCCTGCCAGGAAATTAGTCCCTGCATTGGTGAGGATGTCGGAGGGCCAACCTACCCTGGCAAAAATGTCTGCTAGTGCCTGGCACACACTTTTAGCCCTGGTGTTGCTTAGAGCTACTGCTTCCGGCCATCGGGTGGCAAAATCCATGAAAGTCAGTATGTACTGCTTTCCTCTGGGTGTCTTTTTCGGAAAAGGACCCAGAATATCCACAGCTACTCGCTGAAATGGAACTTCAATGATGGGGAGTGGTTGTAGAGGGGCTTTGACCTGTTCTTGGGGTTTTCCCACTCTTTGGCACACCTCACAAGACTGGACATAGGTAGAAACATCCTTGCCCATTCCCTCCCAGTGGAATGACCCCCCCAAACGGTCTTTGGTCCTGTTCACCCCAGCATGGCCACTAGGGTGATCATGGGCTAAGCTCAAGAGCTTGGCCCGGTATTTAGTTGGAACTACCAACTGTCTCTGAGGATGCCAGTCTTCCTGGTGTCCACCAGAAAGAGTTTCCTTGTATAAAAGTCCTCTTTCTACAACAAACCTGGATCGATTAGAAGAGCTGAGAGGCGGTGGGTTGCTCCGTGCCGCCGTCCAAGCTCTCTGGAGGCTTTCATCTGCTTCCTGTTCGGTCTGGAACTGTTCCCTTCATGCTGGAGACATCAGTTCCTCATTGGATTGTGGACCTGGGCTTGGTCCCTCTGGAAGCGATATAGGGGATGGAGCTGTTTCTGTTGACTGTGAACCGCTCTCCGCTGGTGCGCTATGTTGGGATTCAGGCTCCGGCTGAGCCTCTTGTGTTGGGTTATCGGCTGCTGCCAGTTCAGGGTCGGTGGGGCCCTCTGGTGTTGAGGTTGCAAGTACTGGATTCAGTGCTGACACTGGGTCTGGTGTTGGTTGTTCGGCTGGTTCCGGTTCTGGGACTGGTTCCGTCTGGGTCTCTGGGACTGGATCCACTACTGCTGTTGCAGACATTGGCCTGGGGTCCGGGTCCATCACCTCTGACCGGGTCCTGATAGAAGTTTCCGGAACAGAGCTAGGCCTCACGGCTTGTTTAGCCTGGCTGCGGGTGACCGTTCCCACCCTCTTGGCCTGCTTCACATGATTGGCCAAGTCTTCCCCCAACAGCATGGGGATGGGATAATCATCATAGACTGCAAAAGTCCACATTCCTGACCAGCCCTTGTACTGGACAGGCAACTTGGCTGTAGGCAAATTGAAAGAGTTGGACTTGAAGGGTTGAATCGTCACTTGGATCTCTGGGTTGATTAAATTGGGGTCCACTAAGGAAGCATGGATAGCTGACACTTGTGCTCCGGTGTCCCTCCACGCGGTGACCTTCTTCCCGCCCACACTCACAGTTTCCCTCCGCTCCAAGGGTATCTGGGCGGTATCTGGGTCTGTGGACCTCTGGTGTGATTCCGGTGCAATGAACTGTAATCTGTTGGGGTTCTTGGGGCAGTTGGCCTTTACATGCCCCAGCTCGTTACATTTAAAACATCGTCCAGCTGACGGGTCACTGGGGCGAGGAGGGTTGCTGGAGAACGGGGTGGTGGGACGATAAGGGGTCTGGAGGGTTCTTTGGGAGGTAGGTGGGGCTTTGGGCGGCCCCCGGTAATAGGGTGTGGTCTGGGGTGGTCCCTTCTGGTCTCTGCTCCAACTGCGACCAGTTTTCTTCTTCTCTGCCACCTCCACCCATCTGGCTCCAATCTCTCCTGCCTCGATTACAGTTTTGGGTTTCCCATCTAGGATGTATCTTTCTATTTCCTCAGGAACACCCTCTAAGAATTGTTCCATTTGCATTAGGAAGGGCAAATTTACTGGAGAGTCAACACTTGCTCCTGATATCCAGGCATCCCAATGTTTCACAATGTGGTAGGCATGTCGGGTAAATGACATGTCTGGTTTCCACCTTAGGGCTCTGAACCTCCGACGAGACTGCTCGGGTGTTATCCCCATTCTGACTCTCGCCTTGGATTTAAACAGTTCATACTTGTTCATGTGTTCTTTAGGCATTTCAGCTGCCACCTCAGCTAAGGGTCCACTGAGCTGCGGCCTCAGCTCTACCATGTATTGGTCAGTAGAGATGTTGTACCCAAGGCAGGCCCTTTCGAAGTTTTCTAAGAAGGCCTCAGTATCATCACCTGCCTTGTAGGTGGGGAACTTTCTGGGATGGGAAGTGGTACCTGGAGAAGGATTGCTAGGGTTTGTTGGTATATTCTGCTGGGCCTTTATCCTCTCCACCTCCTCCACATGCTTCCTCTCTTTTTCCTTCTCCTCCTCCACATGCTTCCTCTCTTTTTCCTTCTCCTCCTCCACGTGCTTCCTCTCTTTTTCCTTCTCCTCCTCCACGTGCTTCCTTGCCTCCATTTCCCTCTTGTGGGCAGCCTCCTGTACCTCCTTCTCCAGCCGCATGAGTTCTATCTGTCTTTCATGTTCCCTTTGTTTTTCCTCAGCCTGAAATTTGGCTAATTCCAGCTGTAGTCGAGCTGAGGATTTGGTCATTCTAACCTCTCTGTTTTTAACTAACTTTACACCCGAGGTTTAGAAATAAACAAACAAAACTTAGCTGTAAAATTTTGCTGTGCTGGAATAGAATATCTATTCTCTGATAGTGATTGTCAGCCTACAGAAAAAGACAATTCCCTTGTCTCTGCTCTGGGCCCAAATTAAAGCAAAAAACCTCCAACTACTTGGAAACCTGCTTACCCAGCCCAAAGAAAAAGCAAATGGGTAGAACACACACCCCCTATTTACTTTTAGGAAGAAAAGAAAAAAAACCTCTGGGTTGGAAGACTGTGAATTTCCCTGCAGGAATTAAGTACCCTGCCTCCAGGCAAAGAAAACCTGCAATTCACAAAGATAATCCCCTTTTGTCTCTGCTTGGCCACAGTTTCAGCTTTCAGTTTCAGCTGCTTTCCAAAGGAAAAAAAAATTTCCTTTTTAAAATCTGTATTTCTAGTTCAAAAAAATCTCAACTGGATCTCAAAATGATTTCAGGTTAATCCCACCGCTATGCCACCATGTCAAGGTTCCTCCCCCACTCTGAACTCTAGGGTACAGATGTGGGGACCTGCATGAAAAACCTCCTAAGCTTATCTTTACCAGCTTAGGTCAAAAACTTCCCCAAGGTACAAAATATTCCCCCCCGTTGTCCTTGGACTGGCCGCTACCACCACCAAACTAATACTGGTTACTGGGGAAGAGCTGTTTGGACACGTCTTTCCCCCCAAAATACTTCCCAAAACCCTGCACCGCACTTCCTGGACAAGGTTTGGTAAAAAGCCTCACCAATTTGCCTAGGTGACTACAGACCCAGACCCTTGGATCTTAAGAACAATGAACAATCCTCCCAACACTTGCACCCCCCCTTTCCTGGGAAATGTTGGATAAAAAGCCTCACCAATTTGCATAGGTGACCACAGACCCAAACCCTTGGATCTGAGAACAATGAAAAAGCATTCAGTTTTTTACAAGAAGACTTTTAATAGAAAATAGAAGTAAATAGAAATAAAGAAATCCCCCCTGTAAAATCAGGATGGTAGATATCTTACAGGGTAATTAGATTAAAAAACATAGAGAACCCCTCTAGGCAAAACCTTAAGTTACAAAAAAGATACACAGACAGAAATAGTTATTCTATTCAGCACAATTCTTTTCTCAGCCATTTAAAGAAATCATAATCTAACACATACGTAGCTAGATTACTTACTAAAAGTTCTAAGACTCCATTCCTGGTCTATCCCCTGCAGAAACCAGCATACAGACAGACACAGACCCTTTGTTTCTCTCCCTCCTCCCAGCTTTTGAAAGTATCTTGTCTCCTCATTGGTCATTTTGGTCAGGTGCCAGCGAGGTTACCTTTAGCTTCTTAACCCTTTACAGGTGAGAGGAGCTTTCCCCTGGCCAGGAGGGATTTCAAAGGGGTTTACCCTTCCCTTTATATTTATGACAACATATATAAGAATATTTGTCATGTAACTATAGTTACTATAAGGCATTGATACAGATTTTGGACCCACAAAGCAGGACATTGAAACAAAAATTCTTCAGGAGGCAAATGTTCGTTTGTAGAAAAATAGTTTTTGCCACTAAATTCCCCCAGCCACTAAATTGCCCATTTGGAAGTGGGCAAGCACCACCCTGGTATTTGGGGCTCTCATCTTCATTTGGTCTGTCCCCATGGTTCAGCCAAATGCTCACTCTATTACTTCTTAATCTGGCTTGTGAGGAATGCTAGATTTTGGATGCACCACTTGACACAACTGCCCTAGTCCAGTGCCAAGACTGATAATCTCAAATCCAGTCCTTAATTCAGTTCACCTACATTGAAACTCAGCTGTAAAATTTTACATATTGTTGCTGTCTGGCTTCCAAGTACAATGAAAACAAGTCCTTGTACTTTGTCATCGGAGACGTACAGAATGTGTTCTGTGCAAGATCATTTCCTCCTCCCCCGCTTTTGCCTCCTAAAAATATTACAGGTAACGATCTCTGGTATTTCAGTTAAATGAGTTTTTATTCATGTTTCATTTCCCATTGCTTATTGTTTCTGTGCAAGCTGCTGCTTTTTTCATGGCCCCATTGAATTAGGTCCCCTTTTTTTAAAAAAAATTATGTTATTTATTATTTATTTTCATGTGTTCTTTTTCCTGTTTTCTGCACCTTCCTCTTAATTTCTGTCCCCAATCATCTGAAAGTTTGCTAAAGAGTGGGTAAGTGTGTCCTACATTTTTTTTCTTTTTTCCAAGTTCCTGTAATCACATGTTATTGTTTTATTGCAAAAGAAAATATAGAGCAGCTCAAACTACCTAGTAAATAGAAACTACTTAGTAAATGTTGAGGGACCAGTGTCCAACACTTTTAATTGCCCTCATGGCCTTTGTTTTCCCAAAGCATGATTAGTGTTTATAGCAGATTTGTCTCTTTCAATGTCATTTGATGTTAACCTTTTAAAACAATATTAGTGCAAACAAGGGACTAAGATCAATGCTTTACATTTTTTATTTAAAAATCAAATGTTGGAAAATATATATTTTTCAGTTTATTGAAGATAAGAATATGCTGTAGCTTTTTGATAATTAAATCCTCTAACTGAAGTTTTTCTACATTAGCCAAAAAATGTTTTGTATCTATTATAGCCAGACCACCTTGAACTGTGGTTGCATCAAAGCTCAAAAGCTAAGTGAGGTTTGGTCCAGTTGGTATTGGACGGGAGGTGCCGTGGAAAAACCTTGGTGCTCCAAGGACTGGTACTGGTCAATCAGTAGGTTTCCTGGGCACCAGTGCTGAACCAGTGGGCCAGAATGGTACTAGCAGAGTGGTACTGTGCTGATGGAGGTGCATGAGATGAAACACAGATCTTGATTCTGTTATGATCATGAAGGCATCAATTCAACAAGCATTTAAACAAGTGCTTAACTTTAAGCACTTGCTTCTGTGCCACTTAACTTGAACGCGTGCTAAAGGTCTGTGTCCACTGCATCTGGAAATGAGCTTCCCAGCCCAGCACCACTGACTTGCACTAGTAGGCCTTGCACTAGTGCACTAAAAACAGCTGTTTAGACACCCCCGGCTTCAGAGCCCAGGCTCCAGCCTGAGCTGCCATGTCAAAGCAACATCTGCACAGCTATTCCTAGCGTGCTCACTCAAAACCCTGCTAGCCCACGTCTCGGGACCCAGGCTGGGAGCTCAGTCCCAGAGGCAGCACAGCCATACCCCAAGTGCTTTGCTGAAATGGAGCCTAACAGATTCTATAGCACAGGTGCTGCGGCGTTCCTCAAATGGTTCGGGATATTCCAGTTACGGCCTCTTTTCTTTCAAATGTCACCCTTACCGTTCCTTCTGCAGAAGGCCATCACTGCCTTTCCTAAGCTCCAAGGGGGCGTGGCTGTGCCCTGGGAAAATTGCCACATTCTATCCCAGTGATGGCTGCATTTCGATAGGCAGTTAAATTATTCCTTTATAAAATGAATTAGTTAACATTGGTACAACACTGTAGAAAGCCCTAGGTGCAGTAAGTATTATATTTGTACACATGGGATATAAGGGCCAAAGACCCCCCTCTGACACACACGTTTAGTTCCTATCAGTGTTTAATTTCATAGAATCATAGAATATCAGGGTTGGAAGGGACCTCAGGAGGTCATCTAGTCCAACCCCCTGCTCAAAGCAGGACCAATCCCCAACTAAATCATCCCAGCCATGATTTTCTAGGGCTGAGTCCCGGGACCTCTGGGCTTGGCAGTTCATGGCTCCAGCACCTCTGGGCTTGCTGCATCAGGTATGAATGTAAAAAAAAATTGCTTGAACCCTGGCACCAAATTAAGCACTGGCTTCTGTTGGTGTCAGTGAAGCTGCGTGCATATTTCAGAGGTTTGCCCATGCTTTGGAAGTGCGATCGGATTCTTCTGAATTAAAAATCCTGTATAAATGTAAGTGATTACGATCCACATCAGTGGAGCAGAGGGTAATAAACTGCTTGTTTCTTAGCTGATACTATTACAAATTCTATTTACCAAAGGAAGAGGCTAATAATCACAGTGCCATCACTTGGATCAATGCTAATATTTACCTCTGCCTTTTCTCTTTTTTTTTTCTTAGCACCAGTACCATTCAAAAATAGATGAACTAATTGAAGAAACCGTCAAAGAAATGATAACACTCTTAGTGGCAAAGGTAACCTTCGGCTTCAGGTGAAATGATTCACTGTTAACATCACTTTTTTTTATATGTGCATTTCCATTAAAATGTGACACATTAAGAAGTTGAATTGGCTTATTGTTTCTCGCGGGAAAGATTGTGTATCACTCATTCCTTTCATCATGACTCTCTGATGATTGGGAGTTGCCTGGAATACAATACGCCCTTGAGCAGGATTGACAAACGGGGCCAAAAAAATACACAGTTTTTTAAGGACGCATCTATGGATTTGTGTCCACCATCTTGTGTTCACAGACACCCACAGTCACGCACACAAACTGCACTCACTAGGGGGTGCTATTACATACTGATAGAAGGATTTCCCTCTGCATAGACCATGAAGACATCTGTCCCATTGACACACCAAATGCATGCAAAAAGTTGTCCTCATAAAATGTATTCTTGTTTGTAGGGGCTATTTTGAGGCTCATTTAACAAGTTGGTCAATGATGTTGTGGTACCAGGAAACATTCCAAGATGTCTATTTAGGTCGTGAGCTCTTTGGGACTCTACAGGCATATGAAAAGGAGTACTTGTGGCACCTTAGAGACTAACCAATTTATTTGAGCATAAGCTTCCGTGAGCTACAGCTCACTTCATCGGATGCATACTGTGGAAAATACAGAAGATGTTTTTATACACACAGACCATGTATAAAAACAGCTTCTGTATTTTCCACAGTAGGCATCTGATGAAGTGAGCTGTAGCTCACGAAAGCTTATACTCAAATAAATTGGTTAGTCTCTAAGGTGCCACAAGTCCTCCTTTTCTTTTTGCGAATACAGACTAACACGGCTGTTACTCTGAAACCTGTCTACATGCATATGCAGCATCTAGCATGGTTCTGATCTTGGTTGGGGCAGTCTATGGCATTATGGTGCCAAGAAACACATTACAAAATATGTTCACTTGTATGGAAATTGATTTTTAATGAGAGTGGTCCGATATTTCAGATGCTTAAATTTAGATGTGCTCATCTCTCGGCTCTGAAATATCATGGCAATAAATACTAGGATAGATACATAAGTAGGTAGGATACATGTCCAAACTGCTTGTTCTCTAGTTTCAAACTGAGAGCAATATTGCTACCCAGATGTCAGCCATTACTGTTACTCAATGTGAAGACCTTTAAACATAGTCTCCCAACATATGCCAGTCTGAGTCTCCAGCAAGACAGACCACATGGCACCTCCTTGATCCCTCTCACTGGGAGCATGAGCCATCTGACCTCCCCTCTTAGGAGCGGGTGTTCATTGGCTCCCACTAGAGGGAGCACAAGCTCTCCAACATTACCCAGAAAGGAGACAAGGTTACCAATATCATCCGAGTGATTTATATCATTAGAGGTAAGCTGTGTAGTGCCAAAAAAGGTTTGTGACATTCATTCTTTGCATAAATGCTATGCAAGACATGGTTCTGAACTTAGAGCGCAGGTTATTGGTTATAGACAATCTGAGCTTGGTCCTGCTCTCACTTACATCATTGTAAACCTTGATTTTGTTGGCATTAATCCTGATTTAACCCATTATAAATTAGATCAGAATCTCTCCCTCTATGTTTAAAAGTGACTGAAATATTTTCCTTTTCAATAGTTTGTCACCATTCTGGAAGGAGTCCTGGCCAAACTGTCCAGATATGATGAAGGGACATTGTTTTCTTCTTTTTTGTCATTTACTGTAAGTAGAGAAAATCTGTTTCTTTTGTTTTTTTGTTTGGTTTCCTATGTTTTACTGTAAACTCATTCAGGTCTTCTAATAGATTATTTGGGGAATAACCCTTTCTTTCTATCCTATTTTAACACTGTAAGAGCTCAAAAAATAAGCAAACAGCTTACTACATACACACAAAGCTTAACGTAAATAGCTGATAACACTGGATTACCATGCTATAATAAAGTTAAAAGATATTCAAACACCATATTGTAGTAGAAAGGAAGAGTCTGGAGCACTGGGGCTGGTGCAAGACCTGAGGCCTGAACTAGAGGCTGTGAACCAAAGTCAGGCCATGTATTAAAGCAGATCCTTACAAGTTTACTGTCCGGAACATGAACTTGGCAAAGTTGCTGCTAGTGTTACTAAAACATAGGCACTCCTAAGAAGTACCAGGCAGTAGATATTTGCATAAATACATTACAGAAGGCTAATACAAATACACCCCAGTCTAGTACAAGGTAAGATAGTTTGACAGAATAATGAATAGCAGTGTTTTGTCCAAAATATCAGGAACAAGGTACAAGGGGAGGTAACAAACAGATGACATGAAAAGTGTGTAGTAGCACGTAACTTGTTTGTATCGTTCTATAAGTGTTGCGGTACCTCGCCTTAATCCTTTATGTGGCCAAGGGGACAACAGAAACTCCCACTGCTGACTGAGCCTCCCCTTGCCACAGGGCACTCATATTAATGTACTTGTGCAAGTTGTGTGAGTCGTTAGGACTGTGCGTTGAGGGCAATAAACCTGGCCCAGTGCCTTTGTCACCCAACTGTACCTATGGTCTTTCTCTATGAGTAACATCGAGGTCTGCTGAGCTAGCAGGCTGCGGTCTCTGCTAGTGCTAATAACTCCGGAGCTCCAAGGACAGAAGTACTGAGCAGCTGTAACAGCTTAGGAGCCTTGGGAGCATGCCTCAGCAACAACATTCCACCTTTCTACACGTTAGGTGTTGGAGCTACTCTTCCGAGCAACATTTGAAGGGAATGGGGATTGCACTATTTATCTAACTTTCATAGTCAAAAGAAAGGTTATCACATATGTGTTTCAAACCGTACCATGATTAGCAGCTGTGGTGCACGTTTCAAGAAGCAATATAATGTGAAACTTGGACAGTCCCATATTGCTTCTGAAAGAAGAGAGGATAGGAAAATAATGGCATGAGGGTATAAATTCTCAGCATTGTGCACCGAGCCTCTGAAACCACATTTCATTTCTAAGAAACATCGCAGAGCTAAAACACTGCTTCTCCCACTGAACGTTGACCTGTAACGTTGACTGCTTTTCTGGCAACAGAATGGATGTGAATGGTATTCTTGTATGAATACAGTTTACAAATCTTGTCGTGTTAACAACTAAGTTTTATCAGTGCCAAGCTGTATTACCCATTTGTTTTGATAACTGCAGAGGAAAGACACACAAGGGCCAATTTTCAAAGGTCCTCTGAAAATGGACCCCATAAAATTTGCAAGGACATCTCTTTGCAACACTAAAACTTTTCATGTGGGCTTAAAAACAGGTTTTATGTTTTTGACCTGATGACCTGTTGAGGTCCCTTCCAGCCCTTCATTTCTATTTTTCTGTGACTCTATTTCTACTCCCAAATGGCTGCACAAATACCTCCTTTGCACCTACCTATGTGTGTGAATAATTTTGTGAATGTGCTTTGGAAACTTCTTTGAAAATTTGGCCCATCAGGCCCCATTACAAACACACGTAAAGCCTCTGTATCTTGTAATCACTAGTAATTCAACTGAGAGTGGGCAGGAGACCTCATGCTTATTACAGTTACACATTATCAATATTCTCACATGTAGAGTTCATCCCATGACCTAATAGTACTGGTATGACCTCTCATTCCACAGGCCTCTATGAAATCATTTAAGTATGAATTTCATGTCTCGGCCAGATTTCCCTGGACCAGGATTTGTATTCTCCCATCTCAAATTTCTGGGAATTTTAGAAGAAGTAAGACCACGTACAGCTCCCACTCATCTCGTTGTCACCAGCACAGCTCCCTCGGTGTCACTGACCTTGGTGGGACTGTAGAGTCGTGTTTGCCATGAAGAGATCTTCCGCAATATCTTGCAGTTGATTCATCACGAACTGACTGTCCCTGTAAACTCAGGCATGCGTGCCTTCTCCCTTCTCTTTTGTTTAACTCTGTGAGACTAATCCCCCCTTTCTTTGTGTTTCGGTGGTTCTTTGTCCCATGTTCCCTTGTCCTGTTGCTTCCCCCTCACTGCCCTGGAATCCCCTTGAACACACCAGTGTCGTTAGAACAAAACCACGGGCAGTGTTCGTTTTCAGCAGGAATCCCTCTCTTGCAGAGAGGGGTGGCGGGCTGAGGCTGGCTGTCTTCCTTCATCTGAGTGCGCCTTGCAGAAGAGTCTGAGCGCGCTCCTGTGCCAACGGCAGAGGTTGTGGAGGCGGCAGATTTTCAGGCATCGGAAGAGCCAGCGTCAGCCTGGGTAGACAGTGCAATGTGCAATTCTTCCTTCTCTGCGAATCCCAGCTGCTCCTTGGTGGATGCTGCATCTCTCACACCCCATCACACTGTTTACACTGAATGGTTTGGCGTGTGCTGTTCCCTTCTACTGCTGTGTGAATGGAATCCCTATCTCCATGTCGGAATTGCCAAGAGCAATGGGAGGAGGAAGGATATTTGGATTTCAACCAAGTGGCTGCGGCTTGATTAAGCCGTGGAACTGTACACAGGATGACTACTGGGAGGCAACCTGTCCTGGCAGCTGTGGAAGGGAAAAAGGCAATGGCCACCCCAAGCTGTCACCAGCATTCCCCATTTTCGATGTCTAAAAACCAAACCGGGCTTAACTTACCCTCTTAAAACCAAGGCTTGCCGCCCTGTGCCAGTTGCTGCATGAAGAAACCACTGACTCTCACGTGAGATCTCGGGTCTTCTCGCAAAGCCTCTCCCCTGTGCTCCGAAGGAGGTTTGGTGCAATTTGTAGAGAAATGGGAAAAACCCCAATGTCTTTGTGTTTGGATAAACCAGCCAGCACCACCGAATATACTTATTGTCCCTTCAACCTGTGCCCACTGCCATGGATGTCACTAGGCTTCAGGCTAGCTGATGTACCCTATCTATATCGGTACAATCAGCTCTCAGCCCACATGGAGAACGCACAGTGAACACATCTGCTGTGACATCCAAGAGATGCACGCTGTCAGGATGAAAGAGTCTGGGGCAACCATGGACAATGCTTTCATGCTTCAGCACCGAGCCCTCAGCTGCATGGGCAAATGATCTCATAACCCAGTAAATGCCCCCAACCTTCTCCCAGGCAAGCCTTGAAACCATGCAGGGTTGCAACTCATACCATACCTGTGGATTGGAGGGAAAGAGGAGTCTCGGGTCTCTGGGGAAGGATGGGCATGTTGGATATGCACCAGTAAAGAATTAATGCAGACAGGTAGTTCCCTAGCAGCATTGTTCTAAAGACGTAGGGTTTATTAAAGCGTGGTGAGGTGGGCAGTGCAAACTGGCCAGAGGTGCAGGGCACCTTTGCACCCCACTGAGAATAACACAGGCCCTGGCTGGCTGAAAATACTAATAATTTTGAGGCTGCGGGAGAACAGGGAGCAAGTTTGGTGGCAGTAGCAGGAGGGACAAAGCAGGGAGAGCCTGTTGAGACACAGTGACCCAGCAAGTGGAGGATAGCTTAGGCTAATCAGCTGGTGGGGAAGTGGGTGCTGGCATGCACTGGCAATGCTGATGCTGTGGGCAGGGAAGGGTGTCTGCAGGAAGAGTATTGGTGCAGGGGAGATCTCCTGATCACCGGTCAGATGTAAGCACGGCCAAGCACAGGTCTTAGGAGGGAGGCCAGAGGGAAAGGAGAGTTATATCCAGGAGGAAGTTGAGGAGCAGGAGCAGCCTCAGTGAAGCCTGCCTAGACACTGCTCAGTTGTAGCATGTCAAGGGGACAGGAGAACGATCTGTCCAGGAGGGCAGGGGAGCTTGGGTATTCCCCCAAATCGAGCGTGGTTCCCCGGCAGCAGTGGCCAAGGAGTGGAAGGCAGTAAACAAGGGGAAACCCCCAAAGGCTGCACGTCAGGGATCGGTTCTGGGTCTGGTTCTGTTCAATATCTTCCTCAATGAGTTAGATAATGGCATAGAGAGAACACTTACAAGGTTTGTGGACAATACCAAGCTAGGAGGGGTTGCACGTGCTTTGGAGGGTAGGATTATAGTTCAAAATGATCTGGACAAACTGGAGAAATGGGCTGAAGTAAACAGGATGGAATTCAATAAGGACAAATGCAAAGTACTCCACTTAGGAAGGAACAATCAGTTGCACACATACAAAATGGGAAATGACTGCCTAGGAAGGAGTACTGTGGCAAGGGATCTGGGGGTCATAGTGGATCACAAGCTAAATATGAGTCAACAGTGTAACGCTGTTGCAAAAAGAGCGAACATCATTCTGGTATGTATTAGCAGGAGTACTGTAAGCAAGACACAAGAAGTAATTCTTCCGCTCTCCTCCGCACTGATTAGGCCTCAACTTGAGTATTGTGATCAGTTCCGGGCGCCACATTTCAGGAAAGATGTGGACAAATTGGAGAAAGTCCAGAGAAGAGCAACAAAAATTATTAAAGGTCTAGAAAACATGACCTATGAGGGATGATGGAAAAAATTGGGTTTGTTTAATCTGGAAAGGAGAAGACTGAGAGGGAACATGAGAACAGTTTTCAAGTAGATAAAAGGTTGTTGCAAGGACGAGGGAGAAGAATTGTTCTTCTTAACCTCTGAGGATAGGACGAGAAGCAATGGGCTTAAATTGCGGCACGGGCGGTTTAGGTTGGACATTAGGAAAAACTTCCGAGCTGTCAGTGGTTAAGCACTGGAATAAATTGCCTAGGGAGGTTGTGGAATCTCCATCATTGGAGATTTTGAAGAGCAGGTGGGACAAACACCTGTCAGGGATGGTCTAGATAATACTTAGTCCTGCCATAATGACCTCTCGAGGTCCCTTCCAGTTCTATGATTTTATGATCAATAAGGAGGGTGGATGAGCTGGCTGCTCTTAGCAGAGAGCCCCAGTGCAGAGCAGCAACAATGTGCATCTGACAGCAGGGAGGGGTGGGCAGGAAATGTCCCCGTGCCACCTTTATTGTGTTAGGCTGTGACTGAGGACAGCGCTAAAGCACTTGCTTCACATAGTCACTGAAATCCTGCTCTGGTAGAGAGAGCTCCTGAATCGGGGTTTGAGAGAGTTTAGAGGTATTCTAATGAAGCTGTTTCCCATACCCCCAGCGTGGGGGTGGGCCCAGTCCTGCACTGCACGGAACTCCTTCGACGCCCACTGACCTCACTGGGGCACTCCTCACGCTGCAGGATTGAGCTGTATCTTCTTGGGCAGGGAAGGTGCCTGTTTTCTGGTGGGAAAGCACCTCGTACCCCAGGGACGCGAATGGCAATAGATAATAGTAAGTAGCGCTCGACAGGTGTCCCAGTCCCATACTTTCTTCCCCCCGGAGGGCTCTGCCGACCAGCACGGTTTCCTGCCATAGTAGCATCATTTTCTGTGTGTGGTATTTGCAATGACAGAAAGAGAAGCTATCGCTCATTGCAGCAGAGTAGTGCTGCCTGCCGTGTCCTTGCCCTGTGTGAACAAATAAAACAAAGCGCTGTGATCCAAGCATTTTAATGCTAGGAAGCAGCAATCTTCCTCCCCCTCCTACCAACTCCTTCCAGCTTATGTTTTCCAGTCTCAGAAATGACATGTGCTCCAGGGTCTTCTGACAGACAGTTTTATCACCTAGTAGGAAATCCTTATTTTCAATTCTTGCCTTGAAATTCAATATTAACTTAATACATCTGCTGTAAAGTTCTCACTAGCCGCCTCATTATAAAGAGCTTCAGAATGAAAATATCCTTCTACATTTGGCCAGGCTTTTTTTTTTTTTTTTACAGTCAAATGTTTCTCAGTGTCGGCAGCCCAGTCGTTTGATGGGTGTCTGTCTGTGACGTTCCACTGAGTCACAAGCAATGGCAGGTGTTTACTCTGGATGGCCTCTTTCATTGAGCAGCAAAGAATTACAGCGATGTTAATTAAAACTAAAGAGCGTATATTGCCCAAGGGGGAGATGGAAAAGATCTCATCTTTGTTCTTCACAAATTTTTATGGTAAACTGAGACATTTCAGGGAAAAATCACATTTCTGAAAAACTGCAGCCTAGCAAAATTCGCACGCCGTCTGGTTGTTTGGAAACTTCACTAAATGTAGCCAAATCTTACTTTAGAGAAAAACAAGTCATTATTCACTTTGTTTTTAAAAAAAAAAAAAAAAAAGACTTAGCTTTTTCTGGGTGGAGGGGAGATTGTGGAAGGAAGACTGAATTATTTTCATTACATCTTTCCTTGGGGAGGAAGGATGGTCCCATGATTAGATGCTAGTCCAGGATTTAAGACAACCAGGTTCAAGTCCCTGGTCAATGGGAGACTCCCTTTGGGTACGTCTACACAGCCTGCAGCCCTGAGCCATCGAACCCAGGTCGGCAAAGTCGGGCTAGCGCTGCTGTGCTGAAAATAGCTATGTGGCAGCTCAGGCTCCAGTCGGCTCCTTCATCTGTCCAAGTCAATGGCAAAGCTTCCATTGCCACCCGCGGTGCTGGAGCCAGCTCATTGGTTGACCAGTGGGGACTGTAGCACCATCCTATCTCCGCAGGGGGTGGTGAGGATGAATACACTGAAGATTGTGAAGTGCGGCAGGCCATGTCAATACCACAGAGAGAACCATTTATTTTTGCTGTAGTTCCGTGTCTTGTCACTTCTGGCATTTCTTTTTATGAGTTTCAGTCCTTAAAGCCAGAAGGGATCATTCCGCACATCCATTCGGAGCCTCCTGGACGATGCAGGCCAGAGAACCTCACTCAGTAATTCCTGCATCGAACCCACTGGTACAGCTAGAGCTGTTTCACTTGTCATTTTAAACTTTTAAAAGGACTGCAGGTGACTCTTGTGCCCATTTTGAGATCTGGTGGGCTGGCTTTTTGTGTCCTTATAATTGTGCCCAGGTAGTTCCAGGCCCACTAGTGGGGTTTTTAAAATATCCAGGGCTTGCCCCTGTTCTTTCACCCCAGTTTGGGCGTCTCAGTGCTGAAAATGCTTGAAATGTTACCCTCAGCAGTCACCACTGCTCTGGTCTTTTGTATCGCCTCGTTTTGCTTAATTTTTCACACACACGCACCTCACACACTCCATACAAATACATCCACCCACTCACACATTCTGTCTCGCACATACAGTCAGCCCCTCATTCAGGACACATAATTTATTCATCCCAAGATGCAACTGTGTGCATGTTATATTTAGGCTGTTTTAATGGTAGCTTTAGAAATATTTAAAAAGCAGGTGAGCTTTTACACCCAAACAAGGATGGTGAGCCCGTGCTTATCCTAATTAAAAGCATAAGCTTCATGGAGGATCTCAGCTGTGAGCCTTCCCTTATGATACGGTTGTAAGAGGGTCTCTCTCTATCCAGCTTGGAATTGTTCAGATTGAAAAGTTGAACCTGAAACTCATGGAGCTCTTGTATCCTTTGCCAGCTATGGCTGACATACAGGCTTACACGTTATGTATTATGAAGGGCAGCAGAGAAGTAGCAAGTGTTTTGGGTCTTGTAATTGTCAGATATCTGGAAACATACCACAGCCTCCAGATTGTCAACATGATCTTTAAATGTGAGCTTTGAAGAGGAGAACATAAGAAAATTATCCAATGGACTGTTGGCATCCTGAAAGGCAGGAATGCGCCTTGATCATAACCTTTAGGGCTGTCCCCAGACTATACACACTCTGCAACCTATGGATTTGCCCTGTAATCCTCTTCAATGTCAGGGCCAGTTGAGAGGAAGAAAAAAGATCTCCCCATCCAGACACCAGCAGCAAAAGCAGAGTGGAAAAACATGGGTGCCCACTTCAGCAGATTGGGACCCTACTCTTGCATCATGCCCTACAAATGGAAAAGCCATCCCTGCCATTTGTCATGCAAGCTGGTTAAAAAAGCCAAGTAAAGGATAAACATCATCCCCCAATCCCAGAGAGGGGCTAAGGATTGTGTGAGTTCCGATAGAAAGATGCATTATTGTTCACTTATATGTGGCTTTTCCCTCAGCGTTTTTCATACTCCGACAGCTCTTCTTTCCTGGAACTGATTGCAAAATCCCTGAGGCAGAAGCTGTTGAAATGGAAGCTGCACACATTGAAGCTACTTGTGGTGGGATTGTCAGTTTCTGCCACTATTTTTTTCATTAAATTTTAATTTAAATTAGGGCTGTCAAGTGATTAAAAAAATTAATCATGATTAATCGCATTGTTAAACAATAATAGAATACAGTTTGTGAATGTTTTTCTACATTTTCAAATATATTCAGTTACAACACAGAATACAAAGTGTACAGTGCTCATTTATATTTATTTTTTATTACAAATATTTTCCCTGTAAAAACAAAACAAAGAGTATTTTTCAATTCCCCCATTACAAGTACTATAGTGCAATCTCTTTATCATGAAAGTTGAACTTACAAATGTAGAATTATGTACAAAAAATAACTTTGCATTGTAAAATAAAACGTTGTAAAATAAAACTTCAGAGCCTACAAGTCCATGCAATTCTGCTTCAGTCAATCACTCAGACAAACAAACTTGGTTACAATTTGCAGGAGATAATGCTGCCTGCTTCTTGTTTACAGTGTCACCTGAAAGTGAGAACAGGCATTTGCATGCCACTGTTGTAGCTGGCATCACAAGATATTTACATGCCAGATGCGCTAAACATTCATATGTCCCTCCATCTTCAACCACCATTCCAGAGGACATGTGTCCATGCTGATGAAGGGTTCTGCTCAATAACGATCCAAAGCAGGGCAGACCGATGCATGTTCATTTTCATCATCTGAGTCAGATGCCACCAGCAGAAGGTTGATTTTCTTTTTTTGGTGGTTCGGGTTCTGTAGTTTCCGCTTCTGAGTGTTGCTCTTTTTAGACTTCTGAAAGCATGCGCCACACCTCGTCCCTCTCAGATTTTGGAAGGCACTTCAGATTCTTAAACCTTAGGTGGAGTGCTGTAGCTATTTTTAGAAATCTCACATTGGTATCTTCTTTGCGTTTTGTCAAGTCTGCTGTGAAAGTGTTCTTAAAACAAACATGTGCTGGGTCATCATCCGAGATGGCTATAACATGAAATATATGCAGAATGTGGGTAAAACAGAGCCGAAGACAAACAGTTCTCCCCCAAGGAGTTCAGTTACAAATTTAATTAGCGCATTATTTTTTAACGAGCATCATCAGCATGGAAGCATGGAATGGTGGCCGAAGCATGGAGGGGCATATGAATCTTTAGCGTGTCTGGCACATAAATACCTTGCAGTGTTACAAAAGTGCCATGCCAACGCCTGTTCTCACTTTCAGGTGACATTGTAAATAAGAAGCAGGCAGCAGCATCTCCTGTAAATGTAAACAAACTTGTTTGTCTTGGCAATTGGCTGAACAAGAAGTAGGACTGAGTGGACTGTAGGCTCTAAAGTTTTACATTGTTTTGTTTTGAGTGCAGTTGTGTAACACAAAAAATCTACGTTTGTAAGTTGCAATTTCATGATAAAGAGTTTGCACTACAGTACTTCTATGAGGTGAATTGAAAAATAGGAGTTCTTTTGTTTATCATTTTTACAGTGCAAATATTTGTAATAAAAATAACAATATAAAGTGAGTCCTGTACACTTTGTATTCTGTGTTGTAATAGAAATCAATATCCAAAAATATTTAATAAATTTCATTGGTATTCTATTGTTTAACAGTGCGATTAATTGCAATTAATTTTTTTGAGTTAATTGCGGGAGCTAACTGCGATTAATTGGCAGCCCTAATTTAAATGTAACTTAAACTTTTGCCTGAGCTTAGTCCCAGCTTGTCAGCTCTGAACTCCTCTGTCTGTGTGCCGAGGGCAGTCACAGTGCAGGCTTGCCTGGGCCTCCTCATCCACATGCCTCAGTGCTGTATTGGATGGAGAGTATTTGCATGCCTTGGCTGACAGGGCTGGATCTGCCAGCAAGGGCTCCAGTGGTCTTGGATTTCCTTAGGATGTGGACAGTTGTTTACTTTGAACTGGAATGAGGCCATCAAGTTGTCATGCTGTGGTAACAACTTTTGGCTACTAGGTTTGCACTGATTCCACTGCCAATCCCTTGGGCCATCCATTCCTCCCAAAAACTGTTCACAAAAATACATTCCCCTGTCCTATTTCCAGTCACGTTAGCCAGCCAGCCTCCAGGACTCCTGTGTGTGCCCCAGCTCCACACCCCCACTCCGCTTGTCTGGGTACAACCTCCTCAGTGACCTAGGAGTTGTGCAGCTGAGGATACCTGCCTTAGCCACATAGATTAAAATCTGACTCATGTGGCATGAGAGTTGGGAACAAGGCCCTGCTCATTGGCAGCATTAAGCCCCCAGAGAAATAATGAAGTATCTATATTTCTGTAGGCCTTTTCCAGAATCCCTGTACTTCCCCCTGCTCATGGAGAAAAAGGAGAAGGAAAACTCCCACACCATCATCTGCTGCAATTTGTGCCTTAGCGACAGTAAAGCCACCTCTCTTGGGTTTTTCTTTTTAAACCACCTCTTTGAAACAGGAAATATATTGCTTTAGCATCAATTTTTCAATCAGCATTAAGTTGTACTAATGTTATCTGTAGATATTATTGTATGTATTAAACATCAACATTAGTCTGAAGTCTAGTTTTTTTCCTTTACAGGTGAAGGCGGCTTCCAAATACGTCGATGTACCTGTAAGCACAATTTAAACATTGCCTTCTGTCTTAATAATTTGCATTGTGGTTTGGTTTGACTGCACATGTAACAACCCCTCAATGTGGGTTGTCAGCTGCTATTGACCCCAGGACTTTCAGAGTGATAAGCAGAGGATTCTAACACTTGAGCTGAAAGGAGGACCTGCGGTAGCTGGTGTCAATATTAAACATTTATCCTATGGAGACCTGCAACTAGGCAGGGATACGTAACTAATGGACTTCACATAGTATCAGATAGGTACCGTATTTACACAAGGAACTTGGGTCACTACAAAAAATAACAGTGCATTCTGTAACTTTTTTATGTTCTATCGTTTTTTTCATTGAAATTTGCATATATAAAATAGAGTGTAATTTCAGAGAGAAAAGTCTAGAACGTGTTAGAGCTGAGCCAAAACATATCTAGCACACATGCTAGCCTGTTTTATTTTTATTCTTCTAATTGCTGGCATATTTTACACTTTCAGAAAATGCTTTTTGTTTTAAGTATAGGGAAATAGTGGTAAGTTATCAGTGTGTGTATATGGGAAACAGTGTTGTTGAAAATAAAAAATAACCAAATTTGCTCACGTTTACAGTTGTTAAAGAAAAATTGTACATTGGCTCCTCTAATTAGAGCTTAACACATAAGGAAGAGAGCCCTTCGAGATCTTAGATACAGCACTTAGGTTGCCAGAAATTTACATTTAAATTGAGTTTAAGTGCAGTATATGAATGCTAGTTGGAGTTAGGGATTACTACTGATAAATGAGGTTACATTTACAGACAGACTTTGTGCTGAGTATTTACAAATAAAAACAAGTTTAGACTTAAATACATCAATCCAAATTCTGCACTCAGCCACACCAGTGTAAACTAACATAACTCCACAGAAATCAATGAAATGTACATGTGGCCTTGAAAACATGCCAGGTTAGCTAGACAGGGTTACTTCAGTGTGTGTGTGACACACACCTCTTACTATGGAGGTGATACCCATGCGATAAATTGCAGAGCAATGTGATAAATTTGTTATGCACCTAGGGTCTTACTCTAACATTCCAACCCTCTGAGGATCTTCAATCTTCAAATAGCCACTTCTAAAAAATCAACCTGGCTGAGGGTATGTCTGGGGGTGTGATTCCCAGCTCGAGGAGACATACTCACACGGGCGTGGCTCAAGCTAGCGCACTAAAAACCAAATGTAGCCATGGCTCGCCACCCCAAATACGCACCTCGAGTCTCTGGTGGGCACACCCTTGGGGGAGCTAGCCCCTCCTGCCTCTCGCGCTGCTGCAGCTGCCTTCTAGTTTGAGCACACTAGCTCAATCAGAACTAGTGTGAGTAACGCATCCCCAGCTCCAAGTGTAGATAACCCCAGAGAAGTGTTTCCATCTCCTTACCCCAGATGTGGAATTCCCCTCCCAAAGTACACCCTGCCTTTGGTCCAGTATGGACAAGATTCAGTCCCAGGCAAGTAAGAGCATTTCTCTGCATAAAAATGTCCTGGCTTTAAAGTTTGGTGTCTCATGGCCCTTGAGGAATAGAAGTGGGCCATTTATAACACTGGGAAGGGGCAGCTTTTAGCCTCCCAGTGGAACTCAGCAGTCACCTGCATGTAGAAGAGCTTGAGATGTCTGACTTTAAAAATGTCTAGGCTTCTAAGTTACTGAGGCACATTTGGCAGTTTCAGCTGCTATGACTTCAGATACAGAAAAGCTTTTCAGGGGGCTGTCGGACTCTCTCAGAGCCCTGCCCAGTTGGACTGCCAGTGAGTATGGCATTCCGAGGTGGAGGGTTACAAGAAAGAGTCCCAGTAAAATAGTATATAACTCTCAAACATTTCCAAAATAGATTTTCCTGTAAAATAAACGATGATGTCATGTAGTATCAAGGGTTTCTTGGCATTCCTTTGGGATGCCTTGCACAGTGCTCATGGCTTACCCTATGTGAGCAGTTCACTCCAACCTCATTTTAAATAAAACCTCTACACCCCACCATCAGCTCTTCTACACACACGTCCACCAATATACTTGTGCACGTGTGTGACCACATATTTGGGAGTGTTACCTGGACTCTGTTTTGTTTCAATTTTATGATCGCTCACTAAATATTACAAGTAAATATTACAAGTGGTAATAATTACAACTGGTCCGATTAAGGTTTGTCCACAGCGAGATGGTGCTGGATTCCATATTTCAACCTGTAATTAAGGTAGCTATGAAGAGCCTTTCTCTTTCCAGATCAGAAAATTAAGGGGCAAAATGCTCCTTGAAGAGTTCAAACAGCTCAGTTGTGTTTTCAAGGTAGAGAATGGAAAAGAAACATCAGAGCTACAACACCTCTTACAACATTGTCATTAATGTGCATTTTGTGTGATTGTATAGCAAAGCCAGCATCACATGGAGAGGACTGAGCTGTTCAGGAGGCATAAGGAAATAGATTTAAAATAACCCTTTATTCATAGATGTTTAGCTGATACATACTACCATTTTGTGTGTGTGAAATGAGATGACACAATATATCTGCATGTAAATGTCAAAGAACAATATCTAACTGAAAGAAAGACTGTGTATTTTTGAGAAGAGTTCTCTGTGAATATAGGCTGCCACTTGTATCACAGTGTGTCCTGAAGCCGGGAATCCATCGTTTAGTTAATATGGGCCAGATTATACTCACACACAGGTTTAATATTGGTGAAACCCCATTAACTTAGATGGAGTTAGCCTTCCTTTTCACCAGTGTAAGCAAAAGCAGCATCCACAGTAGCAGTGAGCCACAGTATCTCTAGGTGAAGTGCAGAGAAAACCGTATTTGATTATGGGTTCCTTCTTTGGGAAAAGAGAACATATCCTGTTATTGAGCAGATAAGCCATCACTTACATCTAATTTCAGAAACTTGTTTTGTATCAAAAAACTGCAACACTTTTAGTGCCACCATGAAACTGGCACAATCAGCATGCTGAACATTGCTTCAAAGTATAACACTTGACTACTGCCGCATTTGTGTTGTCCTCACTGGTTTTCAAATTAATACCTTGTCATTGTTTCAGTAGGTGTTAAGAAATGTTACTGGCATCCCAAGGGCCAAGCATTGGCCCTTTGCTTGATAATTGTTTGCTTTATATTAAAAAACTACTTCCCCACTGCTTTCCAAACGGTCCTCATTTTCACCCTGGAAATTACACAGAAGTGTTAACTAACTTCAATTTACAAAAAGAAAAGGAGTCCTTGTGGCACCTTAGAGACTAACCAATTTATTTGAGCATGAGCTTTACAATTTACAGTGGCTGACAATCACATCTTAGAGAGAACCGATACTTTGTGATCTGAGGTAAATCACAGTAATGAAAACTAATGACACTCGTTATTAACCAACTTACAATGTGCCATGGAAATTTAAGGTTCTGTGGCAGGTCTTGTAATGACTCATGTTACAGTATTTTAATGGGTTTCCTTTGAGATCAGTTTGATTTCAACATATCAAGCAGTGTGAACTCAAAGGGTTTTTTAGTATATTTCTCCCTCTCCATCTACTTCAGTTGCAGCTTCCTTTAAAGAAAATATCAAAAGTATCACTGCCTTTCACAAATCTAATGTACTTATAAGTTAAGGTTTAAAACCAATGAATATATATGGCGATATGTACAGATATAGCTATAGCTATAAGTATCCTAGAAATGTAGCACTAATTTAGACATGTTGGGAAATTAGCTGATTTATGATTTAACTAGTTTATTTTAAAATATAAGTCTATGTTCAAGCTAAAGTCTAAGTTCTAAACAACAAAGAAATGTGATTTTGGTGTGAATAATAAAACGTTCATTGCTTACTACACACCTTCTCGCACCTTAGGAGAGGAAACAAGAGACTAGGGCTGGGTGTTAGCTTTCTAACTTCATAGAA
This sequence comes from Eretmochelys imbricata, assembly GCF_965152235.1. NCBI lineage: Eukaryota > Metazoa > Chordata > Testudines > Cheloniidae > Eretmochelys > Eretmochelys imbricata. The sequence continues at coordinate 4,825,301 of NC_135578.1, read as the reverse complement.
CAGAGGGTTTGCATATAGAAGGTGACACTGAAAAACCCCCGCATGATTTGTTGTTTCATTAATTAGGTCAACAATACCAAACATAGCACGAGAACTTCCTGGCATCAGTGTGTCAAGGAAAGGCTTTATTCATCTGAGTAGCTTCCCTCTAGGCAAAATAAGCAAGCAAGATAGTGTGTTTGCATGATCTTGTGCTGCACAGGCTGCATAGACAGAGTGGCTCGTTGGCTCTGCGGCATACAAAGCAGCCAGCCGTGGTATCACCCAAGTGTACCGTAGGTATCCACGGGGAGTGTGGTGCACAACAACAGTTTAAGGACAGCAGGGAGCTTGAGGAGAGAAACAACAGCAACAGGATTACATAAAGGAGCTGCCTTATATGAAGATGTTTATGTTTTTCTTTCTCTCTCTTCTTTTCTTCCATACAGAAGCCGGGGATGGATGTTGCTGATGCCTATGTGACATTTGTTCGCCACTCTCAGGATGTCTTGCGTGATAAGGTCAATGAGGAGATGTATATAGAAAGGTTATTTGATGTAAGTAAATGCCTTCTCCTCCTTGGAAACCAAGCAGGAGACTCCCCCAAAATGTGACAAAATAAGACAGGAGGATAAGTCACATTTTGAGAAAATTGATTGGTTATAGATTACAAAACAAAAAATCTTTCCTTTCCTTCTGACTATGACTCTTATCTGCTGTCCGCCTGCTCTAACTCTACTCTGATCTGCTGTGTCCTGGTCTTTATGTGTGTGGTTTGTAAGATAACAGCATCTTTTAAGCCAATACTTACTACGTTAAGTTTGTGAGAAATCTTCCTATAAGAGGAACATCTTGGTCATTGTTCTTAACATTAAAATCCGAGGCAATTTTATGACAGATGTGTTAGTCGGGGACCATCTCTTTGGTATGTTAAATTAATTGTTTCTGACTGCCCAGCACTCAAAACTTGAAAATGAACTCTGCTACATTTTTATATTTTAAAATAGTAACCAAAAGATAGCTGATAAAATCTGTGTTTTCATGCTTCAGAAGGACTATGTTGTGCACCAGATGTAAAAGCTATAATATGGTCTCCCTGGGGAAAATGGGATGGTTGCTCTAGTCAAAAGGACACAGATTTTTTGGGAGTTTTGTCCCCTTCCCACTCCGCCCCCTGCGCCAAATTAATTGATAACCTGTAAAAGAGAACATTGACCTTGATGCCCAGCAGCCTACATTTACATTTATTTATTTATTATTATTATTATTATTCACATGCAACATATGAATGCATGTTAACTGATGTACCTGTCTCTCTCTCTGTTGCTTTTGTTGTGTGACACACTTTCTGTCCTTGTAGCTATTGTTCCCTGAAGGTTTTATGTTTATGGCAAGCACTTAACATTAGTGTTTCAGTCTCTTCTAGGATCTTTGTTTATATATTGATTTCTGTGACTGTGTGAAACAGCTTACATTCAAACTTTCTTGTCTTTCATCTCTCAGCAACTCATTCTTCAGTCTTCTGGCTCTAGAATTTTAATAACTTTATATGCTTTGTTTACTTACTCATTTGCTTCCACAGTGTGTAGGGAAGGCTTTTTTTTCCCCAATCAAATGCCTTCTTTACTTGATATTCTTCTTTCTTCACATTACCTTTCCCTTAGAAACCTCTTCTTACTTTGTAATTCCCACTCTTTCTTTCACTGATATCCTATCAGATTAAAATGGAACTTATCTCTCATGTCAAATGTTTTATCACATTATATCAAGTGGCATGAATTAGAGTCAAATAATCTTCCTGTGTACATCTACTAGCATGGCCCATATCCACTGAGAATGCCTCATTCATGCATAAAGCACACTAGTGACTCCTTAATGCTCTATGCGTGCTCAGTCTTCAAAGAATGTAAAGCACAGAGTGCGAGATATAAATCACCCATCCAGTAAGCACTGAAAAAAGGACACAGTCACTTCTATTTTGCAGCAGGTCCACTAGTGCATTGCATATCTATGTTGAATTTTATTCCAAAAGCAGTAAATTTTCAGAGATTAACTGGATTGTTCTTTTCAATGCCTTAGTTGCCTTTCCTTTGATCAGTTTCTTAAGATTTGCAGTTGTGTGGTTTTTAGAACTTTGTGTCATTAGCTCAAACTCTAAAAATCTATAACTGACCTGGGTATTTATTATCATACTTCGGATCATAAGACCATATTGTGGTTAAATTAGCAATAAAAAAAATAAGAATAACCTGTAGAAGGCAAAAGTACAGAATTGCTCCTCATCTTCCCCCCACACACACACACACATTTTTCATAAGCTATACTTTTCCTAACCTGTTAGGCAGGTAAATGATAAAGGATTGTATTAATCGTAATAAATCCTATAATATTTACATTTCTACATATATTTTTACATAACTGCGTGCAGCTGTCAAGGCATTGTGGAAGAGCAATTCACTTTTTGCTCTGATGTGTTAGCAATTCAGTTCTGGGACCAAATCCTGCTAACCTCATTCCTCTGTGTATCACTCAAATGTATCTCCTCACATGAATAAGGTGCACAGGATTGGATCCTTTATTTAGATATATGGAATTAGAATGCACTAGACTTTCAAAGGTAGCAATCTTAATTATTTAAAACTCTGTTTTAGCTCTCACTATTGCAAAATTGTTTCAGAAAGAAATGCATATTTCCCAAGTTGAGCCCTAAGATAAAGGACAAGGTGGTGACCTCACTGACTGAACTAGTAAGTGCAGAACAATTAAATTGGGGCCCAATCCTGCACACCCTTAATACTGGCCACAGTGGTGAATGCTGGGTGATGGATAGCATGGTTCCCAGTGGTGAAGGGGTTCAGGATGGGGCCCTTCAATGTTAATTCACAGAAATCTCCATCACCTAGAAATGGTTTGTTGCAGTATCTGTCATTGAATTCTCCACATGCTGGGTTTCTACACTTTAGCAGCACAGCATCAGGTTGTGAACATTTTGGATTGTTTCAGTCAGTTTTCCTAAGTGTGCCCGGACCTCCACCCTATGGAAGTTGGTGATAAACGCCCATGGATTTTAAAGGGGGCAGCATCACATCCATATTTTTTCTTTTCTTTTGTTTTCGTATACAGACATCTTGGTCCAGGCTTTACTCTCGGTTAGGCCCATGCAGCCAGACTTTGGCCGCTTTAGCTCACTGCGTTGTTCTGAAGCATGAGTAATAAAGCAAACCTGGTTGTGTATAAAACCTAGAATATTCTTAAAGTATTCAGCCCTTAATTTCATGGAACTAAACATTGTGGCCAACTAGTTTTATTTATCTTCTTCGTTAATCCCAGTAATCGATTTCTATAAAACTGTCAGGTTTGTCAAGGCTGGTTTTTTGGGTCCAGCAGGTACAATTTTAAGAAAGATGGAGAATGAATAATCAACATTTATATTATAAAATGGAAATATCCTTTTAAAAATATGTGGGGGCTGATTCTGCTCTCATGGTGTCAGTATATTTCAGGAGTGACACTCTTGCGGTCTGTGGAGTCGCAGCAGTGTGAGTGAGGCCAGAGTCCGATCAGAATTTGAAATCTGGACAAAGACATCAATTAACATTTTGCATGTCACAGCCTCAACTGGGATAAATAAACATAGCTCAATTTACCTTAATGCAGCTACGCCTATTTATTCCAGCTGAGAAATCTGGCCCTACATTTTTAGTGTATCATGTTAACTCCCTTGCCATGTGTAGGGACCAGGCCAAAATCTTTCTTGTCACATGTGTGCTGCAACCCCATTGATTTCAGTGGGATTTCAGGATTGTCAAGAAGGATATAGGGATAGATCCTCCTTCCATACAAGTCACTGGAAAAACTCCCATTGACTTGACTGGTGCAAAATCAAGCCCATAATTTGGTCCATTACATGTTCTATTTTTTTGTAGCACCTGGGGTTTTTTGGTTCCTCCCTCTTCTCACCTGGTATTTCCATTTATTTGCTCTGTTTGTTTTCTACCATTAAAAAAGGCTGGATACGTTTAGTTATACCATGTTCCCGACAATAGCTGAGGTAATATTCTTAGTGCTCATTCTGTCAGTACTTGCATAGCAGAACTGTGCTCTTTGGTGGATATTGGTGCTTGCAGAAGATTAAAATGTAGAGCACACGGCAGGATTAAGATAATCTCCTTTATTCTATAAATTAGTCAGTTTTTTCCCTGCAGTAAAGTCATCATCTTAATTTTTAATATCTGCATTCTCTGGGTCATTAAAGGAACAGATTGTGAAATTCTGCTGGTAATCAAAAGCTAACTAGGATTTTTTATTATTTTATTTTTAAACGGTGCTTATTTGCTGCAGATTAACGTGATTTATTTATTTGGCCTGCCCCACTAAACTGGTAATATTTGTTTAGGGAGACAAGGAGGGTGAGGTAATATCTTTTATTGGACCAAGAAGAGCTCTATGTGGCTCGAAAGTTTGCGTCTCTCCCCAACAGAAGTTGATCCAGTAAAAGATATTACCCCAGCTGCCTTGTCTCTCTGTTATCCTGGGACTGACACGGCTACAACTACACTGCATACAATATTTTTTAAAGCTACAATACTGTAACACGGCCCACTGGTACAAAGAACTAGTAAGAGAAGAATTTAAGAACGGTTTATTGACATGCGTTCACGCTCTTTGTTTATGTGCATGCCTCTGTGTGTTTGTGTGGTTTAAAAAATTGTATGATGCTTTGAAAAAAGAGGTTGCAATCTCAGTTTAGTGTAATAGTTTGCAATTTTGTCTCTGAATGGTAATTTTTGACATATTTGATTGTTTCAAATAGGAAGCATGGGCCAGATGGGCTTGAGGTATGTCATGGACCTGAAAAAAGGGGACTGATCTTGCAGTCCTAGAGGCCAGTCCTGTGTAGTTCTGAGCCCTCTCAACTGAGGGCACTCAGCGTCTCTTTGGACCAGGCCCCTACACAGCCAGAATTCCCTCTGAGGCCAATGAGAGATTTGCCTACAAAGATTAGTGCCTTTCAGGATGATAGTTTACAGATTTACATCCGCACTCATAGTTTATGTATTTTCCAGCCAATCAGAACCTATCTGATCACAAAACTATATGGTGGACCTATTGATATTCTAATCACCAGCCTTGCTTTTGCCTAACTGGCAAAATACTGATGTCTTTGGTCACAGTGTACAAAAGCTAGTGTACAAAAGGCTGTTGAATGTAGAGAAAGCAACCATGGTTCCTGTGAATTTCAGGGTATTGATGCAAACCTCTGAAGTCCATAAATAGTGCAGATGGTATTTTTTCTTTCTCATGATTAATTCAATATCTTACCCAAAAAAAACCCCAAAACATGCTTTTGATATGAGAGATCAAATGATCAAGAGAAGCTCCTAAGATTGCAAGATCTAAACAAAAATTAATTTATTTTTTTCCTCCATGTACTTCTTGAAGACACAAGCCTGAGTAGAAGATAAGGATTAAAACAGATGTGCTTAGTGCTAGTTCATCTGCTTAAATTTGGCAGTCTCTGAGATCAGTGATTAAAAAGCCATCTCTAACTTTGATGAAATCCACTGCACTGGTAATATGTGTCTTTGATAGCTTTCTTATGGGCCTCATGTCCGCCTAAACCGGACATAGAAAACATTGGACTGGAGATGATACATGGATTATATGGGTCAATTATACACTTAATCTGCCTTCTGGGGATTAAATGTGCATAGATTGACTCTGTATTTGGCTTGTCCTTGGCAGTTATCAGATCAGTAAGGTTGCCCTTACTGAAAAGTCTGGTAAGAACTTAATCATGCAGTGATATGGTCCTGATGATGCAGTCGTAGTGACAGTGCTAACTGCTCTGTACTTTTGCAGAAGGCTTGATTTACCATTTTACTGTCACATTATACATTCAGCTGCCTCTGAACTCTATGTGCAGACAGTAATAGCCTGGATATTTGTTGTTAAAGGAGTGGTTTAAAATACCTTCAGGAAGCCTCTTTGTATTTGCAAGAAAAATTAGGGTGTTTTTATGTTGACACACAGAGGCAAATTGAAATCAGTGGGTTTGAGGGATGTAGATGAGGAAGCTAGGGAGGGAGGGCAGATTAAGACAGTCACTCCCATGGTTCCCTTTCGGGGAGAGGATCTTCAGCTTTGATGGGACAGTCACCCCAGCACCCAACATCTGCATTTGGAGGCTCCGACGCAGCTCTTCAAGATGGGGCCATTCTGCCAGGGAGATCCCAAAGCACCTCATGCTGGAATATCAGGGGAGGTGCTGCCTTCCCCACCTCCGTACACTGGATAGGGGCCCAGAATGGGGATCAAGAGACCTGGGTCCTATTCCCAGCCTTGCCATTGAGTCCCAGTGTGATCTTAGCCAAGTCAGCTCAGCTCCCTGCACCTCAGCTCCGTCATCTCTGATACAGGGATCAGGCTTGTCCACTGGCAAAGTGCTTTGTGCAATGCATCCCAAGTAGATATGGCAACAGGAATAGACATCCATGCCCATGAGTCCAGCTGGAGCACAGCTCCTGAGAGCTCTGAGCTCCTGAGGATGCATGAGACAGGATTTGGTCCCATATTTTTAAAATGCAGTTATACCAAATATGAATTGATTCTTGAACGTAAAACGTACCAAGTCAATACAAGTCGGAATTGAAGGAGCACTGAAGTTTAAAAAAGAAACCTTGGCACAAATTACTATTGGACCCCAGTTCAGCAGTTAGCACTGACGTCCATGGGACTCCTCATATGCTTCAAGTTATGCACGTGCCCAAGCACCCTGCTGAACCAGCACTTCGTATACTCCTAAATATGTGAAAACAGCGGGGAGTCCGGCGGCACCTTAAAGGCTCCTTGTTGTTTTTGTGGCTACAGGCTAACCCGGCTACCCTCTGATACGTGCCTAACTATATGGAAATTCGCAGAGGTGATATTGACAGTGACAGAAGAAGCTAATGCAGCTGATTGAACCTTAGAAAATAGCTACTTTTCTTCCTGCACAGCCAGACTGCTCGCTGGGGCACCAGTTCCCCTACTTCCATCCTGAGACAGCCTCCCTATGCTGTTCCTTCTTCAGCTGCTTTTGTCTTAAAAAAAAAAAAAGTCAATTTTGAAGTGAAGAAAATAAAGCAAATTGGCCTTGGGAAATACTGCACAAATTAAGCATGTCTTTAAAAGGGTTACTTTTAACGCAGCTCTTGTTTTTTCAGTGAAGGCATAATGTTTGAATCAGTTGAAGTCAAGTCAATTGAATTTTTTACTCAAAGAAAGGAGAGTCAGATTGCAGGTACTGTGCTTCATGGCGGTTGAGTAAAACCGTAAAGTACATTGTGGTGGAAAATATTGTCCGTATACAGTTATTGCTGCCTTGGGGAAGAAGAATATTGTATACCCTCCTTTATTAACAAGGGGGGGGGGGGTTACCCAACAAAAAGGCATGTTTCAAACCCACATGCAGGGTCATGCTATTTCACAGCTGACCCCTTCATCTTTTGGAGTTCATATGCAAAGCATGTTTTTAAAAAAGGACAAGAGGTGTTTAATAGGCTTATTAATCATGGGAAAAGGAAAGAGAAGACCTATTTTCTTTCTATTCCTGCCCACAAGCTGCCCAAGGTAGTGAGGACTTGTTCTGGAATAGGGTCTTACCTTATAAATGTATTCCGTTAACCAGGTTCATTCTTTCATGAAGTATTCATTTAAGTAGGTTTCACTTAATTTATTTTAGGGAGCCTCTTAATAAAATAAGTCCTAGATCTGTCACTGGATTTTACATGTGTTTAAGAGTTTTTCCTTCTAAATGTCTTTATCAGAACAGCTTTTAATGTTTCAGTAGACATTTGGTGAAGACAGTTAATTTGTTTTCTTTTCCAGAGGAGATTGTTCCATTAATCATTCTAAGAAGTCAGACTGATTGCTCTGTTACTTTAAGGTCAGCATAGTCTTGCTAACATGATCTGCACAGTGCTTTTTAGTGTTGAAGAATATTCTTTTTATGGCAGAATGGAAGCAACAGACTATTTATTTTGCCATTAAAAAAATATCCAAGGTACATTTTGTGGAAGGAATACTGTCACGTTGCATTACAGAAGACAAATTGTCCTAAATTCTGAAATGAGAGGTCAGTTAGCTTAACAACATAGTCTTTCCTGCTTAGCCAACATAGATTGTTGGATTAGAGCTGTATGTACATATTTATCACTGTGCAATATATGCAAGTCACGTAGGACCAGATTATTAAAGTTATGCAGATAGTGAGATTTTCAAAAGTGCCTGGGTACCTAACTCCCATTGCTGGGGGCAACTGCGAGGGGTAAGGTGGCTGGCCACCTTAGGCCCCAGTTGAATTTTCAAGAGCACCTATCTGCTGCTTTTAAATACCTTTGAAAATCTGGCCCTTAAGACACTGTGAGATCTGCTTGTCTATTTTTATTTAACAGTTGTTTTTAACTAATTTGAGCTTCCAGTTGGTGGTTAGTCTAGAATGAGAACCTAGGTGTTCAATCTTGCATTTCTTGTTACCTCAAAAGCCCCACTGATTTCAACTGAAATTTTGAGAGCATAAGGAAAGCACAACTAGGTCAAACTTTAAGTGTGAAGATAGCAGGAGTGTTGTGTGTAAAACACGGGAGGTAATTGTCCTGCTGTATTGGGCCTGGTAAGGCTCAGCTGGAGAGCTGTGTCCAGTTCTGGGCACCACACTTTAGGGAAGATGTGGACAAATTGGAGAGAGTCCAGAAAAGAGCAACCAAAACGATCAAAGGTTTAGAAAACCTGACCTATGAGGAAAGGCTAAAACAATTGGGCATGTTTAGTCTTGAGAAAAGAAGGCTGATGGGGACTCTGATAAGCTTCAAATATGTTAAGAGCTGTTATAAAGAGGATGGGGGTCAATTGTTCTTTATGTCCACTGAAGTGAGGACAAGGAGTAATGGCCTTAATCAGCAGCAAGAGAGATGTAGGTTAGATATTAGGCAAAAACTTTCTGACTCTCAGGGTAGTTAAGCTCTGGAACAGGCTTCCAAGGGAAGTTGTGGAATCCACATCAATGGAGGTTTTTAAGAACAGGTTGGACAAACACCTGCCAGGGATGGTCTAGGTTTACTTGGTCCTGCCTCAGCGAAGGGGGCAGGACTTGATGACCTCACAAGGTCCCTTCCAACCCTGCATGTCTGTGATTCTGTAGTCAATAGTTAGCTCTCACGTGACACAAAATAGTCATGATACTCAGGTGAGAAAATATTTTAGCATTGGCATCTGAGGCTTTGTAGATAAGTCAGTGGCAAAATGAACAGTTCCGTTTTCCCCCTAAATCCCATATTCCACTGGGCAAATCCTTTTTCCACCCCACTCCTTTGTGTGCATAGAAGTCCCAGCATGCAGTGGGACAGCTACACATGGAGAACAGAGAGTTCCCATGTGCAGCACAGAGTCGGTTTTTCCAGGGCAAGTCTGGGGAGAACCAGAGCAGGAGCTCAGTAGGTGGGTCTTTGACTATCCAGATCTGTTGACCTAACCTCATGCACGTTTGTCTGGGATAGTAGGAGAAGGATCTGCTGCAGGGCTGAGGCAACAGCTGTCATCACAGAGAGGTCCACTGCCTTCCCCTGGCATTTGGAGCAGGATCTTATACCCCCGCTGTTTGCTGGGATGAGGATTGGGCCCGCTGCATTAACAATGAGGGATTGTTTGTTGTCCAATAGCTTCTTCATGCCTCGTTCCCTTTTCTCTCTGCAGTCCAGTCCCCCACAACTGCTCTCAGGGTAGCGAGTGAGCCAGTGGTGCATGTTAGATTAGCGGTTATAGGCCACTTCATTTCTCTTGGTCGGCAGTTTTTTTCTTTCCCCAAGATTCCTTTAAACCTCACCCTGCACTTATGATATCAGCGTACAAAAATGCTTACCAAGAGCTGGCAAAGAAATATCTTTTTTCTGTCCTGAAGTCCCATGTACGATACAGGGGATCCTTTTCTCCCCATTCACTCTTTTCCAGTTCACAGTTAATACCTAGGCAGCCTTTAACTACACTTTCTGGCATGTGCAGGCTATACAAGAGAACTCAATGAAAGGTTCCCAACTCCAGTTTGTGACGTCTTTTGATTCAGTTCTAGTGTTAAAATCTAAAAAACCCTGTACAATTAAAGTATTGTATGACATACATTGCATCTTATTAATCAACATTACATCCAATTATACTGTCATTGTATTATATTGCTTTGACAAACAAAGGGCTGGGCTCTTTACAAAAATGTTACGTAGCTATTATGTTTAACCAGGTTCTTTATATGGGAACCTCGGTTTAAAATGTCAACATCTTTTCTTTACAAAAAAAATTAAAAAAACACATTCTACTTCAAATGCAGAAAACAGTATTGCAATCTATATTTCACCTTTTTTATGCAAAATTTATTTTATCAAAATTGCAAATAATGCAAAATTTGGGTGGGGGGGGGCAAAATCCTTCGGGGCAATGATAACTTGTGTATAAAATGTCATGATACAAGCACTGTGAATTTTTGCACAGTTGTATCCGCTTGGGAGGAAGAGAAAGGACAGGTACCCAGGAGCAAAGCATGTCAGTACACCCAGGCCACGTTTAGGGCCAGATCCTGTAAACACGCACCACTTTACTCATCCGAGTAGTCCTATTGACTAGGGGTAGATAACCAGCATTGACTTTGGTGGGTCTACACGTGTGAGTAGAGTTACCCATGAGCATTTGGAGGAATGGGGCCCTAAAGAACAACTTGAAGAGGCGTGTGTCCTTCGGAATTAATTCCTGCAAACTCTGGGTGGGGTTATAATTCATGGGTGAGGTGCAATACCCTATGTCAGAAAAGCCACCTTCAAGGGGCCACAGGGCAGCTGTAATGCAAGAGGACCCCCTACACACACATAGGTGCTCCAGCTATTCCCTGGATGTAATGACTCCCTCAATGACAACCCACAAGCTATTTTTTAACACCCAAATCCTGCAACTCTCCCTACTGGCAGACCCCTCCATCCGCAGGGAGCCAGGGCTGTCTGGCCAGTTGCATATTGGAGTCTGAGGCCATCTGGTTGCAACAAGTGAGTGTATTGGATCCCCATGTCTTCTGCACCTCTGCACGGGCTTCTTTTTAAGAATTAAACATGTTTCCAACTGCGTTCTTCTCACCTTCAAATCCTACAGGCAATGGATTTTGGCCAGGAGAAAAGTTATGAATCTTTAATGGCCAGGACTTTAGTTTTACATGTCATCAGAAAAACAGCATCTTCTTCAACACAACCACACCAGGCTAGGTGATTGGTTCCATCATAACTCAGAAGAGTGCCACTGTCTCGGGCCCTGTCCCTACAAACTCATGTGGGTTTAACTTTACTCACCAGAGTCATCCCACTGACTTCAGTGAGCTTTGGCTCCGGCCCTGTCATGTGGTGGGGTTCCCTCACTCTGGACTCCTCACTGCCAGCAGTCCTCACGCATTCCTGCATAGGTTCACCACTGTGTGCTTTATGTACAATGGGCTATACAAGTCCTTGTCCGCACATGACATAAGGCTTTGACCTTCTCCCTAGGTGCAGAGGGAAAGGGGGGAGATCTCCCCTCCATGAGAGCCTGGGCTGCTCTGGCCCTTCCTTCGGGCCTTCCCCTCTTTCCCCTTTCTCTTCCTGTATCTCTTTCACCTGTCTTAGCTGAGGAGCTGAATCACCTTAATTGTTTAATCACCTGGTGTTTAGCCAGTTATCTCCTCAGTTTGGCCCATGTGGGGATGCTTATGAAGTGCACAGAGAGATGAGTCCACCTTAGGCTACTCTCAGTCTGTGACAGGCCCCTTCCTACAGTAAGTCGCTTTTTCCTTTGACATCCCCCATCCAAGTCCTGTTCAGACTGGTCACTGCTTCCATTACTGGCTCTAAGGAGATGACAGTCCCAGGTGGTGAGACTTCACGATGCTGAGCTAGATGGGACTTGCGTGGCTAAATCCTATGCAACTATTTGGAAATGTAGAGGAAACTATATGGTTTACGAATTGTGTGAATAAATATAAAGCTCAGATTGTTTTCACAACTGTCACACAACAGCTTGGTCGTGAAGGTGCAGGAGTTAATGCCTCCAGTTGGCTTTTTTTAAACTCTGTTGAAATCCGTGCTTGGATGACGTTAAGGAACTGAATGGCTTCAGAGGCAGTATAATTTGGAGTTAAGGAGCTGTAACCCATCCCAGAGTGCTTAGGTGTTGTAGTACAAAATGTATTCTAATTGTTAATTAATTGTATGCAGCACAGAGCCCTAAATGCAGAGGCTCTTTATGAATGAAATGATTCGTATGTTTACGATTTATTTATAACGTAAGTGCGAGACCATATATGCATACAAAATACAAAGCAAAAAACCCCCCAGATTAGAGACATCTTTTTCCATTAATAATAGTGGGAGTTGCTTGTGTAATCTCATAAACACTGCACTGAACATTTACAATCAACAAGTCCATTTGCTAGAGACACCAGGAAGTTCTACATGGACCTTCCATTAGCACTGATGGAAACGATATGCAAGAGACCCCTTCAAACCAAACTTAAACCCAGTTAAGGGTGAAACTCCATCCTTAACTCACCCTCTTGCTGAGGTCCTCAAACAGTGGGTGATCTTAGCTACCATATGTACTGCAAAAAGCCTGCCCTACTTAAACACAACTGTGTGTGAGTTTCAGCTTTCACTCTGAATTTCCTTCCTTGTTGTGTCTAAGGCATTCCGTTTACATTATTCAAACAACGTTTTTGTGGTTTCTTTTGAGAAAGATGATGTAATTTAACACCATTTACATCCTAGACAAATGATTAATAGTTCAGGGTAGAGGCTTGATCCTATTATGTAAGGCTGACACTGTGGTATTATTAAATAATAATACAAATGATTTTAATATCAAGCCCCTTTGACTTTATACCCTGCCCACATAGTTAAGCTTTCAATGTGAATGAGATTTCACAGCCAAGGAATAATACAGGGGAAAAAACAATCAGAAGTTACAGAGCAGCGGGGTCGTAGGAACTATTCTAAATGTAGATGCAGTGAAATCATTATAGTATTATTAAAAAAAAATCTTTGCTGAAATGTAAATCTGTAGTCTTAGCAAAGCACGTCAGTCACTTGTTTAAACCAAGGTTCATTATTATTATTGCTTGTGCTGTACCGTAGATGTGCATGGTGCTTTAACAATATAATGGTAATAAATAAAAACATAGCACTACCATTTAGCACTTACTGAGCTAAATGTTAGCAAAAAATAATAGAAGGCATATTGCTTATCCAGAGGAAAATTTGCCACTAATATAGGACCCTATCCTGCAAAATCTTTACTTACTGAAGTCCTCGCTCTTGTGAGCAAGGTACTGTTTGCTGTTCTATAGTTTCTTAAATAGGGCGTGTACCCAAAGTATTTCTGAATTGTGCATTCTGTTTCTGAACGTAACCAAGTCGGAAATCCCTACTAGAAGGTAAGCTAGCAAATCACAACTTGTTGCCAGAAAAAAACCCAGTTATCAACTTTTATATTTTGAAAGAAACAACACATAAAAAAATAGTGTGAGCTATAAAATAATGTGTTTTATAATAGAAAGACAGCTGTCTCTGCATACTCTTTCGGTTATGCCTTGTTATTGTGTGGTCTATGGTGGTATACAGAAAGGCAGCCGCCTTTTTAAGTACTCGGTAGACTATTTAGTTACTCAGAGATCAGATACCCTTATTGTCTGGTCCATGGTGGTATAACAGAAAGATCGCTATTTATCTGTTCATTCTTGATAGTGCCTGTGATTTTATAGCCTGTGGTGATAGTCGTGGAGAATTTAATGTGTACGATATTGGTGTATCTCCAATTGTTTGTGAACATCAGACGTTTTGAAACCTGGTTGTAATCAAGGAATATAAGCATAAGCTTGAAAGGCTAAAGAGCAGAAAGACCCGCACATAAATGCTATTATGTACTTAATGAGGCAGGGTTTAAAAAAAAAAAGAATCAGCCACACAAGTTGGTTTTATCAAAGAAAATGTATAAATAACGACCAGTGATTCAAGCTGCTGTACAAAGAAAAAGCAGGGACTTCACTTGTGGCATTCAGACAATCGTATTTACTACACTAATCTTTTTGGCTTAGAGATTGACAATCAATATATTATTATCAACAAGCATTAGCACACACAAAAAGCTTCCATTTCTCTTTAACCATGTCCGTAAATCCTTTAAATTTAATTAAAACTGGCCAGTCTTCCCAATAGTGCAAATTACACTTAAAATAATATTAAATATTTGTACTGGGTGAAGACAAAAGTGTTGGCTTGTGCAGTTTGTTGAAAACGCACACACACACACACACACACACACACACAGAGACGGGAAAAAAATTGAGCTAATCAAAGTTAAAATAAAGTCTCTCTCCCTCTCTCTCTCTCCCAAGACTACTGTCTATAACATGTTGTTCCTTATAGAAAGTGGGATATGGTGGCATTTGCTTGATTAACTTGCTCGACAAAAGTGACAGCTGCTGTGGGTGCATGTAGATAAGCTGCACGGCACAGTTCCGCCTTTGTACATCTGTCAGCAAAAAAGGAAGAATAAAGAGTGAAAAGAGGCAAATTGGTCCCAAAAGGCAATCCATTCAACTTAGGAGGTTCGCTCTATTCAAGCACTCACTGTGAATCTCAAGTACTAGGTAGCTTATTCAATTTCATTCATTCTTTAGAATGAACCCACAAGTGTTTAATTTCTTATTCTGCCCTATAAAAGGGGGAGCTTTTTTATTGGAAGCATTAATTGTAAGACTAGCTGATCAATGCTTACAACATTAACTCATCATTAATTTTCTGTTTAACTAATTTTGGGATCTGTAACGTGGTAACTTCTCTCTGACTTCTTGGATTGCTCCCTGAAAAATCCAAAAATATTCCGACATTCAGCTCTCTGAACCTGGATCTCTGCCGAGGAGAGTGAAGACTGCAGGCCAGATCCTCAGTAGGTGTAAATCATGCTAGGCCACTGACTTCATTGTTTGCATTGCTGTAGCACCTGGGAACCCCAGTCATGGGCCAAGACACCATTACGTTAGGTGCTGTACAAACACATGGAGCTTCATCGATTTACACTGGCTGGAGGAGTCATCCCTACGTGTGCCTGGTTACACAGACAGGTTTTCTGGCTCAGAAGGGTAATCTTACTGGTGGTGAATCTTCTGCAGAAGAGTTACTCAGAGATCAGCTTCCTAATGAAGTGTGGGGAGGGGGGAAGGCCTGCAAGCATGGCAGCCTGCAATAATAATAATAATTAATAGCAAAATATGGGTTTCGTTGAGAAACTGGAAGGAAAGTTTATGATCTAGGTCAGGGGTCAGCAGCCTTTCAGAAGCGGTGTGCCAAGTCTTCATTTATTCACTCTAATTTAAGGTTTCACGTGCCGGTAAAACATTTTAACGATTTTAGAAGGTCTCTTTCTATAAGTCTATAATATATAACTAAACTATTGTTGTATGTAAAAGTAAAAAAGTACGGTTTTTAAAATGTTTAAGAAGCTTCGTTTAAAATTAAATTAAAAGGCAGAGCCCCCTGGACCGGTGGCCAGGACCCGGGCAGTGTGAGTGCTGCTGAAAATCCGCTCGCATGCTGCCTTTGGCACACGTGCCATAGCTTGCCGACCCCTGATCTAGTGGGAGGGGCACTAATGTGTGGGTAGGTCTCAGCAGGGCAGAGAAGTTTCTCTTTTTGTGGCAGAAGATTCTCTGTTCCCATCTTCTAATTGACGCTGGAGGATTATTGTTAAATTCATGCGTCTTGTGGGCCAGCAGCTCTTTTCATCCACACCAGTCTATGCCACCATCCTACTCCGCAACTTAGCTGCAGTCTTACTCTCTCTCGTCTAGGCACTTCTAATGTGCCCTTCACTGTGGTGCCTAGGATTCCCCTACCGTCCCCTGGGAAAGTGGCACAGTCTGGGCATTGGAGCGGAAGACTGCTTGAGACACTTTGTCCAGAAGGACTTTGAGTCCCCAGAAGAGGAAAACTATAATGACCTGGCTGGAAGGCCCAGACACGAAAGGGGACCGATCAAGTCAGAGAGAGGGAGACAGCCCAGGGGGCGTGCAACCAAAGGAGGGCGCATCTGACTGGTTGAGAGCTAATCCCCTGGTGCACCACAAGGAGGCGCCCCAGCGGTGAGTAGTTACACTTCCGCAGAAAATAAGACAGTTGTTCCCATAATGCTGTAGCCTCAGCTTAGAGCAAGGGCTAGATCTGCTGGTGTGGCTAGGCTCTTTTCAGTGCAGGATGTGGGGAGGGGGAGGCCCCTCTGATCCAGTTTTGCACCCTGTTGCAACTTAGAGCAGTGTCAGGACAGAGCAGGGCCAAAGATCTGACCCCATGGGTTGCCATCAAACCCAGATCTCTTGCATGGTGGTGCCCTGGATACCAACTGCGGCAATGGGCTAGCCCAGAACTGAACTTCTTTAAAATGAGCATGTGTGAAATGTAATGTTCCTGATTTTCCACCCACTCACGCTTATCATCATCTACACCTGGGCAAAACCAGTGTAAACCCCACCTCTACCACTGGTAACGTTCTACATCCAATTTGCTTAGGTGTAAATGACTAGGCAAGGGTGAAGGTAGTGGAGACTCACTCTGCTACTGAGGTGCACACCTTGGGTTTTAAAGGTTACTTGGTAAATTTTGCTTTGGTGAAGTTATGCACAGGAAGTCACATGATTTTGCATATGACACTTTTCTACAAAGATAAAGGTGTGAAAGATGCATCAGTCACGCACTGGGCAGTTACCATTTGGATCAGTCACTTTTGCAAAGTTATTACATTATGTCGTTCCCAGAATACACTGTGAGTTGTCACTTGTCTCCTGTTGAAGTAGGAGAGCCAGTTCAGCTGTCTAGCGGTAGCACAATGCTAAGTGTGAGTCTATGGCTCAGTCCGTCACATCTGGGCTGGTGGGTCTGCAAAACAATATGGAGCCAGCATGCCCTGTCACAGTGGGCAAGGAAAAGCCATGTTGCTCCTCAGCAAGCCCCGCTTAGGGTACTGAGAAGGAACACTGAGAGTGCCCACAAGAACCTGTACCCAGAGGAACTGTACAGGGACTTGAGGGCGGGGTAATGAAGCAAGTTTGAGGGGAAACCCTTGAAGCTCAGGGGACCCCAGACGGCCAGAAGTGGCTTCACTCTTGTGCCATTCTCAATGTCGACATTTCCAGTATTCTCTTGTGTAATAAGCTGAATGCAGAGGATGAGCCAGGTTAGCTCACAGAATCAAATACTGTATCCTGCCTCTGACAATACCATGTGCCTGATGTTTCAGAAGATAGTGAGAACCTTCCATAATGCACCTGGCCATTAGTGTCTATGGTGGTGGGGTGCAAAATCTTTCCTTACCCCTATAGCGATCAATTGATGGCCTGAAGCATGAGGTTTTGCAGTCCCTATCTTAGTATTCTTAACTATAAATGTTCTTATATAATTGGTTTTAAAGGACCTGGTCTTCAGAATTTAGGTGTGTGTGCATCTGAGTTTAGTGCAGATTTGCACACCAAGTTTGCATACTCCAGGTGCAAGGCTCCGATTCGTATGCTACATGGCTAGATAGGTGTGGCATGAAAGAACAACTTGTGGATTGTTGTAGACTCATGTAGCAAAGTAATGTGCATACCAAGTAAGTTCTCAATCGTGTGCAGACTTGATTACTAAAAAACAGGTTTGGGAGTTATCCAGGACTGCAGATGTACGTTCCCTCATAAGGGGAAAATGAAATGTAGCTTCCCTGAACCATTGTGACAGCCTTAAAGGTGGGATTTGACCATCTCTTCTCCCTCCATACGTTTGCTGATATCCGGATCCAATTTACATTCTTATATGGGGTCAGATCCTCAGCTGGTGTAAATCAGTATAGCTCCGTTGACTTGAGTGGAGGACCTGTCTCAGTGAGTGGAGAATAGGCACGAGTGTATGGCCGATCAAAGAAAAGTACCAAACTATTTGGGAAGGGGCTGCTGTTTCCCAGCAAATTCACATGTTGGGTTAGCAACAAAACCCATGGCCAGACGTGAGCACGCTCCTCTTGTGTGCCCAGGTGCACGGCCTCCTTATTTTGTGTTGCTTTTATGCTGGGTGTCGCGGAGGCAGCCTCCCGATGCAGAATCCGTTACCTTCGGAACACCTTGAATTCAAAGGCTCGCTCGGCAGCCTCCTGTCAGCGTTTCAAAACCAGTTCATGTGCCAGACAAAAAGAAGGGGCAGCCTGTGGTCAGCGTTTTCCAGGCCCTGGTACGTCACAGTTCTAAACAGATTTGAATTGCTTGGATTGGTTCTGGTTGGAAAGCGAGGCCTGAAATCGGGGTCATAGGTGAGAGTTACTATGGTAATTGAGTACTGTCACCACTAGTTTTGGCATTAAAGCACATAATAAAGGACAAACAACAGTGGTTAAAGCAAGCAGGTAGGATTACTGTGTTCTTTTGTCAGAAGTATATAATGTCTTGTAGTCAGTTTTAAAGACTTCTCAACCCCCAAATCCCCCCCAGCAGTCACCTGCTGAGTAATTTTGTATGCTTAATCTGTAGCCCTTAACTACAAGCTTTCTGCTAATTTGAGGCCAATGGGTAGTTTTGACACTAAATAGGGCAGTAAAGATTCCCTGACCTAGAAAACCTCCATTCTGAGACACTGAGAGCAGAAAATATTCTTTCAGCATCCTTGTAAGACGTTTTGAATGACACAAACTAGCTTTGACTAAACCATGCTGAAGCCTCCGATTAATGGTTTGCAAAAACTTGCCGCACATCCCTGCTGCAACTTCCCCCATAAAACTTGTCACTTCAGATTGCCATCAGCCACCACAACAATAATCATTCCATGCCTATTGCTAATTGCAAGCACAGCTGAGGCTCAGCGGGGTGCTCTTGCACAGTCCCAGGCCTTTACACCAGCCGCAATCTGTTGTGTGGCACTTGTTCACACACAAAAACTACCCGCAAAGGCAGAAAGAGGCAGAGTCACCGGTTTCTTGTAATCCCCCTGCTACCCTGCTGACAGCCCAGCCCCATAAGCATTCCTGGTTTTGTCCTCCCCTTTACAAAAGCTGAAATGACCTTAAGCTACTAGTATGTGAGCTTTTGAATGAAGAATACAACTCCTTCAGGTGCATTAAAAAGCAGTGCTGCATCTGGCTTATGAGATTCTGTTGGCAGCACCCCTGGGGTGAACTGTGGCTTCCTGTAACATGTAAAATATGAGTGTGAACTCCAGGTTCATGGCAAGGAACAGGAGGTCATGCTTCCATTCAGACCGCACTGAAGAGAACGGGAGTTTGCAGATGTTCTTGGGTATGTGTAACGACACCACCTCCCCAAACGCACAGGAACCCAGCGCGGTTTTTGATAAAACGTGCCGCCGTCTGTGTGTTACTTGCAGATTTATTCATATCAATTTTTGCCGTTTATATATTCAGAGACAAGCCTGCTATTTCAACAGCTCCATAGCTCAGCCTCAAAACTCTCCTCTTCCAGGCATTAAACCTAGTGCTCAGGCTGGCGGGGAGGTTGTCACGGTAACGGTCAAAGCCTGCCAGAGGTCATGCTTCAGCACCCTCTACTGGGTCCCTTCCGGAGATTCAGAATCTGCCTACTCCTTCCCTGGCAAGAGGTGCAGTCAGGGCTGCTGTGAAAGAAAGGGGGCTGGATAATGGTAGACTGCAAGAGCAACTGGAATCCTTCGGGTGCTTCCTGAAGCTGCCAACTGCAGTGTCCAGTTACTGCCAGTGGGGCTGTTCCTGAAATTCTTGCTGCGAAAAGAACTTAGTTTTTAATTCATGCCTCGCCGAGGTAAAACGGCCACTGAAATGGGCAAGGTCTGAGCCGAAACAAAGTTGGGACTCCAGGATCTGACTCAGTGGGAGTTTTGCTTGAGCGAGCAACTTATGAAAGGGAAGAGCCCCATTGGGGGATAGTATTCTTGGCCTGATTGGGCAAGGAAAAGCTTGGATGCCCAGTGTCAAAGTATCAGATGGATTGTTTACAGCAAAGCCAAATATAAATATATTCATAATAGCGAGACGCCAACCGTGCAATGCAGCGATTAAGTAGCCTTACGTTAGGAAGTCAGTGTTGCATAATTGATGGCTTAGCCTTGGTAAACAGATCCTTTTAATGCATTTTAGAAATATGCATGGGTGTTAGGAGCGTAATTGTTCTGTGTAGATTTCAATAAGCAAACAAAAGCATTACTTGAGCAGTGTTATCCAGGTTCCGCTGAGTTACCTCCCACCCGATGGGTTCTGTGAGCATAAACACATAATAATAAACATAATTTGTTATGATTGTGTATGAAATGCTCTGAGAAAAGGTTGCTATAATTTTTGAAGGATTTTTATTATGTACAACAACTGAACCGGCAGAAGAAACTATTTATTTCATATCGCAACAGGACTTTGTCTCTTGTGTCTAATATCACATTTCTGTTTGGCAAGGCGAGATTAGTTGTAAAAAATATATATATAGTCATGTGGAAATGTTAACATCTTTGTGTTAGGCATGAAATCAGAAATTGTCTTCCTTCTAATAACACATTGTCTCTAGTGATTGTTTCAGTATCTATTTCACTTATAGCTTACTCTGTTTTTATGCATATGCAAAGCTTAGATGCAGCAATTGAAGAATGCTATATTAAATCTAAAAAAATTGATAGATGTGATTTTTTTTTTAAAATCAGGATAAATGTATTAACGGATATGTCTTGAATTGTACCTCATTTATAACTTACAGTATTGAAATTCTTGTGAAGTTGATTGCTTAGCCTTGGTGAACAGATCATTTTAATGCATTTAAGAAATGCACATGACATGTAGGTCTTATGTTTTAAAGATCTGCATGGTTGATGTTTTATTAGCAAATGCTTTTCTACCCATGGGAGGAGAGGGGGACAGCATTTGGATCCTGAGTCAGGGTCCAGTTTGAACTTCCCCAGTGTCCTGGGTGTTTGAATACATTGTCTTTAGTAGATAATTTAGCTTCATTTGTTTTGTGTTTCCAAAGACTCACATGAAATGCTGATGGAAAGAGGGGGATCAAATGTAGGTTGGCAAACTCAACAGCAAAACTGCCAACCCTGTTAGAAGAGCGTTGGAAGTCACTGGTATTTTGTGGTGATTATATTGCGTGGACTGTAATGATAATTGGTTTGGTGAGTAAATAACTGATAGGTGTTTTTGTTTTTTAAAGATTGAATAGGCCATGAATTCACCTTCAGTGTTCTTGTGGTTCTGCGCCTTGCTGGGAACCTAGCAAGTTAATTTGGTCCTTCTAGGGGCTGCCATCTTGGTTGGTCTAGCTCTTTGTTTCAGCTGATACTGTGGAAGTTCTGTCCTTTCAAGGCTGAGGTTGTTGTTTTTATTGAATAATTAGACACACAAAGGCTTGCACGCTACATTACAGACAAATATAAAGACTGTTCCTTGCCCCCAAGAGACTCACACTCATTTAGACTTAACGCAAGAGGCGGCAATAAACAAAGGAAGGTGGATTGTGTATGGAAAGAATGAGATACAGCAGTGGAAGATCATAAGATGTTCTTAATGCTTCATGCTCATCTGCTCTCTGGGTGTTGTTTTTAATACGTTAGTAAAACTTGGGGATAGTCTCCAAACAGGGCAGGGATGGAAGCCTAACTCAAAGAAATGAGCCTTTAAGGAGGCATTTAAAGGAGGGGATTGATATTTTCTGGTGCGCAGGGTCAGGGGTGGGTGATGGCAGCCAGAGGTCATGGCTCACTTGAACCAAGGGCATGAGCCATTTGAAGAAATGAAACCACCTTCGTTTTTAAAGTTTCTTTACAGTTTCATATTTTGGGGCATGGGGTTGCAATGAATCCTGAGCAGACATTCCCTGTCTATCAGAGAAATGACATTAGCATAGATTCATAGAATGAGGCCCTCACCCCTCTCTGGCCACTGTATGCCTGACAAAAGGGCTGGAGTGGCATAAAGCGGACCCGGTTGTGCTGGGGGAGAATTGCTCTGCTGCAAGCACTGTGGAAGACGGCCATAAAGTTGCCTCTGAGGACCCCTTCCAAGCCCTGGCCTAGGACGCATGCAGGGAATGGGACTGAGGGCAGGAGAGGTACGCTGGTGCCTGGCAGCACAGCAGTCCATAGCGCAGCCGGGGAGATCCCAGAGTTGTCTGAAGCAGCCCTTGGCGTAGCCCAGGATTACAAGGGCACAAAAGTGGCTTCGTGCGCCATAACCTCCATTCCCTCGGGCTGGGAGACCTGTGCTGCGCTTCTTAGAGAATCAGAAGCTCACCCATCCATTTTAAGGCCTGAGGCATCATTGTGATCATCCAGTCTGATCCCCTGCATAGCACAGGCCAGAGGATTTCCCCTAGGGATTTCCCATCAAGCCCATAAATTCTGACCAAGCTACAGCATAGCTGTAAGACATCCAGTCTGATGTAGACTCCAATTGACAAAGACTCCACCGCACCCTTAGGTAAGTTGCTCCAATGGTTAATTACCCTCCCTGTAAAAAAGATGTCTTATTTCCAGTCAGAATTGGTCTAGCTTCAGCTCCCAGTCATTGGATCTTGGTAGCTCTTTGTCTGCTAGCCTAAAACGCCCTCCACTATCAGTAATCTCCTCCCCAGGTTGCGTACAATATAGACACCGAGTGAAAAAATAACTCCCCTGTCTTTTCACTGGCCGATCTTCTGTTCCTTTATCCCCACCCATTGTGAACAAGAAGTTTGTAAAGCTAAGCGCAAAGCATCTCTGTGTTCTGGAGAAGTTCTTTGTCAGGCAACGTCAGCCCTGGATTTCGGCTCTGTCCCATGGGAGTGTGCAGCTCATCCCCATCGGTGGAGGGGATGGGAGCCTTGTGCATGTAGAGCCCCTGGACTTGTCTCCTAGATGCCCATGGATGCCCGTCTGTCTGGCAATACAATGGAATTTGGGCAGGAAATGGAGCTATGGACAGCTGCACCCTGCCTGTGATGTCATTCCCATCTGATCCCTGGGATAGTCACGTACCCTACCAGCAGATAATGCTGCTTGAGGTAGGCTCACCTGGGAGAACCACTACTAAGTCTTCTCCCCTGGAGAACGCAGGAGCCATAAAGTCCTTTCTCCTGCCTGGGCCACTGCCCTTTCTCCAGGGTAGGGATGCCCACAGTCACTCCTGTGATTGCAGGGCTTTAGCCACACCCACTCTAGGTAGTGAAAGGGAGGGTCTGGGAAACGTGGACCCCACCTCTTGCCCATGCTCCAGCCCTGTTCACTCCATCCTCAGCTTTGCACTTCACTCTTCCCTCAGCCTTCCTCCTACCCTGGCTCACCTGCTTTCCCAGCCGCTCCACTGGCTCATTTCCCCATCCCCTTTCAGCTGGAAACCCCACTGCAGGTCCCACTCAGACCACAGGCCCTTCACACTGGGGAGCCCAACCAGCAGACTACAGCTCCCTCTGTGTTTCTGTTCCCACTGAAAGGCAGGGACCTGCCTCTTATTTCCTGCTTCCCCTTCCCAGCAGGCCTTGCTCTCAGTCTATAGTCAGTCACATGTTCTGCGAGGAAACCTGGCACCTTGACCTGGAAACTTTGGTCCAGTTTTTTTAATCAAGAAAATCACCTTCTAAAGCAAAGCAAAGGGATTTGACTCCCCACCTGCCAATAGAGGGCATGATCCAGGAGACCTTTGAACTCAGTCGAAAGACTCTGCAGAAGGGCTGCCTAGTCCCAGTGTTTTACAGTCCGTAGCTCTAACCAGCCACGCCATGGCTCACCCACTTGTTCTCCTAGCGATAGTAAAGGAACAAATTAAAATGAACCCGGTGCCCTAGGCAAAGTAGCTCCTTCGCACCACCTTTAGCCTGGTCTGCTGGGTCCAAACGGACTCCCTGGGGTGAATCAGACAATGTGCCGATCATGTGCTGCTTCTGGTGTATGTTGTGAGGCAGCCTGCACCCAGGAACGTACTAGGAATGTGGGAAGGGGTCCGAGCCATAGATCGCCCCTGGCAAGTAGCCTTACTACTAATCTCTCACAGCTTCTAGGCACCGCGCAATGAGCCTGTGCAGGAAACCTCCGGTTTCTTCCATAGAAAACAGTCCATACAAACAATTAGCACACGGCAGGTTGGCTTGCTACCTGCTTTTTCAAACAGAAGAGGCTAAATGTCTCTCTGAAAAGCAGCTAAATCTGTCGTCCAAGGAGATCCTGGAGTTGGGGCTAGACAGTAGAGGGAGTGGGTACGGGTAGAGAGTGAAAGTGGGGAGAGGTGCCTCTCTTAGCTACTTCAGTGAGATCATAGGATCCTATCAGACTAGCTAGAGAGGGTAAATGTGGGGCTACTGGAAGCCTTTCATTTAATCAGCCAAATGAATGTTATAAGGTATTCATATTCAGGGTTCCCAGCACACAGAGGTTAATGTTTCCCAGATCACTAGACAGTAATTAAGTGCAGTATAATGAACATAGGACACCGGGATTTGAACTACCTGGTTCTCTCTGGGTTTAATTGGCTGAATGAGTCTGTCACTTTGTCAGCATGCTGCTGAGCCGTGTCTCGGAGCCTAGCCAGGGAAGATGATGTTTTAATTATAAAAAGTTCAAAACAAAAAACAGGCCCTTTGCATTCTCTCAAGTACATCTTCACCGAGTTCTGCTCAGCCCTCATTGGAGATTGCTGCTAATTGGCATGTTAATTACAGGTCAGCCTGACAGCAGTCTTAAAACACACCTCTGCTGTGATGCCTACAAAACACTTGACCCTGGTTAGGCTGAAGGGTTACAGGAAACAAAACTGATAGAATGGGTTAAACCAGGGGATGCAAGTTAAGTTGGGAAGCAGAAACTGAATTATAAATGTGGAAAAGCTGCCCTGTGCCCAAAGGCCCCAGGGAGAATGGAAACATCCTACGGAGGCAGAGCTGGAGCAAGGTTACAATTGACTTGGGACAGAAAACCTCCCCTTGAGTCGGGGAAAGGAGTGGACGCTGGGCCAGGGTACAATGAATAGGGAGTGGTCTGACTACAGGACCTCTTGAGCCCTTTCTCAGCTACCTCAGAGATCCTCTGCAGATTCAGCAGCCGGGGAAGTTCTGTGGCTCCCTGGGTTAGGAACTCAATGACTGGTCTGTACCGATCTCTGCGAAGCTGGAGAGGGACACCCAGATGCCGTGGTGAGGGGTGCCCAGGAAAGAACCTCAATAAGTAGGTGAGGAGGAGCTAGATGAGGGAAGTCGTCCCATCAACACAGGGAAATGTAGTGCAAGAGACCCATTTAAAGGTGTATTCGGGGGCAGTTATGGTCAGGGAAGCCTCTGAATGCACAGTACCTCCAGCGGCCATCTTCACCAGGCACCAATAGGAGCTGAGTGGTGAGAGGGAGAAGCATGGGGCATGTGCATATATCCCTGAGAGAAACAAGTTGAGGGGGTTTCACTTCTCGCTGTCCCCTGTTTCTTCCATGAGGACACATTCCCCTGCAGAGGGAAAATTCATAGGAGAGGCCACAGGTTTCCATTGCCCATGACTGGTAGCAAAGTCTGGAGTGGGCGGTCAGAATGAGGCACCAGGTTAGACTCCACACTTCTTGCCTCTAGTGCCCTCTGTGGCTATGACGTGTCTTGATTGCCTGCTGTTTGGTCGGAGTACAGATCTGCAAAACCCAACCCCAGCATGATCCATTAATATTAAAGAGGGAATTTTGTTAGTGCTGAAATGTGCAAGTTATACTAACATGGGCCTGACCCTGTGCTTTTTTACCCTAGTTTTACACCAGAGTAACTGCATTGAAATCAACAGAGGATCTCTAGCATAAAGCTGGTGGGACAGAGGGAAGAATCAGGCATCAGTGCCTTGGTCAATTTTCATTTTTTTCCCTTTGCAATTAACTTTTTTTTTTGGGGGGGGGGGGCTTGTTTTTGTGAGTGTCTGATGAACTGGGAGAACAGCAAACCTCAAAGGATGATGTCCAAAGAGGGCTAAAAAAGAGAGTTTCACTAATGGGGACATAATCGAAGAACTGAACTGCCTCGTTCTCCTTTACAAGAGAAATAGAAATGTCAGCCCAAGTTTGAAGTCACATTGACAAAAGATGTGAATGCCCAACAGACACCCTGTCTTAGGGAGGGTTGGAGTGGGGAGGGGAGAGCATTAAAAGCATTTTCAACTAGCACTTGTTTAAATTTCCACTCGTCTCTGGTGCACGTATTGGCACACGTGAAAAGTCATAGTACAGGCGTGATGTGTGCGCATCCTGTGTGTGTGAGAGAGAAGTTGTGTGTGCATATCCCTCTGCACAAGCAACTTCTGAATTCAGTTTCAGTTGGTCTTTTGATAAGACAAAGTGGAATGAAAACTGGTGACATTTCATTTGATTTAATTTTTTCCCCCTTTTTATCCTGCCGTTTGGGAGCGTTGCTCAGTCATATGTCTCCGAGTGAGATGGATGAATATCGGAGCAGTGCTCTAACCCCATAGCCCACCAGAGACTTCTTGCTCTGCAGGGACAGCAGTCTGCCGTGACAGCTGCGAGCATTTTTCACAGACGAGAAGCAAAAGTTCAGCCCCTTGAGGGGAGCTATAATTTCAACATCTTGAAATTAGCTGTTTTTGCTATATGCTTTTCCATCTTTAGCATTGTTGAGACTGGAGCAGACAGGGCAGCCAGTGCTGTATGCTCTTATGACAGGGTATCCTAGCCCTGCAGTTACCATGTACTGATATGATCAGGTTGTATTAGAATCCCCTAGTACATACAGTCTGCTCCCTTTAGGGAATCAGAGACCTCCTACAGCGGATTGGGTGTGAAATTTCAAAGAAGGTAAGTGGCAAAGAAATCACTGGGTTTGATGTGGTTAGTGGCAGGGTCATGGTGGAACAGCTGTAAGAAAAGCATTGGGATAAAACTGGCATCCTGGCTGGCAAATCAAATCATTGGCAAAGGTGGTACTGCCCACCCTTCCTGTGGAAAAGCCAGCCATGCTGTTGCTCTCCATTACCATCCAGAGATGTTCCTTGTTGAGGCGACTGTGGATGGATGAGTTGTGCTAAAAGTCTGTAGTCCTGTGGTGCATGTTTTATTTAATAATCCCTTTTTGGGGGTGAGAGGGGGAGAATCTGATTATGAAAAAAAAATGCTCATTCATTGAAATTCTGCTTTTAAAAAAATTCCCTAGTAATCCTGTCATAGTCATTTAACAGGTTGGCAAATAGAAAAGGTCAGTCCTGATTGTATATGCCTGTTCGCAGATTGTGTTTATTCATGATACTCATGGGATGTGTTTGCTGGAGAACTCTTGTCTCTCTTGCAGCAATGGTATACCAGCTCCATGAATGTCATTTGCACCTGGTTAACAGACCGCATGGACCTGCAGCTTCACATTTACCAACTGAAAACTCTTATTAGGATGGTAAAGGTAATAATTTTTATGTGACTTTGCAAACCTCTTAGCATTCGAAGCACTGTGTGTGGTAGGTTTTCTTAGAGGAAATGTATTCTGTAGCCAAGCAAGTAAATCATTAATTAGAACAGTTTATATTAGGTGCATATGAGGATACTGTAAGTACAAAAATTAATCAAAGGAAATTTGAGACAGATACAGATTAGAAAAATACTTTGCACAATTATAAAGTAGTTATTTACACTGCAAGGGGGAAAATATATTATTGACATTTAACCCTAATTGTACAATAAACATTCCAAAAATTGACTTTTTTATGTGCAAACATGTTGATCCTACCAATTAATCCTTTTTAACTTGGGGTTTAATTTTAAAAAATTCCAACATTTGGTTGAAGGGAAATATTTACTCCCCAAAATCTGTAAGTATGTCTCGTGCTTATTGTCAGAATGCAAATCATGATTGTTCTCGTAGTTAACTGAATTAGTTTCTTTTACAATGGGTGTATACAATCAGCAATAAGGGATCACAAACGTGAGATAACATACCCTGAAAGTGGCATTTTTTTCCTGTGCATGCGTGCGTGTCTTGGACTAATGATAATTATTTCAGTGTGAAATCACAGTGGTTTATGTGAAATAAGATCACAGAAGGGGGTAAATACGTTTTTTGATCATTTTAGGTTCTATCTGATGCTTTTTGGCCTAGTGGTTTAAAATGTTTTGTCTTTTCCTCTACACCAAGAACAAATCAAAGCATAACGAAATTACAACTGAAATGTGCTAAATGTACTTTTCATAGATTGACGCAATAGGCACCAGCAAATAATCTCTATTTGTTAATTCGCTGAGGAATTTTTTTTTCTGGGTTTATTTTCTTTTAAAGCCAATATTGCTTTGGGTAGCTGCTAGAACTAATTTGAGCATGTTCTTGTCCACAAGTAACTACCTCACCCAGTTCCTGGTTTATAGTGTGTTATTAAATTAATGGTGTTACTACCGGAGTCTTATCTCACAGAGATCAATCAAGAAGGCTCTAAACCTAAATTCAGATACAAAGAGGTTAATTTTAATTCTTAACTACCCAGGAAACTTCTGTAACTTACCAATAGCTGCAGACGGTGGAAGGAGGGGAAGATATAAACATATACACATATGCACAGTGTGTTTGTTTTTGACATATATATTCAGTGTCTCTAATGTGCAGGACATACTTGTCAACAAGATTTGAATTTTGTAGATAGGAGTATTTATTTTAAAATATTTTCATTTCACTGGAGTAGAGTTTTGGAGCCATGTAACCATGTCTCTATCTGATACGGGGTTTTTATTTTATGAGGAAAAATAACTACGTATTGCAGCAATACATTGCCAAGGGAAACAGGATACCTCCCAATTTACTTTGCAGCTTGTGCCTCATTAACACAGTGGGCACCGATCCTGAAGTCCTTACTCAGACAAAACTCCCGTTGAAGTGGCCAAAAGTGGCCAGAGTCTCATTTACACAAAGGCCACTTCCTATTTCTCTGTCAGTATAAAGGGGGCACAAGTTACAGTTACACCCACTGCAAGGCATCGCTGCATTGCCTCCGCCATGTCAAATGCCCTTCATGTCCGTGATGTCAGTGGAGTATGTCCATTGACGTTAATGGCCCAGTGATGCAGGACCAGGCCCTTTGTTTGATGCCTCTTAAAATGAAGCATGAGAAATTTGTGTTTGGGGAATTAAACTTGACTTTGTGCTGTTTGTCTCTCCCTCCCAACACGTCACTTCCATCCTAGAAAACCTATAGAGATTTCCGATTGCAAGGAGTGCTGGACTCCACCCTAAACAGCAAAACCTATGACACCGTGCGAAACCGGCTGACTGTAGAAGAAGCCACAGCATCAGTTAGTGAAGGCGGAGGTCTACAGGGAATCACAATGAAGGACAGTGATGAAGAAGATGAAGAGGATGATTAGATAATTCTGGTCTAGAGGCCCACGTGGTGGTGGCTTCTTCTTCACCAGTGCATGTACCTAGTCTATTGTTCAGTTAGCCACGTTAGGAATTTTTCTGTCCGCTCTAAATACCCATGAGAAGTTTACCAATACAATTGCCATTTTAGCTGTGTGGTAATAAGATTAGCACCTCTGTTTGATTCATTGGTTTCCTAATTTCATATCTATATGTTCATAAGCAATATGGAGCACCATTGTTTAATACTGTTAATGGAAAACTACATAGAATACATGCTAGGTGTGTCCCTGTTATAATTAAAGTTTAAACAATGCTTCATTAATGTACTGTATATACATTGATGGTAAATTGTTGTGAAGATGAGTGAATCAAGTACTTTCATTTCTTTGTTTCTCTTCTGTGGATGCCAGCTGCTTAAAATTAATAAAAACAGCTTTGTTTTTAAAAGAAAACTGAGGCTGTTACAAATGAGTTTTTTGTTCTCTGTTCATTTTTTAAAAATCCAGTTGTTTGAATCATTCTGCATCCCAGTTAATAAACCATGTGCTTCTCCTTAAAGATACAGTTAACTCCAGAGAGTGTATGTACCAATGGATTAGTAATTCTGATTGCCACAACAGGTAAATCCTGGCATAATGGATATATCCATGCCATGGAACAGTCCAAAGCAGTTGTTTTATGTCACCATTTGCCCCTCTAAATGTTACATCTTGTTCGTTTCAAGTATCTGTGGATGTAAAAAGGCGACTTTACTTACAATCTTAGATTATAAAAAAGTGTTTATAATAATATAGGAACTTTTATTCCAGTAGACTGTTATCATAACTTAAATTCCTTTGTTTCACAATGTTTTTATCTATATGTCATGTACATTGCATTTTGACCAGTAACTGCATGTCCTTGATTTCCCCCTCCAGAAGCTGTGTAAAATAGTGGATCCATTTTGCTTTGGCCTTTTATAAGCCAACAGTTGTAAAAGTGTGGGAACTGTGGCTTTTCAATAAATAACTATTCAGATGTCCTGAGAATAAACTATGGAGTCGTTTTATGTCTGCCTTAGAAAAAAATGACAAGCTAAGATGTAAGAGTCCCTTCCCCCGCCCCCTTCCAGAATAAACATGGTTTGGGGGGGGTTTCCATGAGGGTGTTTCTACAGTTTATTGATTTAAGGAGATTGTTTTCTACTTCACTTCAAAGATCAAGGTGAGGAAGACATTAATAAGGACCCGTTCCAGACCAGGACCATACTCTATCTTCCCCAGGTAACGGGTGGAAATTCACAAAGGTAGTTAGGTGCCCAAGTTCCATTGATTTCAATGGGAGTTGGGGACCTAAATACTTTTATGAGTCTCACCTTAGGAGTTCCCAGCATCACCTTGGCAGTTAGTCCTGCTTTTACTTGCACACACCACCTTGTGATCCATTGTTTTGGGGGCTAGCAGATGGTTTGTTCCTAAAAGTGGTTGCAGTTGTTCCGATGGTTACATGGTAATTGGCCTTTCCTAACACTTATCAAGGGCTTCCAGTTGTATTTTAACCTTCCTTCACGGTGCTCAAAAAATCTGGTAGGAATTAAGAGCGTACGTTGCATGATCAACCTCTTAACTGCAGTTAAAACATGATGCCCTGATGGAAAGCTCGTTAGACTCAACGTTTGACCGGCAAATTTAGTTGTGTTTCCCCTTCGATCTCTCACACAGTCTAATCAGACTCAGAATGCTCGGATGGAGAAAGCTGAATGAAGCCTAACACATACGTTTATGTCGCTGGCAGTGCAGTTCTAGCTGTGTCAGTCCCAGGCTATCAGAGAGACAAGGGAATGAGGAGCATCTTTCATAGGACTGTCGGTTGGTGGAGGAGACAGGCTTTCGACCTTCACAGAGCTCTTGACCTGAAGATGAGAACTTATTTCTCTCTCTCACCAAAAGATGCTGGTCCAATAAACAGGCATTCAGCCTCTATGAATACTTAAAGCACGGGTGGGTGTAAATATCCATGTGCAGGCTGTAACTGAACTGAATGGACCTTGCCGTCCACTGTCAGGGGCACAGGGTTTTGACAAGCTCAGATCTATAGGTGGAAATCAAAACAGGCTTATCAGACAGGTAAAGAGCTGGCACTCACGGATGGGCCCCTACTAAAGTCATCGGAGCCTTGGTTTCATGCTGCACGCTTTCCAATCACTTTCTAAGGGAGTCACAGAAGCAAACCAGTCCCCCCCTCGCATCATGCCCCCACACAACTGGGGAGGAGGTGCCCTGTTATAGCCAATGGCTCAGGATGTCGGAGGCATGTTTTCAGCCTTCCTCTAACCGATGTGAAACAGGGACTTACGCCCAGGTTTTCTCTCTCGCCGGTGAGTGCCCTAACCACTAGCCTACTGGGTTGTTCTTTAATCAGTCTCTCCTGTTGAAGCTGTTCCACCTTGTATTCAGTAGTAATTGGGCCTGTGGCCACGAGAGACTGACCCTGTAGCCTGGTGGGTAAGGCACTCACCTGGGAGGTGGGAGAGGCAGGTGTGAGTCTCTGCTCCAGTGAATGTCCGGTTATTGATAGAAAGTGGGAAAGCTCCCCCGAGAGAGAGAGCCTCCAGCATGGTGGTGCGCGCCCTCCCCTCTGCCTGGCCATCTTCCGCGCATTCCAGCTCAGCACTCTGGCCACCGGGCTGTTGGGGTGCGTGCTCTCTCAGGGCTGGGGCTTGGCCATGGAGCAGCCTCGCGGCAGCATTGCACAGGCCCCCTGGCAGAAGCTTAGGGGACTTCCACCAGTGGGAACTCAGCCTCCTAAGGGGGTAGGCAACAGCTGAAGAGTGTTTTGTCAGTTGCACCTAAAAGTGGTTGCAAAGTGCCTATGTCCCTGTGTGAAACTCACCCTACAGGTCTTGACCAAGGACACACAGAGCCAGGACCTGAACGCAGCTCTCCCAGGCCGGTGCCTTCACCACACGGTTCCCATATAGTCCTTCCTTGGCTGAAGCGGGCAGCCGCCGTCCCTGAGGAACTTCTGCTGGGCAGGTGGCTCAGGCAAGACCCACACCTATGGAGGCGAGATTGCATCTGGCGCAAACAGACAGGAAATGCCACAGCCACACTGGCAAAACCCTTGTCCTTGTGTAATGTGAGACACCAGATGGGTCAGCAGCAGGGCCTGACTCTGGGAGCTCTGGCTGTAGGAGCCGCGTCTGCCTGGCCTTAGCTCGAAGCTGGTGCTGACATACAACGCTGTAGCTGGGGCCGGGCACTGGAGGTGTACAGGGACCCACAGTACATTAGAGTGGGTTACATATGCCGAAGGAACCTCAGGCGAACAGGGTACAAATCTCTCATTGTTTCTTTTCTTTTTTTTAATGATGCGGAACCAGGTGTTTTTAAACCCCGGAGACATCCAAGCAGCTCCTTGCATCTGATGGGCCGAATTCCCATATACCAGAGACGCTACTGTGGGGATTTTTGCTCCAGTGACTAGGGCACAGCCCCTTAAGCTTGTTGGGAAAGCCAGACTTGGGCTTGGTCGGCCTCTAAAGCACATTTCAACCCAAAACCTAACCCAGCCCTGCCACCCGACCCAGCTAACCCCCTTCCTACCACGTCAGTAGAGAAACCAACCTGGTTTCTGCTCCACCAGTGATTTACTCCGGGGCGGGGGGGAGTTGCACATAAAAAAGAACTGAGCAACATGCCAGCTCCCGTTACTGCTCAGAGCTGGCTAACTGCTGTGGTCATGCCAACCCCACCCCCAACCAGGCCACTGTGGCAGCTGGGTTGGGCAAAGGTGGCTCTGTGTATCCGATTCGCCTCGTCCCCTTTAATTATGCACAGCCTGGTTGGTGGGGTAAGTGCATGAACTGGGTGACTTGTTGATAACAACCTCCCAGAGCTCATTGCAAACAACCAGGAGCAGAGACCCTGGAAGTGATGATTTGGGGCGGCTCCCTCAGACACACCATCTCAGAAATGGCCTGTTTCTACTTATTTGCATGTAACTCCAGGTTTAAAGCCCTCCTGGGCATAAACTACACGTGGACTAGGACTCAAACACACACAGCCTCTGGTGGGATCCTGTTACAGTCAATCTTAGCAGCTGTGCACACTTGAAAGGGGTTGATATACCAGCAAACACTCCCCACACACACACACAGGAGAAGCTGCTTCTACCAGGGATTCTTTGGGCAGTATAACTTAACCCAGTTCCCCAACCAGAGCAAGCTATTCCAGCAAAGGGACTCTGTTTTTACCAGTATACCCTTGTCTAGCACGTCTGCCACCGTAGCTAACTGTGTTAGGGGGCAGGGGCTGGGAGAGCATCACACCCTGACCAACATCGCTATGCCAGAAAAACTTTTAAGTGCAGACCCTGCCAAAGCCTCTCCCGTCTTTATGGAAAGGCATCCAGCTAAAATAGCTTTGTTTGGCAGCGTTAATGCACGTGGCATGGATACTGGAAATGGAATCCACCATTTGTCTGACAAGTCTCAGCAGCTAGTCAGCCAATGTGTTTTACATTTCAACAGCTAGTGGTTTCGTTTCCTTCCTCGCTGTTACAATGCATCTGCCCTGGCCCAGAGGCATCTTAAACATTGCAGTTTTGGTCCTCAGTGAGGCAGAAAGGCAGAGATTTCCAAGTAAAAGGAAAATGGGTGTCCTGAAGCATAAAAAAAAATGTATGGATGAAGCAAAGATTGTTGGCATGTAGCTTTTTTTAAAAAGGCAAAAATGACACCTCTGGGCTAGTGTGAGCCACTTTGGGTTGGTTTTGTGTATGGTTGGGTTTTTTTTAATAAACCAACATAGGATTAAAGAATCAGCTACCAAAGCAAAAAATGTTCCTGTAATGACCAAGCAAAAAGTGACCCAAAGTAAAACACAGCCTTGTGTTTTCACATTTCACAGTTATTTCACAATTCACTGCAGCTGTTTTTCTGCCGCCTGATATTGACACATCTCAAGGCTGCAAAGCTCTGAGCCTTTCTGCTAGCACCATGACTCAGCAGCTGTTGGTCAAGTGGCTGGACAGAGGCAGCATGCTGGACTGAGCCCATCTCAAGCTGATCACCTTGAAAAGTCCCTTTTAACCCTTCCCAAAATATAAACCTTCTCTGGGTTTCAGAAGGGGAGAACCGGATGCCGTAGAAACTCACTGATGTCTAAGATTGCATATAAAATTAGTATAATTGTGCTTAGTTTATCAAGGCGAGCTCTAGATCTGTTTAAATAATAAATAAAAGATTTAATATAGCACCTCAACCCAGTGTATTTCAATGTACAGCCTTCATTCAAGCTTGTTTAGTTTCTTTAACTAAACATGCCGCGATTTCCACCCCCCCTCCTCATCCCCCACCACCTTCATAGGAGAGGTGGATTGCATCTAAAATTGTAAAGCTGCGTTTGTTGAACTATGCAAAGCACGGCTGGGGGGGAGCGGGAAGTGCAGAGATTATATGCAATCTGCCAGGAGAGTTCTGTGCCATGATCAAAACGCCTTGCAGGTCAAAACAAAGGAAAACACTGCAACAAATTAGTCACAGGCAGTAGCTAATATGGAGATCAAAAGATTAAAATTAATACATGCAACAACGAACTAGCCAGAATAATGGGAACACTTAAGAAGATTAAGTCAATGACAGGGGCCAGAAGTATAAAAATAAGATTTTGATTATATTGTAAAATTTGAGAGTGCAAAAAGCAACTGTAAACACGGCATATTTCACTCTGCCCATCATAGACATCTTGGCTCATTTCCTATGCGAGGAATACAGTTGTTGAAATAAACAAACATATTATGACTCAACTGTTCAATCTGAAAACAAACCAGGTGGTCAAAGCCTGAGAAGATGGAGTTTTTGGAAGTGCAGCCTTGCTGAGGAGCGTGCAGGAGAGGACAGCTGTGGTGAACAAGGCCCTAGTGCTCAAAGCAGCTGATAAAAGTTGTCCAGGCATGGCTCTCAGCTATAGGAAAGAGTCACGGTGTTGGGCAGGCAGATGGGTTAATGGGTCAGAAGCTGGGCAATGATGAGGCTGTAACTACGTTTCTAGACCGAAAAGTGTTCCCAATTGCAGGAGTTCTACTCAAGAAACTGGCCTATGGCTTTCTGAGTGAATACAGGTCAGTGATTTGGTTGAGGCGATTGGCACGTTATAAGTGCTAAGGACAAGCGAGAACCCTGTAAAAGTAATAGTCACGTGTAAAATAGCTGCGTTTGCCAGCACTGACAATGCACTGAAAGGAAGACGTGGTGGAAACATGGACGTCCAGGCAAGCCTGCACCACTTGTTGACGTAAAGGCATTGTCACTTCTACAGTCTAATATTTTATACGGCGTTTTTACAATCACTGTGACGCCACCAGACCCCCTCCATTGAGCTGTCCACAGTGTTGCCCAGCTCGGTTTCCTGAATGGTTACTGCTCATGGAAAACCCAGCAATGCAGAGCAATAGTTCAAATGAGTTCTTAGCTTGCAAGGCATTACCTTGTATTTGTCTCCCCGCAGTTAATGTGTCGGCTTGCTCACCATTCACCCAGCTTTGTCAGGGCCTCTGAAGTTCTTCAGTCGGCAACAGGCTTGACTAACCTGTTTTATGTGAATGGGTAAACAAAAGATGTTATTTGCCAGTCTCCCTAGCACAGCCCTATTCCTCAGTTTTAAACCTGCTCCATAACAAACTGTCATCCAGCTCCAGCCTCTGTGCAATGAAGGTCCCTTCTTCCCTGCCTGTGCAAACTATGTTTGGCCAGCGCTGAGCCGCTCTCCTTTGGGAAGAGAAAAGCAATGTCACCATGTCTTTTCACCTCCCAGACGCGGGGCAGACTCAGCCGCAACAAACTGTGCCCTGTCCTTGGACCTACCATTGTGATGATGATTGTCTATATATTCATAGTGGCTACATCAGAGTAACACTTAGAGCCCAGCCCCCGTCCGATACCGGGCCTGCCTTGTGCTAGGCACTGTACAAATACATGGGACATTCTGTGCCCGCCCCCCGCCCCCCCGAACTTACAGTCTAAATATTCATTAGTCCCTTAGCAAATGGGGAGCTGGGCGTGATTAAGTGATTTGCGCAAGGTCAGACAGGGAAGCTGGGGCAGAACCCAGCCATCCTAAGACCGAGGCCATGGCTTTAACCACAAGGACAGTCTCCTTCACATTCATAGATACCAAGGTTAGAAGGGACCAAGGTTAGGCGGGCATCTGGGCTGACCTCCTAACCCAGGCCGGTGCACTTTATAATGTACATTGCACGAGTGCCCAGAAGCCCTGTTAGGGTAGGCGCTGTGCGAACACACACTGGCCGCCCCGTCCCAAAGCACTATCACTCAACGTATGACCCACAACACACAGGTGAGCCCAGGGAAACGATACTCTAGGCCAGAGGTGGCAAACTACGGCCCGCGGGACCGTTCTGCCCTGCCCCTGAGCTCCTGGCCTGGGAGACTAACCCCCGACCCCTCCCCCGCTGTCCTCCCTCCTCCGCAGCCTCAGCTTACTGCATGGCCGGCGCAATGCTCTGGGCGTCGGGGCTGCGAGCGCCTGGGGAAGTGCAGCCGCAGAGCCCGGCCAGACCCGGTGCCACCGGGGCTCCAGGCAGCGCGCTAAGGGGGCAGGGAGCGGGGGGGTGGATAGGGGTTGGAGCGGGCAGAAGACGGGGAACTGGGGGGTTGGATGGGGCAGGGGTCTTGGGGGGGGCTGTCAGGAAGTGGCGGGGTTGTATGGGGCAGCGGGGGGCAGTGAGGGGCAGGAGGTCCGGGGGTGGTCAGGGGACAGAGAGCGGGGTTGGATGTGGGAGGCCGCACCACACATGCCGAGTAAGGGCATCCGACGCGGGTTCCAGCCCTCCAGCCACCCGTCCCAGAGGGCCCCTTCCTTGCTGGCCTCATTGGCCGGCTCATCTGAGTAGGGCTTAGTCATATGATCGTGCATTGCCGAATCAGGGCCTTACTGTCACCGGACTCACCAGGTCCAGGCAGGAGCCCTGCACACCCGTCCACCTCATTTCAGCCCCAGCTGGCCGCTTGCTCTGCAGCCCCACGTGCCTTGGTGAGCAGTTGGCCCGGGCACCGTGTCGCAGCCTGCGGGTGGGGGGGAGGTTATTTGTAGATTGTCGCCCCCCTGTTCACTTTTTTCTTCATTTTACTCTTCTGTGTTCAGCCTGGTTTGGCTTGTCTCCTGCTCTCCCACTGGCTTCTTTCGTCTCCTTCCCATCCACCCACATGCCGCCTGGCCCGCTTGCCACGCCGCACTTCCGCTGGCCTTGCAGCTCATTGCTGCTTCGCCCAGCGAGCCAGCCGCTGCAAACCTCCCAGGGTGCTTTATCACACAGCTGAATGCAGGGGTGCTGGGACAAGCTGTGTAGTGGGGTGCTGAGAGCCAGTGACCCAAACTCTCAACCCTGTATATGATGGGAACCACTTCAAGCCAGGGGGAGGGGAGGGGTGCAGCAGCAGCCCCCCCCAGGTCAAGCCCTGAATATTTGGCTGAATACTCCCAGCGCCGGCCGGTCACCTTGCTCTGCACGTCTCATCAGCCATGCGCTAGGTGCTGGGAAAGTGCTGAACCGGTCCCCTCACCCCAGGGCTCTCTGCTCCCACACTGCAGACAGAGCCAGGTGCTGTGGAAAAGGACTCACTGGGGTGCCAACAGCATAAAGCGAGTCTCTCACAACTTTGGCAGGGTCAGAGGCCCACAGCCGCGCCCCCTGCAGGCAGGGCAAGGGGTGGTTTGCCTCAGCTCCCCCCCTCCACCCGCCATTTGAGAGCCCCCCCCCCCAAAAAACCAAGTGGTGTTGCAACCTGGCACATGGAGGGGAGAGGGAGGGTCGCAGCAAGCATTGCCAATTTTGGTTGGACGTATTCCTGGCGACTTACTCACATGCCATAACCTTTAATTAAAGGTTAAGCTTTAATTCCTGGAGACTCCAAGCCATTCCTGGAGGTTGGCAACCCTCGTAGCAGCGCCATGCAGGTTTGGCTGGGCACCCCTCTGTTATGACGGGGGGGGGGGTGGGAGAGCAAACCAAATGTGCATGTGTCATGGCCTGATGCAGACCTGGGTGGCACTGTGACCCCTGTGCCAGGTCACGCACAGCCAAATTTAGCCCAGCCCGCTCCTTCATGGCCCTTCCCTCGGTGGTCATTTTATCGACGGGTGCAGGGCCCTGAGGTTCTGATTTTACCCCAGGGCCCCAAAAACCTCTGTGGGCCTGCCTGCAGGAAACCCAATCATGCGACACCTACACCTGCTCTTCTCTGGCACCCTTGGGAGCCCTTTACTGAGCCAGGCCGCTGCCCGGCTTCCGGACCAAGTACCTGAGCAATGCCAGGGGCTCGGCCCGGACACCGCTAGTCACGGCCATAGAGGTGCTGCTTTGCCTGCTTTTTTTGAACGTGGTTTTCAGTAGCATACGCATTAAACTAGTGTGTGTCAGGCCCTCCCCCCAAAAACTTCATCGGTGGGTCTAAAATAACACCTGGTGGCTGCTTTTCATTTATCTTTTAAACCTTTAAGGGGGGGGGGGGTCACTTTGGTCACGTTTTTGAGCTTTACACCACAACAATAAGGGAGTGAATCTTAGCGGGGTGGGGTTGGTTGTGTGTTGCGGGGAAGGGCTGTGTAGTTAATTAAAGTTGAGAGTTTTCCCATAGTCACATGACTCCAGGTGCTGGGACTTTAAGAAAACCATCAACTAGCAGGAGACACACGATAATATCATATGCGACAAGGCCACTGGGTTTTGCTCTGACAAGTGGCTCGGTAGGTGCCATGGTGGGGTTCTCAGGGACGCCATGTTCACCAGGCTTGGGTTACACTGTTGGCAATGTGCCAGCTGGAAAGGAAACATTCCAACCATTCAATGCATTTTTTTCAAAAGGGGGTTCGATATTTCTTTTTGAAAGGGTTTGAAATGAAAACAATTATGGGTCACTGACTGGGGAGGGGGGAGTTAATTTGTGATAAAACACCATTTTTCAACAGCAAAACTGTAACACTTTTCTTTTTAAAAAAAGTCACACTTGGTGGCCAGTTGGGCTTGTCATGAAGGGCTGAGCCAGGTCCCCCTACTCACCCCGGGCCCTGGGTTGGCCTGCCAGGCACAGAGGCTGCAGCTGGTCTACACGGGTCATGCAGGAGAGCGAGGGGCTCCTTGCTCCATGGATGAGGTCTCTACTTTGGGCTCCCCCGCTCCCCAACACTGTGTCATGGGGCCATGGACTGACAGGTCAGCCTCTCCTCCTTACTTACCGCTTCTGTTGCTTATGGACAAACCAGCAGCGAGACCCCGGTTCACTTTCCCCCCAGCTATGTCTGCCCTGCGGGACTCAGCAGAGCTGCCAGCTTTGCTCTCCCGTTTGGCATCGGATACACCCAGCGCTCTCCGAAGAAGTTGCCATTTTGATGGGGGGGACACCCGGCCGCTGGCCCCGGGATCTGAGCCGTGCAAACGCCGGGCGTTGAACGGGCCCCGTTGCAACACTGGAGAGCAACGGGGCGGGGGGGGGGGGTTACCAAACGGGCGGCGAAATGGGGGTGCATGAAAGCAAATGGCACGCGACGGTTTACCGGGAATCAGCAGCGCAAAGACCCCCCCCACCCCCCCCCCCACGAAGCGTTTGCAGGGTGCGCGCTACCGGCCCGTGTGAAGGAGAGCAAAGACGGGTAACAAAACAGTGCCCCCCCCCCAGGGACTTGTATGAAGGAAACTTTTAACCCCACAATAAAGCGAGGGTGATTAGCTCCCGGGTGCAGCTGATCTTCTGACACGGGCAGTTAGTATCTTGTTGCATTTATTCTTTAAAACAGGTGACAGCGAACACGACGCGTGGGGCTTCCTGCCCCGGGCGCTTGCAGAGTCGATCCGTCAAAGCCCGGCTTGCTTCATCTGCGGCTGAGGCTTTACCCCTGTGCCCAGAACAAACCAACCAGCCACCCCCAAAGCGTCCCAGCCGGGGACCGGGGTACTTGATTCTGGCCCCAGTCTTTCCTTGCCAGTAAAACAGCAGGGGGACGCTGTGGGTTAACCTAGGGGTCCAAGGCCAGCTCCTGGTTATATTTTGGGAAGAGCGGAAGCCCCGTGTGGCTCGAAATCCATCCACAGCCTTTTGGGTTTGGTTAGCGGGGATGGGAGCGAGTAATGTTCCGCCTCGCAGGGTGTAACAGCAGCCAACACCTGCCAAAAGCCACATGCCCCTTGCCTGGCTCGCTGTCTCCCTAGAAGCCCTCGCTTTGTGCCATAAGAAAACAAAAGTCACAAGCACAGCCCGCCCCGTCCCCCTTTTGCGTGCGGGAGCGGAGCACCGTGCGAATAACTTTCCCCAGCTTCCACCCTGGAGTTTAAGAAGCTGCCAAGTTAAATGAATAGGAGGATCCTAAATTATCTACCAGGGGACCACACGTCCAGCCCATCAGGCAGTCACAACGCTGCTAATGCGGGAGGGGGCGAGATCACAAACCCCTTGGCCGCATGGAAAGCGAGGGACGGGTGAACGGGGTCTGTCTGCTCGCGCTGGCAAATTGCGGGAGTCGGTTTTTTATCGATTCTCTTTCCCGGTCCTTAGCGCGGAAATCGGGGTGTTTATGCCGCAGCCTCCCTTAGCCTGAGTCCAACCCCGGGGAGCCACAGGCGGGCAGGTCTGTGGAGCGAAGAAGGAGATTTCGTTTGGGGGCCTAGAAGGGACATCAAATAGCAAAGCAGAAGCTGCTTTCTAGGCAAGGCTGATCCGGGCTGGCTCGATTCGGAGCAGAGCCCCCAGGCCGGTACTTTCTCTGCCTCGCCCCAAGCGCTGGCCGCGCTACACCGGCTTAAGGACAATAGAGAGGCGGGCTGACCTGCAATTAAACCCGTTCATTACTCAGGTCCCTGCTTCGCTGTCTCCCCTCAATATCGCCCAGCATCCGACGGCTGTGCTGAAAACCAGCCTGGGAGGGTTTTGCTTTTCCAGCTCGTGCCTTTTCTTTCCCACCCCATCTGCTTAGGCAGATAGTGGAGAAAAGAGATTGGACACCAAAAGTGAGGTCCGGGCTTTCTGTCACTGTCTGATAGCCCCCCCTTCCCCCACAAGCTGCCCCCCGGGACGGGGTTTGCTTCGCAGCCAGGGACTCTACAGGAATGTCTTTGCAGCAGTAACCTGCATGGACCATTTCACCCATGGGTCGCCCCTGCCAGCGGCTTACAGCCAAATGCTTCACGAATTGGGTTGGTTGTGGCGAAAGAAACAACTTCTCGGGGCCAAAAAGAGCCCGGTCCGAGCCTAGCACTAGATCGCCGGCCGGTAACTTTTCCTTGCACAACGTCGGAATCAATGCCCTTTTTTAAGCCTAAAAAAGCTCGTCCCCCTTTCATACCCACCTCCCTCCTCCGTGGCTGCAAAACTGGAAATATTGACACCCAAGAGGCGAACCTGAGGGGCGCTAAAAATAAGTCACCCGTTGAAAATAGCGATTTGCATTTTCAGATCGCCGGTGGCCGGTGAGTAGCGAGACTGGAGCGCAAAAGAAAAACCCTAAATCCCCCCGTTTTCCTCTGACAAAAGCTTGCACACCCCTGCCTAATTTCTGCAAACCCCTGAAGTCGTGTCGGTTGTTGAAATGCCAGGAGGGAACCACAATGCGCAGTGAGAAGAACACAAAGCCGTCTACACGGCGATTCCCCACGCGGTTAATGCTGCAGTTTCCACGGTATAAATTGGTTAGTCTCTAAGGTGCCACAAGTCCTCCTTTTCTCTTTACTGACCCGGTCGGTTTCCCGGCGCTGAAGGCACGAGGGGCGGCTGGAAATAATCTTTTCCAGTTAAATCTCACGCCCTGCGCGGAGAATTGCACCGCTCGTGCCCTGGAGTGGAGCAGACCCCAAAAGGCTAGCGCCTGCCTGGCCTTTCCGGCAGGACCAAATTAATAAATAATGACGATCATTCAGCGTC
The DNA here is from genome assembly GCF_965152235.1 of Eretmochelys imbricata. Classification (NCBI taxonomy): domain Eukaryota; kingdom Metazoa; phylum Chordata; order Testudines; family Cheloniidae; genus Eretmochelys; species Eretmochelys imbricata. The sequence goes on along the minus strand of NC_135578.1, from coordinate 4,783,038 downwards.
GGGTTTAGCAAGGGAAAAGACGTATCAGGGCGAGGGCGGGAGGGCGACGGGGGCAGCTCTCTGCAGGTCGGCCACAGTTACCATCCTTCCCCGCCTGGCAGAAGAGGAATCCATAAAGGCAGCCTCCAGCTGTGCGGAAACTTGCAATGTCAATTAAAACCCTGAGCCCCCGGCCCTGGGTTCTAGCTGGATCCGAACGCAGGCGGGGAAGTTCTGGGTCCCTTGGGCACGTCCTGGGTATGCCAGGGCTTGGGCTGGGAGGCTGGGGAGGGGTTGACTTGAGCTCCTGGTGGCTCGGCTGCCTTTCCTTGGGGCTGGGGGGGGGGGTGAGAAGCCAGATCTAATGGGGGAGGGCAGGATACAAGAGCCTCCCGGGGGGGAAGTTATGATCCTCTGCTGCGCAAAACCACGTGTCACCAGAGCTTTGAGCCTTTGGCCCCTGATGTGAACTGATCAAAATCCCCCTCCCTGCCCCGGTTTGTCTAGCGGCTCCGCTGGACCCGCCACTAGCTCCCGCCTCTCCCTGCCTGGGCCAGGGGCCAGGGGCCAGGGGCCAGGGGCCAGCTCTGGCCCGAAAGCAGCAGCGACAGTGGGCGCTGCGTCTCCGGCTGGAGCGTCTTTGGGCATCGCTGACAACGCTCCGGGTGTCTCCCGGCGGGCAGGGGGCTGGCGAGGGGCTTCGTGTCTGCCCTGGTTCCTTCCCACCCAGGGATTTTGCAAGATGGGGGTTGGGGACAAGGACTCTGACCTGACTGAGGGGCTGCCAGGGGCGAAAAGGCTCCACCTGCAGGGGGAACATGCCCGGCTCTTATTTCTGCCTCCTTGTGGGCCAGGAGCCTCCTGACCCAGGGGCTCCCCCCGGGAGCTCTTTGCCCCCACGTGCTCGGGCGCGGCATGGGGTGGGGAGAGCGCAGGGGCTCGGAGTGGAGAACGGGGACCCTTTGCAAAGCCAGCTCCAAAGTGACCGTCGCCCCGAGAGAGGGAGACAGCGCTGCCAGGCAGGAGGGGGACCCCTCAGCCCCCCCCAGCCCAGCCCAGCCCACGCCTCTCCGGGAGCTGGGCCACAAGTGCCCCCCGGCTCCAGTTACCCTCTGGCCAGATCTGCTCCCTGGAAGCAGCCTCTCCCCACCAGGCCACAGCGGCAGCCCTCGCCCGAGGGGAAAGGCCGCAGGGGGGTCCCCCGGCAAGACAAGCTACCTCCCGGGGCTGCCACCCGCCCACGCTGGCAGGCGGCTGGATCCAGCAGCCTGCAGGGATCATGGCAGCTCCTGGGAGGACAAAGTTGTTCCTCCGGCTCTGGGCCACCCCGCTTCTTAACCTGGCATTTGGCTGTCCCTCCAGCCCTTCCTAGGGGGCTGCCCCGGATTCCCTGAGCCCCTGGGGGTGCGCTGTCCCTGGCAGAGCGAACCCGTTTCCTCCGGAGCAGAAGCTGCCTTGAGAGCAGGCTCGTATGGAATTGGTTTTGCACTGCCTGGGGTTGGTCTCTCCAGCCATAGAAAAGATTATTCCTTGTGCCGATCACATCCCTCCAGAGGGTCACCCTTCCCTCCCCTAAATCCTCGGGCTCAGGTCCCAGCCAAGCAAACCCCCCGCACCGCGCCTGGGATCTCTCGGGGGGTTGCAGCAATCCCGGGCTCTGAATTCTTTGAACGCCCCTTCGATTCTGTGCGTTGGCCTGGGTTCGCCTTTTGTGTGCTGGGGGTTCAGCTGTTTGGGGAGAGGGGACGGAACAGGCCGGATCTGCGCATTTCTAGCACCTCCAAGGCCAGCTAGCCTGGTAGCAAAAAGCCACAGGAGTGCGATGCAGAGGGAGCTTTGCTTCCGCAGGAGCTGCATGCTGGAGGAACAGAAGAAACCCTTTCCATGAAGGGGGGAGGGGGTTACAACTTAAAAAATGAAGCCAGTGAAGAAGGGAAAGACAATAATCAGGAAAAGGAGAGAAAGCGAGCAAAAGACTGGGCCGTTTGGTGCCAGGGAAATGGTGCCTCCGGTTTCTTGCACCGGTTCCCCAGCCCCCACCCCCGTTCTCTTGCCTGAAATCGTCTCGTTTACAGAAAATATTTGTTTGCACTATTTGTTGGTACCGGAGTTAATTGCTCGATGTGTTAGCGCGGAGTAAGCTGGATAAAAGTCGGCTCAGTGTGTATTGTGTGGGTGAGCTGTTGAGCTGTGCTTGAATCAACTGCAATCAGGGTTAGCTGGCGATTAATTAACGTGTGAGTGGCAAGGTGTAAAACAGTTCCCAACCCTCCCCTCCCTGGAATCTGCCGGCGAGGAGGAGAAGTTTGCGGAGGCTAATTAAATACTTGGCTAAAGCCCGCGCGCTTTGGGGAGAGCGGCGCGTTAGCCAGGGCTTGTTTTGACCCACGGTTTCTCTCCGGCCGCTCCGCAATAGGTAGCGGGCCCATTGGGATGCAGGGGAAGATGGCGAATGAAGCCGGGAGGAGAGAAGGTGGGGTGAGAAAGGGCCATGTGCCCCCATGGGGTAGGGCTCCAGGGAGGATGCCCTTCCGACAGGAGCTAAGCTGGAGGCAGCTTGGCTTCGGCTGCCCTTTACCCAAGGCTTAAGTGTGTAATGAAAGAGAAGCCGGGACTCGAACAATAATTTTTACGTTCACCACGGATGCACCAAGCCCAGCGGTGCCAGGGCTCAGCCTTGGCACAAAATCAGCACTGCCTTTCGCCTGGCTTGGCCTGGGGTTAGCTGCCCAGCTGTTTTCAGAAATAACTGGGGGCGGGAGGGAGTCCGGCTCGGGGATTTTTTTTATTTTAAATCTACTTTCCTAGCTGCCTGCAGCATCCAGCTCAAGCCAGGCCAATGCCCCCTTCCCCTGGCTCTGCGCGCTCCCTTCCCCTAACCTGACCGCTCAGAGCCGGGCTAGCAAGAAAGGGAAGCTGGGCTAAAATTAACCACCGCCCCCCCAGGGCCCTTTTCCCCGAGCGGAGAGGGGCTGCTTCCCCCGAGAGACCCCTTCAGCCCCCTCGGAGCGCAGTGCCGGCCGAGGAGCGAGCTGGCCTGCCCCCTGCGTTCGGACGAGCCCTCCAGCCCGATCGTCTCGCCCCTCGGCCGCTTTGCAGCCTCCAGACCGCTCTTTGAGCGGCCTTTGTTCCCCGGGCTTGTTGTGGTTCGCAGGTGAAACAGGCTGTCTGCAAACAGCTGAATTCAAACGGCCCCGCTGGAAAAGGGGGCCTTTGTCAGCAGGACACAAAACGCTGAATTCCTCTAAACTTTCTTAGGCGTGCTGGGGGGGGGGGAGTGAGGGGGGAATATAGGGGCCTTTTCATGGCTTGCTTTACCTCTGGCCAGGCTAAATCTCTCCCCCCTTCCCAAGCTCCCTCTGATAATCCTTCCCTTTATTTTAGAAACATACAAAACCAGGTTCCACGCCGCGCTATAGTGGCGCCCAGTGAAAGAGAACTGAGCAGCTCTGAAGCGGTGGAGGAAAATTGGTTCTGCTGAATAGCCCCAAAGAGGGGGCGAGCGCTTAATCAGGGCAGGGGAGGCTCTGCCCTGGCAGCCAGGCCCCCGTAAACAGGTGGCAATTGGGCCCTCAGTTAGACAAGCAGCAAAGTCCCTAGAGCTGAGGTCTGTAAAGCCCCCCTCGCGATCAAATCGTTGTCGTTAAAAGCGAAGCAAAACCAAAGCAGAGACGCCCCACCGTTGCAATGAGGTAGTGTGGCTTCTAAACGAAATTCAGCTGATGAAAAGGGGGCGAGTCACCAGCCCCAAAGCAGAGGGTCCTTCATCCCAGTGGGGCACCGCTCAGAGCAGGAAATTTGCAAAACCCCTTCTCAGGCGGGCGATGCCCCGTTTCAGACGCAAAAGCCCCAGCCCGGTCTGATGCGCTGGCCACGCCGGACCAGTGTATTTAAGGTTAATCGCCGCGTTACACGGGGAGGAGAATTAAACTTAGTTTAATTAACATTAATACACCGCCCTAATTAATGGGCTGGCTATTAATTTCGACATGCCGGGGAGGCTCGCAGAGAAGTGACAATTTATTAATGATCTGCAATGGAGCGGAGCGCAGATGGGTTGCCAGAATAACTCGAGCATGCTTGTGGGGTGTGTGTGTGCGTTTTTTAAACAACCCTCCTCCTTTTTTTTTTTTTTAAAGTCCTGCCGCTCCCTCCCAGTGGCTTTTCTAACCCGAGCACTCACTACCGCGCTTCTTTCCACCCGACTTGTGAATCGCACTTGCCTTCTAATTTGCCACATGCAAAACGATTCCTCTGCTTTGCAAGTTGCTTTTGCTTCCCCCCCCTCCCTCCTTCGCCTTAAAGGCTGGCGGATAAATTCTGTGCCTTAAACTGGCAGGAGGGAAGGAGGCGGCCCGCTGCACCTCAGCCCGGCGCTGGGGCACAGGGAGGCTGCACCGTGGCCTCCCCATGTCATTCTGCTTGAAGTGACTTCGTGTGATGTCAGCTTTCAATGTCAGAGGCAGCGAGCTGACGCTCGGGAAGATGTTGGCTATCAAAATGTGACCGTGTGGCCACTCTGCGCTGCTGGGAGGCGTCTCGTCGGTGCTGGGCAAAGGTAACTCATCCCCGCGCGGGCTGGACCCTCCCCGCCCCGGCTCGAACAGCGCCCGGGCGAGCTGGGGCTCCGGAGACCGGCGGGGTGGGTGGCGGGGCTCTGGTTTGGAGGTTACTTTGGTGTGTTCCGGTTAATGAGCATTAAGCGGGTGTCCCCCCGCCCCGGGGCCATTGTTCTCGGGTAGGGTCATTTGAAAAGGCGGGGGGGAGGGGGAGCAAGGTGCTTATTAAGTTGATTTGTCTCCTGGCTTTTCTGGAATGCAGAGCTGAGACCGGGAGCGCCCAGCCGGGCTCGCTGCTCGCCTCCTGCCCGCCATGGCGAGCTCGGCGGCCGTGGAGACGGTCATGCCCTCCGCCTGCCCGCGCCACGAAGGCAGGAGCGGCGCCTCCAACCCCTCCAAGACGCTGGCCTTCTCCATCGAAAGGATCATGGCCAAGGGCGCCGAGCCCAAGCCGGCCTTCGAGCCCAGGCCAGGCGGGCTGCAGCCCGAGCCGGGCAAGAAGAGCCTCACCCTCTGCCCGCCGCTCCCGTGCGTGCTCCCCGTCCAGCCGCTGGCCTACGAGGTGCACTCCAAGGCGCTGCTCAGCTACTCCGAGCTCTGGAAGGGCAGCGCCCTGCGGGGCCCGGCCGGGCTGTGCAAAGCCAACTGCGGTGCGTGCTGCAAGGCGGAGCTCGGCCTCGGGCACTCGCTGCTGCCGGCCAGCCGAGTCATCAAGCCCCAGGCCATCAGCCAGGCGGCGGGGATGCCGGCCCACGGCTCCGTGTACTACTTCAACTACCTGGACTCCGCGTACCACCCCTCCGAGCTGCTCCCCGGCCAGCTCTTCCCGGCCAGCCTGCTGGGCGCCCAGCCCCCGGCCGGCCTCTCGGCGCACCACAAACTCTTCCTGCTGGAGAACGCCAAGCTGGCCGGGCTGGCGCCCGAGAAGTTCCCCAGCGCCCAGTACCCCCACAAGGAGCGGCTCCCCGGCCAGCTGGACCAGGTGATGAAGGAGAACACGGCCCTGGCCGGGGAGAGGAACGGGGTGAAAAGCCACAGCAAAGTCAGCAGCTCCGCAGACGGCAAGCCCAAGAATTTCACCTGCGAAGTGTGTGGCAAGGTAAGGGGGGCCCTGTCCCGGGGCAGCCCAGCTCTGGGGTTCACCAGGCCGCCCTCCTGGTTGTTTTTTAGGGCAAAGCTGGGCCCTGGAGTTGCACCTTCCGGGGAACAGCCCAGGCGCATCCGTGGGGGGCCGGGAGAGGAGACAGGGCCCCAGCGCCCCTCGCCTGAAACGCTTCCCCTGTGTTTCCTCCTAGGTCTTCAATGCCCACTACAATTTAACTCGCCACATGCCGGTCCACACGGGGGCCCGGCCGTTCGTCTGCAAAGTTTGTGGCAAGGGCTTCCGGCAGGCCAGCACCCTGTGCAGACACAAAATTATCCACACGCAGGTACGTGCCGGGCTTGCCTTTCGTTTTCCAACAAAATCCAGTTGTTGTTGTTTTATATTTTTATTATTTTACAGACGTGGTAACCGAGCGAGGGTCCCCCTGGCCCAGCCAGGGGCCTCGCAGGGCTGGGACTCTGAACGTGAAGGAGGGCAAGATTTCCACACGTTTCTGCATGTATTTCTTCTCCTTGTCTTTCCCCAGGAAAAACCTCACAAATGTAACCAATGCGGCAAAGCTTTCAACAGGAGCTCCACGCTAAACACGCACATTAGGATCCACGCCGGCTACAAACCTTTCGTGTGTGAATTTTGTGGAAAGGGGTTTCACCAAAAAGGTATTTTAAAAACATCCATCGCCTCGGTTTTTTTTTTTTTTTTTTTTTTGGTTTTGTTTTTAATTTAAAGTATCTGCCCGAGGTTCCAGCCAGGCAAAGCAATGCGGGAGAACGGAGAGGCTCCTTTTCCTAACCTATGTGCCGCTTCAAATCCTTGTCCGCTTGATCTAAGCGGGAGGAAATGATTTGGGGAAACGAAGTCTCCCCACTGGGCCCAGCAGAATAACGCCCAGCTGCCCACAACGTTCGGGGCGGGCTCAGCCGTATATAGCAAGACATGGAGGCGCTCCGCTGGGGGGGACAAAGGGGTTATTAGAAGGGGGACCCCAGCAGTGTCCCGCGTGGCCAATCGAGGCTTAAAGCGGAGCTCCAGGTTGCCCCGGAAGGCAGCCACCAAGCCGGGCAGTTTACACACGTATTTCATCTGTTCGCTCTGCGTTTGGGTCTCCCTCCCGCTGGTGGAGCGTAACAGAAGGAACCATCCCCGGTGCAGACAAGTTTCGGAAGAGCCTTTCTCTTCCAGGGATTTTCCCTGCGAGGCGGGCCGCGGCCCGGCGAATTCCTGACGGTCTTCACTAAATGCGTTTTTTTCTTTTTCTTTCTTTCTTTCTTTCTTTTTTTTTTTTTTTTTTTAAATGAAGTGCCATTTCGGGGGCCCTTATCCAGGTTCCTCCGTTTGCCCTGGGTCAGGACACTGACCCGGCCTCTAATTTTGTAACGTGTCAGTTGCACGCTGCTCGGCTTTGATGCAAAGGGAGTTTGACACCTCCTTGACTCCCCCTTGCAGGACGCCTCCTAATGAAGTCTTGCGGCGCGAGCCTTTCCTGCAGCGGGGCAGAGCGGTGGAGCCCCAGCCCTGGGGAACCCCACGAGTAACCGCATTTCCCCTTTCCCCCCTTCTCCCGCGCGTAGGAAATTACAAGAACCACAAACTGACCCACAGCGGGGAGAAGCAGTACAAATGCACCATCTGCAACAAAGCCTTTCACCAGGTCTATAACTTGACTTTCCACATGCACACCCACAACGACAAGAAACCCTTCACGTGCGGCACCTGCGGCAAAGGCTTTTGCAGAAACTTTGATTTAAAGAAGCACGTCCGCAAGCTCCACGACAGCGCGACCCCGACGAAAGAGCTGCCCAGGAGTTTGCAAAGCTAAAAGCTCCTTTCGGCCCGCCGAGATTTCAGCCTGGTTCCCAGAGCCCGCTCTCTCCCAACCCGCCGCTTGCTTTAAAAACCAGCGTAGCAGGCGCCTAGCCCCCTGGATTCCGAGTCGCATTTGTATATAAGAGGAAACTTATTTAAAACTTCTTTGCCACTCGGCTCCTGGGATTTGGTTGTCTTGAGTTGAAGGGGGAAGAGGGGTTTGTTTTCACCTAACTTCTCCCAAGGGCCCACCTGTACAATATGTGCCGGCACAGCAGTCTTTATATATGTCTGTAAAATTAAATTCTAATGTACAATCGAATAAGGAATATACATACATACATATATATATATATATGGGATAATAAAAAGTCAATTCGGAGTCTTTTTTCGCCTTTTACAAAAGCTTCTACAGATACTTGAATCGTTTAAAAAAAAAAATTCCAGGAAGGGAACCCACCCGAGCGGTGCGGAGTCGATTCCGTGTCAACTCGGATTTCGTTCTGCTGTGGAAATGGCTGCGCGGCTCGCGTTTTGGTTCGATTCTGGCACTTTAGGCAAGGGGTGGGGTGGGGGGGAGATGACCACGGTTTGCTAGTAGCAGAAGCCGGAGTGAGAAATAAAACGTGAGATGCGAAGGAGCTTTTAAGAGCTGCAAGAAATAGTAAACCAGCCGAGAAAGGGCCCGAACCTGATCTCACCGCGCTCAGTGGCTCGAGATGGGAGGAAATCACCTGTTTGCTTAACTGCTTCTTCCCCGGGCTAGTCTCCCCCTTCCCCTCTTCAGGGAGGGGGGCCGCGTACCCGCAGGGACAGGACTGTGCCGGAAAGCTAAGCTTTGCCATCGCCCTTGCCCGGGGACGCCGCGGTGCGAAGCGCCCGCCGCAGCCCCTAGAAGTGCGACCGGCTGCTCCGGCCCGTGTAACCACTTTCCACCCAATATTGCGTGGGAAACGGCTCGGTCCCCTTCCCCCTGTTTTATTAAAGGGGTCGGGTTTGTTTTTGTTGGGGGGGTGGGGTGGGAAGCCGAGACAGGCCAGGGAAGAAAGTTAAAAATACACGAAGGCAGGCAGCGAAATGAAACACAACCGCAACGCGGACACACCGCGGCCGCGGCGCCCGCTCCACATCTCCCCCTGCCCCGCGCTCAGAGGCGCGCAGGGACACGCCGGAGCGGGCGCCGCGGGTTCTCCGTGTTACTGGCAGGAGGATTTCGGCCTGAAGATGGAAGACAATCGCGGCTTTCCAGAATGTCACCTTTTGGTCCCTCCATTAAGGCGCATTTAAGCCCGTTTCCTGAATGGCTATCTTTGCCCTGAATGCTGATGAACTGATCTCACGCTTGCTTTCTGAGTAATGACCCAAATTAAGAGAGAAAACACA